>NC_138194.1:28179622-28699622 GCF_964194105.1 Spermophilus citellus | reverse complement strand
GGTTGGTGAACATTTTGATTGATAGAAAATAGCTCTTTATAATATGTGTCGCAAAGATATTTTTCTAGAGCATTATGTGTCTTTTGTCAGCTCATGGCTTTTCTTTTATGGTTTGTAAAAGGATTTTGCCATATAAATGGGCAACAGTGTACTTCTAAAGAAATTTTAAAAATAAGTTAAAAATTGGCAGGCAAACAGAATTCACCATTTAAATATACCACCTAAATTAGATTTTTTAAAAGTAAAAGTTTTGGTGTTTTTTTATCAATAACATTTTCCAGGAAAATAGCTTCATGTTAAACCTTATAATATATGAGTTTCAAATACCTTTCCAGGATTAGCAGAG
Organism: Spermophilus citellus; assembly: GCF_964194105.1. NCBI lineage: Eukaryota > Metazoa > Chordata > Mammalia > Rodentia > Sciuridae > Spermophilus > Spermophilus citellus. Next base: position 28,699,276 of record NC_138194.1, on the reverse strand, counting down.
GCTAAGTGTTGCCATGAGTAGCTACTAGGCATTTGGCAAGACCTTTTGAAAAACTTGGATGAATTACTGAATGTAATATTTCAAGCATGGATCGATTATTTTTTGAAGAAAGTGGTGGCAATCTTGAATTGTACTTGAACATCTCACCTTAGCTCTCCTGTTAAAAATGAGAATACTGAAACTGAATTGGACAGTGTACATGTGTCTCACAGAACAGTAAATCCATGGCTGGGTTTCCCTCAGTGATCCAGATGCTAAAAGCTCTTATGAAGCTTAAGACTTACTCTGAAGCTATAGAACAATCGTAATACAAACACATTTGGCCTTAAACTTCCGTGAGGATGTTTTCAAAGAGATAAAAACGCATGTAATGACACATGATAATACTAGAAAGAGTATTAACAATAACAGGCTTTAAATCTTATGGCAGCCCTGGTGTTCAGAACCAAACTCAAAGGAGCCCTGGAGTATGAAAATAATTCAAGTTCCCTCTTCGCTGTTCACAGGGAAGAAGACTGCAGTGAGAGGCTGGGGGAGGGAATGTGGTTCTTGCTCTGCTAAGATATATCACAGGCAGAACGGAGAAGGGAGTGTGTTGACCAGAGGGACATTCTCCACAAGCAGATGGACAGCCAAGGAGCACAGCAGAAGGGATCACATCGATAGAGAGCATCATTGCCAGTTTGGGACTGCTGGGCTCCCCGCATCACAAGCCAGGCAGGAACAAGGAAGGGGAGCATCTGTGAGCTGCATGGTATTAAGATTATAGCACCGGGGAGTGGAGAAAGAGGGCCGACAGACCATAATTATAACAGGAGAATTCACCTTGTTTTACAGAAAGCAAGGGCGGGGGGAGTAGACTTAGAGGGATTGCTATAAATAAGCACATTGTGTGGGTGACACAGGAGCAAGTAAAAATGATGGGACACGGTGCTCACCCATGCCATTTGGTTTTGTCCCATAGTCAGAATTGTTAAATGCAAAATGTAATTTTATAATACACACACACACACACACACACACACACGCAGAATTTCATTGCTCGCTTGCTCTCACTTCACAAGGGAAAAAGAATGGGACCACCTGGTGTAATAAATCATGGCTGTCACTCCAAGGTATGGGGGTCCTCCCTGTGGGACACAATAAGGCAGGAGCCTGTTAGACACACGGGGCTCTGTGGCTGCTTCTGGGGATAGCAGCAACAACATCAGGACCAGAGCTTCTGCTTTTAAGGACCAGGTGGATGCCAGGCCCTGGGGTGTAAGGTTGTCAGTTTTCTCAGTGGGTGGCTGCTCCTGAGAAGTTCTCCAAGGGAACTGGCAGCCAGATTTAGTCAATGCAGTGCCACTGTGGATTAGAGGGCTCTGAGATGCCCTGAGCCTGCATGCTGGTGTGTCCCAACACAGTGCAAATCCATTTCTTCCATCCACACGCCTGACGCTAGCTGCAAAATTTAACAGAATGACACCAGGCATGCTATGTGGTTATGTCCTGGGCATCGTATGTCTTTTGATCTCTCTGGATTAATTTCACAAGTAAAATAGAATATATAGAATTTAGGAATTTACCCAATTTTTTTTCCTTCGAATGAAAATAAAGTCCTTTATTAGCTTGTGGATTTTCATTTCATTCGTTTAATCAACCAATACATATTAAATGGCAGCAATGCACCAGGCACTATGCTGCGAAGAAACCATGAACTGGGGCATGTCCTGGGGACACTGCCATAAACAAATCAGTTTCTATTCTTATGAAGAGTTCTTCTGAAGGAAGTGGTGAACTGAAAGATCAAATGAATCAGTGTGAGGCTGATAAAACCAAGAACTCTATTCCACAAGAAATCAGAAACATTACTGAAGGAGTAAATGCTAATATATAATTATAAGCATATGAAGGAATTTGTCCATGCACCCCAGAATGCTAGACTCACAGCCTTCCTTCCCTCTCCCCTCCCCTCTTTCAGTCTGATTTTTTTCTTACTTCCCTAGCAACCAAGCCCTCCCCCTCATATCTGGGACCACACAGTAAATCCTCAGGTGACTGTGGTTTTAATTGGTTTTTTTCTTACATAGGAAAAAAAAGAAAGAAAGAGAGAGAGAGAGAGAGAGAGAGAGAGAGAGAGAGAGAGAGAGAGAGGTATTTTGCTGATAGTCACAGCATTTAGACTAGAGTTTGTTTGAACAGTGCTTCCTTTTCTGTTGTTATTATATCTCAAGTTTGTACAGTGGATTTTTGATCTTTCACATACAACTAGGCAAAACTTTATTCTTCCTTTGAGCCATATAACAAAGTAATTCCTCAGCAAGTCTCTGTTAATTCTACCAAAAAAGAAGTGCTCACATACTGCTATTCACAAATCATCCCATTCTATCAACAGACTTACACTTTATGTTCACTATAGAGAGATAAATGTCTTGATCAATTCCAAAGCTAGGAGGCCTCAACCAGATGGAATGACTGACCCTGTTTAATGAGTCTGGTGAAGTTGTAGTGTCCTTCTCAGAGAGACAGACTTTACTAGAAGTGCCATAACACATTGGTTAAACTTTCAATTTCATAAATATTTATCTGTAATTTTCACCATCCCACATTAAAAAAAAATGGAAACACAGAAACAAACTTAGGAACATGGAATGAAACAAATATTTATGTATAGTGTAAAGACATCTGAAACTGCTTTGACATTGGACACTGACATTTGATATCAAAGTTGTTTCTAGACAGTATACAGTAAGCCAGAAAATCATCTGACTAAATAACTTAGGTTAAAAATGGTTAACATGGTCACCTTTTTATTGGGTTTCATCCAACAGAAGAGAACAAAATTTTTTAATTCATTATCTGCTTTTAAAAGTTACAAAATAATTTAGCTCAATCCTAGTTAATACTATAAAAATTCAAATAGATTTTGACAAATCTTTTTAACAGGTAGAGAAACCAAATTGCTACTATTCATATGTGCACAACTTCCATTCCAGTCCATTTGAGTCAGAGCCTAAGTTAAGCAGAGGTGAGTAAATTGGGCTACCCTGGGCAATTGTCCAAGTCTCTGGCAAAATTCCAAAGTATTTCAAAGGTGTGCATGTTTGTGTGCATGCATATCTGCAGTCGCTGTACATTTTTCCTTCTGAAAAACAAAAAGTATTTACATCACAGCTATATTTTTTCAAGTAATAATTACTCAGAAAGTTTATAAATTCATGAAAATCACTAATCCTAAGGATACAAAGACAAATTTGGTTCTAATCAATTTTCTTGCACCCTGTGAAATTAGAATTGGCACTAAAACTCAATGTCAAGACATCTGGTATAATAATTCCATAAAACTACCTAATAAAATAATATTCTAGCATCAATAGTATAATTAATATTTTACAGTAATTTAAATTGGTATTATTTTATTGGTTTTTTTCATCAAGAATTAATTATGTCATTTATACTATAAAGCATAGATTCTAAATAGTAAATTACACCCTAATTTTAGTGTATGAGTAATATGGGCAAATTCATGCCATTTAATTATTTCTAGAATAAGAATAACACTTTGAGCCTTGGTTCACTAACTTTGTGACTCCAAAAGAAAGTTATTTGGTAAACAGCCAGTTGCCCAAGAGTTGGTAAGTGTGGGAATGCAAAATAGTCCATCTACTTGAAAAAAAAATTTGTCAGTTTCTTAAAAAAAACTAAACATTTTCTCCTATATGATCCAGCAGTTGTGCTCCTTGGTATTAACCAAACAAGAGGAAAGCTTATGTCCACACAAAACAATGCATATAAATGTTTATAGCAGATTTACTCATAATTGCCACAACTTGTAAGCAATCAAGATTTATTTTAGTTGGTAAAGGAATGGACAAACTGATGTTACTAAGTATCAATGAAATGTTATTTAGTATTAAAAAGAAATGAACTGTCAAATCACAGAAAGATATGGAGGAACCCTAAATGCATATAGGTAAGTGAAAGAAGACAACAGAAGGTGGCAGTTTGGAAAAAGCAAAGTTATGGATAAAACATCAGTGACAGAGGTTTGGATGAGGGTAGATTAGATAGAGGCAGAGCATGGGGGATTTTTAGAGTAGTGAAACTACACTCTCTGTATGATAATGTAATGATAAACACATGTCATTATACATTTCCCCAAATCCATAGGATATTCTACACAAAGAGTGAATCCTAATGTAGGCTATGAATTGTTAATAATAGTGTATTAATATTGGTCCATTAATTGAAACAAATATACCACCCTAATGCAAGATGTCAATAACAGGGGAACTGGAAGTAGCTGGAGGAGGGGTAGAGGCATATGAGAACTTTCTGTGCTTTCCATTAAATTTTGCTGTGAACCTAAAACCCACTCAAAAGATGATACAATGGAATAAAATGGGCCAGGGGAGTTTGATTCATAAATACCTTTCTCTGAAAAAGATTACTGAGCTACGCCGAATTCATGAACCCAAACTATCAAAAGCAGAGAATTCATCATATCCTAATTATTTGAATAGCTCAGACTATTCAGGTACCTGAACTTCACCTAGATATCTTTTACAGGTGGAAAGAACAGAGAGCAGAAGCTCATTTTCTAGAAAAGAAAGAGAAATCCAAAATAACATCTGAAGCTAGAGCTTATGGAAGCAAGGAAAAGGAGAATGGAATTTTCAACCAACTTCCTTTTTTGGTATAACCATAAACCATGAATGGAATTAGCAAAGTTAGGCACCTTTGGTTTAGGAGAATGGTTAATCACCAGGCTCCCTTACCAGGGATCCCTAATTAACTTCTGTGCAGAAATTTCCCAGCTAACTGGTGTTAATTGTGAAAGCAAACCCTCCTTCTGACACGTACATATGTTAATTCACCATTGTAAAAGTTCAGGGTAGTTATTACTAAGTTGTCACAGGCCTATTAATTATCCACTATGCTGTATTTAGCTGTACTCTGGTAAATCTTTTTTAATTGCTCAGGCTGCATTTACAGAGCGTCTTTATTTAACATACTTCCAACTCTGTTTATGTTTATGCCTTTTCCAATAACTCATTAAATAGAGTCCTTAACCAACACTATCAGAATCTTTAGTGAGAACCCCGCCAAGCCCACTTGAGCACTTTCCTCTCACTTGCTCTTTCTTAGGGAAGCACTCAAGGCCCTGGCTAGTCAGTTTTGTAGTTGCTGTGATCAAAAGACCTGACAAGAACAACTCAGAGGAAGAAAAGTTTATTTTGGCTCACAGTTTCAGAAGCTCCGTCCACAGTTGACTCCATTGCTTTAGGTCTGAGATGAGGCAGAACATTATAGCCAAATGGTGTGGCAAAGCAAAGCAGCTCAGGACATGGCAACAAGGTAGCTGGAGGCGAGGGTGGGGGGATGAGGTGAGAGGTCTGCTCACCAGGGACAAAATATAAAAGCCAAAGGCATAACTCCCCTCCCCTGTAACCTCCTTTCTCTAGCCACATCCTACCTGCCTCCAGTTACCACTCAGTTCATTCACATCAGTGGATTAATCCACTAATGAGGCTACAGCTCTCATAATCTAATCATCTAACTTCTGAACATTCTTGCATTGTCTCACACATGAGCTTTTGGGGGATACCTCATATCTAAACCGTAACAGTCATTGTAGAGCATTTTAAAGTTTCAAATAGTTTTCAAGTCCACCCTTTACCCACAATTCCTCTTCTCTGGCTTTGAATTCAGGTGACTTCCTTCTCGAATATTTCCAACTTGCAATTCAATTGTTCCCATGGTAAAAAGGTAACTGTTTGAAAATACACATCCAAACATGTCCCCCGAGTCTCCTCTGATACTCAGTGCCATCTGTTGAAACAGAATCAAGTTCAGTTTTTTTTAGGGATGCACTCATGACCCTGGTTATTTGAGTCCCAAACTCACTTAACATCTGTTGACATTCCTTTCTTCACACATCCCACTTCAGCCCTTCACACAACAGAAAATGTCCTTACATGCTGATTCTTTTCTCTGCATAGCATGCACTTAGGTCTCACTCAAAAGTTATACCCTCTGCAAAACCTTCTAGGTAGAAGCCCATATCTCTCCCCTATTCTACCAAACAATTCTATCCTCACCTTCACTGATAATGCATGGCACCTCTGAGGCATAAACTGTTATAAATAAGAGAAACTTTTGTAGGCCATTGAATTCCTTGAAGTCCAAAAGCACATTTTATTATCAACTTGGTATGCAGAACCTGCATATAATGAACTCTTGATAAATATTTATAAATTGAATTAATGAAGGCATTTTCACTCCAGAGTATCTGACTTAATTAAATCAGGTCCATTCTTTTCCAATATATCCTACCTATACAACCACATGATTATGTGTGTACACAGAAGAAAATCATGAAAAAATAATAGTGGTATAGATATGTACTTTTCTGAGTGCATACAACTTGAGATTTTAAAAAAAATAAGAAATTAGAACTCATTTTCTTCCAAGAAATATTTGGAAGTCACCTAGTCTCTCTGGAATAACTATATCTTGCAAAAATGCCATTGAACTGACATGAAAAATGATATTGCATGTTTTTTTATGGAATACTATTGAACAGAATTAAAATAAGATCAGACTACAGTTGGAGAGCCCTAGTAAAGTCACATCCAATTGGGGAGGGGAATCTTTTAAATAGTCATATCAGACTTCATTTGATTTTTAAAAATGAACACTTGGAATTCCGTTTATAAAAACTAACTACAGCTGATTCCAAAAATTTTGAATTGCATGCATTTGAGAATGAGTCTTATAGCATTTACATATGCTGGATAGTTAGAATTCCTCCTCTGAGATAGAAAATGAATCTGAAGTCATACAATGTAGGAGAGACAGAGTAAAAAACAGACTGTGGGAGATGTGACTGACAGAGGGACTTTGCCTTGTGTGCTAGTAGTGGAATTTATAATCCATGAACATTTAAACGTATGTGGAGCAAAATATTAGTATATGCAAAGCATGACTGTGTGCAAAATGAGAATATAAATACAGGTTAATTATACACTCTTCACATAGGAATAGAACTACTTAGTATTCTTTTGTGTTATGTATTTCTCAAGGGAAATAAACATGTATTTTACTATTAGGTATCAAATCAATGTGACACATTATGGATAAGTCTAATCCATAGTCTCTCATTTGAAGTCTAGTGTGATATATCAATCCTAGTAGTACTTTATCAGAAATAAACTAACCCAACCTCAATAAAACATGAATATTGTTTCTCAAGTAAATATTCAATGAGGTTTATCAAAAGAATCAACATGTTCAATTTTGTTGGTAGTTTTAATTTTTGAGCTTCAAGGCACTTCAGAAATTACGATTTAATTCTCACCAATCATTTTGAAGTTGAGAAGACAAGAACAAAAACCTGACTCTCTTCATTGGCTGTATATCTTCCCACTCCCCATGGTCAGAGGAAGACTGTAATTGGTCTTAACTAGTTCACATCATAGTAAATTGAAATCACTGACATTTTCAACATAGTTGCCCAGTATGAAAAGTGAGAAAATGGTTCTCCAATTGGTTCCCTTGGATTAACCTCAGAAAAGCACAATATAGTGAGAAGAGCATGAAAGTAAAAACCAAAAATGATGAAGGTTTAGTCCTTATTGTCCTCATCATTTATTATTTATTAAATCACCATATATGCATAGCATGTTGCTGCATCTTAAGCAAGACAAAAAGCAGGGATGACAATAAGCTTTATGCATACTAGGGATTTTTCTACTAAAGAGTCAATTTATACCAGCAGGTAATCTCATTTGCAAAACCCATTGTCATCCTGCTTCAGCAGCCAATCAAGTCACCCTGGAAACTCCTGGCAAATTTTCATCTAGTTTTTTGACATCTGGACTTCCTTCTTCTCACTCCTCAAAAAGTTCTGACATAAAGCTCAGCACTGCTTAATAGAAACATAATGAAAGCTACATATGCAATTTTAATTTTCAGTTAATCAATAGAGTAGTTTACAGACAGCTGGGGTATAGTTCAGCAGTAGAGCATGTACTTGGCATGCACAACACCCTGGGTTCAATACCCAGCACTGAAAAAGAACCCAACACAACAAAAATAAATGAAAAAGTAAATAACAGGCAAAATTAAGGTTAATCAGGTATTTTATTTAATCCATAGCATTTTCGGTTTAGCATGTTATCAATGTAAAGTATCTATTATCAGTATTTTCCACCCTAAGGCTTCAAAATCTCCCAGATATTTGATGCTTAGAACACACCTCAATAGGGACTAGCCACATTTTAAATGCTCAGTAATCACGTGTCATAAGTAGATACCATATTGAAAAGCTATCCAGGTCCAGCGCTTGGCAGAGTAACTACAAAGCAGAATAAGAAAAATTATCTTAGTAACTCTCCACTTAAGAACACTGAACTAACAATCACATCCTAGCACCTAGAGGGGGCAGGGAACCCTAGCAACAGAGTGACATCAGAGCAATGCAGTGGTTGTAAGAAAGGGAAATGAGAGAGCTAGCACTTGGAAAAGAGGCATTTCTGGGAAGGACACCCTCTTCTCTCCTGTTTAATGTGGAACACAGAAATAGCTAATATATGTCTACACAAATGTTCATAAGACACCATTCTCACAATCTCTTTATTCCAAATTACAAACGCTGATGTATTCTGTCATAGTATTGACTGTTATATTTTGCAGGGAAGAAGACATTGTGGTAAAGCAGGAAAACAGGCTTACCCATTTTGCTATTCTTTCTTATCCTCTATCTGTGTCTTGCAGGCCTTATGAGTGGTGGTGGAGAGCTGAATCATATGAAAAAGACTATTCATCAAAAAACCTTCTGTGTTTTTCTACATTAATACCCAGCTAACTCCTAGTCAGAGTTTAGTCTTTTGCATCTAGAGATCTAGTTCCATTGCCTTCTATCCCTTCCACAGTTCTCCCTTCCCTGTGTGGACCACAGAGACTCCTTGGTCTATTGGACTAAAAGTGGAGGTTAAAAGATGTACAAGAAGCTGCCCTCCTTCTGCACCACCTGCTCTACCCAATGAGTTTGCATGGCCTTTGCATACCCTCATAACTGCTTCTTATTCAGAAAAATATGAGTAAGAATGCCACAGCCAGCCCACTCCTCTTCTCGGAACAGACTGCAATCATCACGTCTTGCTGAAAACTTTCAACTTCACTTTCTATTCTCAGTGACTAGTTTCTCTGCAGCTAGTGCTTCCCATAGCATCTGCCCCCATTATGAAGACATAGTGCCATTCTCACCACCTCTGGTCTCCACTGATGACTCCATCCCTAGCAACTGAATTGACAGAAGGCCTGAGCATGTCATAAAACCATGAGAAGCAAGCATTTAACGTACTCAGTTATTTTCCTAGAGATCAGTTCTGAAACAAAATCATAAAATCACAGATTTTTTAAAAATATTCAAAGGTTTCCCTTCCTCTACCGTAGATTTTATTTGAGCTGCAACTATGGTCTATGCAGTGATTTCTATTGTCACTGATTTCTAAGCAACAACTCTGTTATACTAGGTGAGCTAGCTTTGGTATTTAAGCCAATTACAATGTCTAGATCACCCATATTTCCCATTAATGTCCAGCTTGAATTAGTCTTTTCTGACCAATTGAAGAGAAAGTTACCTTTTTTGTAGCACCAGCAACTGTTCCATGCTTTTAAAACTATTTGTGCATACTAATCACCTGGAGGTCTTATTAAAAGGCCATTCAGTAGCTTTAGGGTGAGTCTGAGATTATATTTCTGAGAAGATCCCAAGAGCTGGGCTGCTAGAGGTCTGCAGGATCCATGTTGAGCAGTAAAGCCACATCGTCACCATTAGTTCAACATCACTGAGCATGTATAGGACTTGCCTCCTATCCTAGTTTGGAAACCTTCAGAACATATTCTTTCCCATATGTATTTTTTTACTATGATTTTAAGAAGACATTTGTCAAGCCCATGAATAAAGGGTTATCACTGGTCATTTATTTTCTTCGTTCTATTCTCAGCCACTGACAATACTGACCAAGTAGTGATTTAGTCAAGAGCTTCCATTAACCCTGCACTTCATCATCCTAGCTGAATGTGAACCTGCTTGCATTCCAGCTCTCTGCCCTCCCCTCAGTGGGATGGGAACTCAAATTCCACTCTTGAGCATTGCTATGAATATCTGACTAGGGAGAAATTATATATTAAAAATAAAATTCAAAAATAAATAAAATAAAATAAAATTCAAACCAGTTTCTCATCAGTTTTTCATTTTGAAGCATGAGAATCATGTTTTGCTTTCTTTGTCCTTGGTTTCAAATTCTCCCTACCTCTGGTACAGGCCAATCATCCTTAATCTGAAAAATTCTAAATCTGGAATGCTCCAAAATCCAAAACTTCTTGAGTGCCACCATAATGCCACAAGTGGAAGATTGAGACTGTCCACATGGGCAGCTTAATAAAGAGTAACACTGTACCATGCACAAAATTATTTAAAATAATATAAAATTACCTTAAGGCTATGTGTCTGAGGTATAAATGAAACACTAATAAATTCTATGTTGAGACTTGGGTCCTATCCTCAAGTTACCTTATTATGTAAATGCAAATATTCCAAAAATCCCCCAACATCCAACATCTGAAACCCTTCTGGTCCTGTCTTGAGTAAGGGATACCTAACCTGTATTCATAAGCTTATTTCTAGCCATTGCTTGGAGGTGGTGACAACTAGTTTTTATTCTCCATTTGTAATGATGTGCCTTGGTCTTAACCCTCTGGATGCTGATTCCTTGCCTAGTTCTGATGACACAAAGCCTTCAGGTCAAATACCCTCAGACTGCACACCCTGCTGATATTCTCAATATTATAAACCTGACCATTTTCACAACTCAAATTTTGTCTTCTTCAACCCATGGAACAAACCCACCTTAACAGAACCTTGACTTGGGCTGGTGAAGCCCTGCTGTAAGCTTTGTTGGGATGCATTTTATAATGAAAGTCAGTATAATTTTCCAACCCTTTTTACAAGGATGGAAAATTCACTCTCTAATTATAGTATAAAAGTCTCTATTTTTGTTCATTTCTCTCGTGGCCAAGTTTTTTTCTTCCTCAAATTAATAGATGCATGCCTCAGGAATAACAACCTGGTTCCTATTAGCAGGTCAGAGAAGGAAATTCAGTGATATTTTCTAGAATATTTGAACATACTTGCTTGATAAAAAACTTCAGGCTCCTTCCTCCTTACTAATTTGCTTCCAAACATATTTTGAAGTTAGTCTATATATCCTTGAACTATTATAATTTTTCAGAAATAGGAACACAACTAATACTTACACGCTCATTAAGACACTGTTAGGCTACCCACTCACATACAGAACTCATTTTTTTTTTCAAGCCAAACCATCACACCACCAAGAAAAAAAAAACCCACAGGGTATTTGTGACTCTTAATAGAAGTACATCCCCTGGAAATACAAAGCCCCATAGGACACTCTTATTAACTTAGGTTACAAAAACAGTTCCAACTATTATAAATTGTTTGGGAGAGTGTTCTGAAATTGACCTATATTTTAAAAGATGATTGCTCTTAATTTTACTTTTAAAAAATGGGCAATTAATTAATGAGCTGAAAATCTATCAAAAGAAAAGAAGCCTTTAAAAAATCCTTTCCCCCTGTCTTTCCGAAAGATCATTTCCTCATTATTACTGTCACAATGATACAGTGACTATGCCATGAACTAATGACAGAAGTTATGGGAGATCAATTTTGTTAATGGTTATGGTTTCAATAGCCATCTTTGCTTTGATTATTGACTCTCCACTACTTAAAAAATTTAAAAAAGACCAGAAAAGCATTAAGCTTCAAACTGAGATCTCTAGTCATGGCTATTATTGAAGAAGAAGGAGGAGGAGGAGGAGGAGGAGGAGGAGGAAGAGAAGGAGCCGAAGGAGGAGAAGAGGGAGAAGGGAAGGGGAGAGGAGGAGGGGGGAGCAAGAAAATGAGGGGAGAAGGAGTAGGAAGGAGAGGAGAGGGGAGAAGGAAAGAGAGGAAAAGGAGTAAGTAGTCAAGGAAGTCTGTTTCTTATATGGATGAAACCTCTCCTCTCTTGGTGTACAGAAAGGTGACTTTGTCCTTCTTAAATACAGTGTACTTGATGGGAAGTCAAACTGAAGTCAGCTCAAGTCTTTTTCAAGTCACAGCCACTGAAGATCCCACTTCATCTCTACATGCATGATGCTCCCTTTGACTCATCCTCACTCGCCCCACACACAGCCCACTTCTCTGTTTGCACAAAAGGATTCCCCTGTCAGAGAAATATGGCATATGTATAAATTAAACAAAAGAAGTGGAACTGATTCAAACAGCCTGTTTATGAATCATGCAGATGAGAAAACACTCTGACATACTTAGTTCAGAAGACCTTAAAGGAGATGCTTCAAATTTTTAAAACTTTAAAAATATCGAATGTTGGGGTTCAAAATTGTTCAGCTTTAGAATGATTCCTAATACCCTAGAGTCCAGGTTATTCCCACTCAGGAAGGGTTAATGCCATGTTCTTTTCTACCAGACTGCAACATATCCCTGTTCTTTAACAAGCATAGGTCTGTTGAATCTTTGTAAAGAGTTGAAATTCAATCTCCAGCAATATTAAATCAGCCACAGCACAACCCAAGACAAGCTTTTAATTTAAAAGCAAATCTAGCTCTGACAACAGTCTTCTCAATGACATAATGGATAGTTCTCTTAAAGCCTGGGAGGCATTGTTGTTATTTGCTAATCACAGCACTCCAGCTGGGTGACTGCACTACTGAAATGTAGATGATGATTTTGGACTTCCAAGTCTATCTGTACGTATTTTAGAATTAGTGATCAGTTTCAGTATGTGTTCTCATGAAAATGGTTTTGTGTCATCATAACTAAAATTCAGAAATGGCATAAAGTTAGTTGTATTACTGAAAAAAAAATCTAAAAGTTTCCATGCACAAATAATATCAGTTCCAGGGAATTTTGACACTAATAATAGCATCTTTGGAAACTCCTTTGGAAACCCCCTGTGATTTACAAAAACAGAAAGGCTCTATTGATAGCCCTGGGGGAACTCATGGACTTCCCAGTATATGATTGATGCTAATGAAATAATCTATAAGAACAGAATAAATTTGAAGACCTAGAAAAAAAACTGGTAAAGTTTTTTTTACAATCCACAAATAGAAAACTAAAACCCAGAAGGAGGAAACCAAAATCTCTAAACTTCAATGGCGTCACAAAAGCTGTGCTATATCATCTGCACACACAGTTACACACAACCCAGAACAGATGACCTGCCTTGTCTGCACAACAAAGTGGCCAAATCATCTCTTCTGACACTCAACTTAGTCCAGTTTCCTAAAGGACTAATGTCACTCTAATAAAGCTCCATCACTGGGAATCTAGCTATAACCCTCTCCTGTTTTAGGATTAGAAAAGGTCTAATGATGTCCTTCAAACTACCTGATTTATTTCTATTTTAACACTTCTTTAGGCAATCAGTAAACAGTATTGGCTCTGTGCACACACAGATGTGGGATTCAGTTTTATGATAATGTGACTATAAACTATAAGTAGGTGGACAGAAGCATAAAAACCCCTTAATAATTCTGGATATAAGCAGATTCTCAAATATTCAAGCATAGGTAAGAACTGAATGAAAAATATCTATCCTAAAGCTTCTCCGGTCTGACTACACTATTTGGCAAAATCAGTAATGCAAAGCAAGATGCACTTCTCTCTCAAAGGTTGACTAGAACTTCATGAAATTTAGCCTAATATCACCAGGCATGGTGGTTCACACCTAATTCCAGAGATTTGGGAGACTGAGACAGGAGAATTATGAGTACGACGCCAGCGTCAGCAACTTAAGGAGGACCTAAGCAACTCAGCGAGACCCTGTCTCTAAAAAAAAAATACAAAAAATGGCTGGGAATGTTGCTCAGTGGTTCAGTGGTTAAGTCATACTATAGTGATACATGCAATACTCATGTTTATAGCAGCACAATTCACCATAGCCAAACTATGGAACCAGCCCAGATATCTATCAATGAATGAATGAATGGTTAAAGAAAATATGGTATATAAACACAATGGATTTTATTTAGCTCTAAAAAAATAAAATTGTGTCATTTGCAGGAAAATAGATGGCACTTGAGAACATTAAGTAAATAAGCCAAACTCAGAAGGTCTTAGGTGCTGCACTTCTCATATCTAGAGGGTAGAGAGAAAAAAGTCAGGGGTGGGGAAGGTGGTGCAGGGATATTTCATGAAAACCAAAGAGAAATCAGTAGAATAGAGGAAAGGAACCAAGAGAAGAGCAGAGGGAAGGAAAGGGAAAACACTGGGGAATAATATTGGCCAGATTACCTTGTTACATTATGTGCATGTATGAATAGGTAACAACAAATTCCACCATTATGGATGTCATGGTTTGGATATGAGATGTCTTCCTAAAGCTCTCTTGTGAGATAATGCAAGAAGTTTCAGAGAAGAAACAACTGGGCCATGAAAGCCTTAATCCAATCAATGAATCAATCACCTGATGGGATTAGTTGAGTGGTGATTGAAGGCAAGTGAGGTGTGGCTGGAGTAGATAGGGTTTTGGGGGCGTGGCTTTGGGGTATATATTTGTATCTGGTAAGTGAAGATCTCCCTCTGTTGCCTGATCATCATAGGAGTCGCTTCCCTCTGCCAACTTCTCTTCCTTGATGTTCAGCCTCACCTCCAGTCCCAAGGAATGGAGCCCACCTTCTATGAACCAAAACTCTTAACCATGAGCCCTCAAATAAACCTTTCCACCTCTACAATTGTGCTGGTCAGGTCTTTTAGTCAAGGCAGCATAAAAGCTGATAAAAACAATGTACAACTATGATGCACCAATAAAAATGTGGAAAAAAATGAGAGGAAGATTTGTTATACCTTTCTAGATAAAATTGCACTTTTTCTGATTCACTATACCAGAAGAAACTCAAAGATGCAACCAAACAGCAAGTTTAGCTACATGATCATAAAGAAAAAAAGAATGCAGTTTTACTCACAGAACCTTAAATATTCACTAAGTATACATTTATATATATTAAGTTTCACAACAAATAAGACAACTCTATGAGGATCTGCCCATAGAATTACTTTTTGACCAGCTATGACATCAGCAACCATAGACATCAAGGAATGAAGTCACTTGTTATTGTGGTCAGAATCACGCAATGTCATTCAAGAGCATATTTGCTATTGAGAATTGCTGAATCTGATGTTTCCCCAAATCCAATAACACAATAGAAATATCTTATAAGATCACACAAATATTTTCTCATAGTTATCATCATATAGTACCTTATATTTCATGATGCATAATAATTTTAAATACAAATCTAATCCCTAGTCTTGCTTTCAGAGATCTAGTTAGTCTGCCATGCAAATTCCTAAAGCAAGTTAAAGAAATGAGTTAATCAGATGAGCCAGTGAATGCATATAAAGATAATCAATGCACATATCAGTGACCCAGTTATTGGTGCTATTAAGTTTGGAAGAAGACTATCTAAAACCATAAAATACAGAACATATTTAATAGCAAGTTGTACACTTAAATATTCAATCATTAAGGAAAATTTTGTAAATGACATAGCAAAAACATTCAAAGCCACTGCCCCAGGGATTTATGGACACCATTCAAAACAGAAACTATATATTTGTATTGATACTGTACTCAACTTCTCTGTTAAGATAGTGTGAAATTATGTGCATGTGGGGGGGTGGGAGTAAGTAGAAATGTTTTCACTTTTGTGAAGCAAAGAGTTGATGGTTCAAGTGAATGGAAACGATTTACAACCTTTCTGTGAATTATTTCAAAGGTACCTCATAGACATAGCCACCATATAGATTTATGTGAAAATTATTCCAATTCATACAGAAAATTCAAGTAAATGCACAAGGAGTTGTCTGATTTTGTGTAGATTTATGCCTATCAGTTAACTCAAAGATTTAAATACCAAACCCAGCACTCAGGGGTATTTTATGGATTTTCAATGCTCTAGAGACACTGGATTCAAAAAACCAATGAATAGATTTCAAAGTGATACAACTGCAGTATTGCAAGAAAAATGCCTTCTGTTTCTTTCACCCACAAAAAGAAAAATTTAGTCTGCTATGTTTAGAGCAGCATGTAATGATAAAGTTTTTGTAATGAAATCTCAGAGCTGGAAGATGATCTTATAGTGTAACCTTTTGTATGATAAAATCCCTCTACTACATCATTACCTAATTTTTCAAACTATGCTGGTACACCCGAATGATAAGAATTTAGTGCTTCAAAAAGTCTTAGTTGATCTGTGATATCTCTTATTACTTAAAAATTCTTTCTTACATCACCTCAAATATCTTTCCTATAGGTCTCACCCATGTTTGTTTTGTTTTGTTTTAGTGTAGCTTTGTTTCTTTGCTTGGGGTTTTATTTCCTCTTTGATTATTTGCAATGTTGGGGATGGAAATGGGCTTCATGCATGCTAGTTTAGTGCCTGATCATTAAGCTACATCCCCAACTCTAGTACCATCCTTGTGCATCAGAGGGCTTACATCCCTTGTGCATCAGAGGGCTTACATAAAACTCCAATGCCTCTACCACATTATGATCCTTAAGCCCTTCTAGAGTGATCTCAAGTCTTCAGACTTTTCTTCTACCTTTAATTTTCCTCAATCCCATCGACCATTTTTCCCACTGCTTTTTCTTCTTCCATATATGTCTTCAATTCTAACCTAGAATCTGCCCAAAACTATGTGACCTAAAGCATATAGCATTTAAAATTCTGTCTCAACTTCCAGATATGCAAAATGAAAGCAGTAACTCAAAGGTTATTCTGAGGATCAAATAAAAGATAGAGCAAGCTCTCTGGAAATTTGAAAGTAGTGCAAAAATATAAGGATCAGGAAACCTAAATTGCAACAAGGTAAAGAATATGGTATGTGTACGGCACTAGGTTTGATTCCCAGCACCACATATAATTAAGCAAATAAAATAAAGGCCCATCAACAGCTGTGTGTGTGTGTGTGTGTGTGTGTGTGTGTGTATAAAAGACCACTGTATCCTAAGGAAAATCTCTTCAAAGAGCTGGGTGTGGTGGCCCACACTTGTAATCCCAGTTGCTCAGGAGGCTGAGGCAGGAAGACAGGAGGATCAAAAGTTTGAGGCCAGCCTGTACTTAGTGGGAGTCTAATCAAATTAGCAAGACCGTGTCTCAAAAATTAAAGAGCACTGGAGGTGTAGCTCAGTGGCAAAGTGCCCCTGGGTTCAATCCCAGTACCAATAAATAAATAAACTTTTTCCCAAGAATTTACTTTCATATAGATAAAGTTAAACATTTCAACCAATTTGTTTTTTGGATAAACAACTCTCTACCATGTTGGATCTATTTATATGCCCCAGTACCATCCAATCTCAAATCCTGTGTGGTCAATGTACTTTTATGGTGGAAGAGATATGACTGAGTCAGAGAGGCATTAATCCTCTATGACATCTTTCAGCTTTCTGCTATTTTGTGAACAAAACAATGTGGTAATGCTTTCGTTAACCCGCACTCCTTATAATCCTCCAAAGTCTCCTCTATGTCTTCAGAATAAAATCTAAATTATTTCTATTATCTTGCCCAAGGAATACTCCATCCTCATGGCTATCTGCTCTCCCTCACCCATATTTGGAGCATAAGCAGGTAACTCATCTTGTTCTTTTTTGCCTCCTTGTCTTGATGCTCTATTGTGCTCAGGGCTCTAAAGTCAATGTCCTATGTCATTCAAGTGCAGCTTTTTCTTATCCTTCAAACCTTCCTATAGATATCACCTTATCCAGAGTGTATTACCCGAACCACCAATGTGGTTTGTGTTTCCTGTTTCTATCATAGAGCTTATTCTTATATTGAAATTATTTAGCTTTCTGTCTTGCTCACTAGGCTCACCATAGATTCCCAGAAAAGAAGTGTATCTTACTCAGCTTGATATACATAGTAGCTAACACAGTGCCTTGCATGTAGTGGGCACTCAATATGTATGTTCAATGAATAAAGTAATTAATATTTACAAAGAGGGAACAAAAATATGCAGAAAATAGACATTTGATGAAAAAAAGCAAATGGCACCAGTCTTGCCTAACCCATCAGAATCCAGGACTGATTCAGAAATCAATAGAGCATCTTTAGTTCTATATCCTCCCTATTTTCCTACCCATTGCTTTCCTCTAAAACCTCAACTATTTGCAAATAACTAAGCAGTTTAACCATTAACCCCAATACAAGATCATGTTTCTTTGCTGAAATTTGATGCAAAAAGCTTAGTGTGACCAACTGGTATAGTAAGGAAAACACTGGACTTAAGTGTCAGACCATTTGTCCCTATTCTATCATTTGACTAATGGTGTGTTACTGGAAAGATACCCCAACCAGCCTAAAATGCAGCTCCCTTTCCTATTTGATCATCCTTAGTAAAGTTAAATTCTTGTTGTTGTTGTTGTTTAAATACATTCTTGTCCAAGTTGGCAATTGGAAGTAGCCAATTGAGCCAGAAAGAACTCAGACTTTAGGATATGACAAGCTTAACTCTGAATCCTAACTATACCACCACACAATAACTGGGTGATCCTGGGCAAGTTACCTAAACTCTCTAAGGTAGTTTTCTCATATGTAAAGATACTAATAATTTCCTCTTGAGTTATTGTAAAACTTAGATGAGATAAGGAGTGAGAAAAAACACTTATAGATTTTTCAAATACCAAATAAGATTGTTGTCATTATTCTTGTTTGGGCAGATTTAAGAAAGGTATAGAACAGTGTTTCTCAGAGGCTTTGTATTCCACATAATTACAAGCATATTTAATAGATGTTACCTCAAAAATTATTGACAACTGCACATGAGCACTAAGAAGTCATGCTATAAGAAAAGCATTTAACTTGTTGACCTATCATTTTCTCTACTTATTTGAACATGGGACACCCTCTAATAGCAAGGGTAGAATAGCAAGTACAGTAAGAGTCTTTATCACCTTTCACTATAGAGATTCTCAAAGAAAGACCAATATACCAAAAATGGTGAAAACCCTCCTGACTCTGCATCCATTAATGGGCTTATTCTTTACAGTGTTCATATTTCCTAGAAATAAATAAATAAATAAATAGGTACATATATACATAGGAAAATGTCAGATAGAATTGTGAGAGTAAATTTGATAAATATTGAAGGAAAAAGACATTTAGAAACAACTTGTCATGGGCATGGGGGGCTATAAACTGTCCTACTTGGGCATTTCTGATCCCCATTGGCTAAACTTCATTCTTAGTAATTTCTGGAATCATAGGAAAAGATAAATAAAGAAACACAGCTTCTAATTCATTTGCAGGCACAGATCAGTTAAAGTCATAATTGCTCTTTTTACATGACAGCAGAAGTTCACTTCATTATTTCAAATGGCTCTTTCTCAGTATTACCTCCTGTGACTTTAAAAGCTGCCATTAATTTCCCATTAGTAAACTTTAATTAAAATGAATATGTATCATTGCTTTCAGCAGTTGCATTTGTAATACATGGAAAAATACATGCAAATGTTGCCCACATAGTTACAAATGGCTCATTTCTGTACAAGCAAACACTTTGATGTTATTTCAAAAGATTTTATCCACAGAAAGCTTTTAGAATATAACCTTTCCCTAAAAGAACTAGAATTTTATGTAAATACAATGAACAGTTACCAACCTAGTTAAAATCTATTTTATTGATCCCAGAAAGTAGCATGTTAAAACATGAATAATGACCTCTGAGCTTTGAACCCACTCAGTACCTTGGTGTTTCTGCAATATTTGTGTGCAGTGCATTGAAAAGGAAAGCTAGAAGGGGCAGAAGAATACGTCTAATTGAAGGTCTCATAGTGGTCTAAGATGTTGGACTATGTCTAATACAATAATCTGAGATGAGTCACATTTCACCAGCTTATCATCAAAGATGCTTCTACCCCAAAGTTTCCATTCAAATATTCAACACTCAGAGAAATTGGAATATATTAGAATGTATCTGAACATTAAATTTCATAAGCTTTCTTATCCCTTTGCAATTTCTTTTATTAGGTCAAAAAATTTTATAAACATTATTTATAAAGAGAAAATGAGGCTGATGAGTCTTAGATCATGCTTGCATCAAGTTACTCTGGCATCCCCAAAATATGTCAGCCAGAATTCAATAGCAGTTAAAGGAGATGATAATTCAGGTTTCCATACTAAACACACCATTCTGAAAATGTTCACAAACATCTGATAATATTTCTAATAATAATAATACTTCTGCCTCTAATGAGAATACTACAGAAATGCTTAACAAAAAAGGAGCCACATATTCCTCCAAGGGTTAGGTCACTTAATGCCTTTGGCTGGCAGACTGTGGTTTTCTCTCTGCATTCAACCTTACCCTTCCATCGCTTTTCCCCCTTGATATCTATTCTGTAAGGACAGTTGGTCCAGTGGCTGTGGTCTCACTAAGATGTTTGTAGGCCTTTATCTTTTCCTAATTATTTCCCATTTTCTGCATATTACTTCCTAAGAAAATTGAGCATCATTTCTCATTTTTAGAAGAGTCAGTACATACAACATAAAGCAACGTATTCATTGGCAGAATTTGATAGATTTTCAAAATGTATCGATGTGTAGGAAAAATTCATAGTTTTTAATTAATAGAACTGAGAAGTACTTGCATTATACTATATATTTGCATATTGAGAAACTTTAAAGGCAACTTTAAAAGGAATCTTGCATAAAGTTTGAAAAAGTTAACAAATGAAATTGTAAGCCTCATTTACCACATTATCAGATTAAAATGCTAATCATCTGCATAGCAGTCATAAATAATTTCAGTAATTAAATCAAGGGTTCTAGTTCTTCATCATACATGAAGAAGAACATCAAGCTATAAGCCTTCCCAACAGACATCTATGGAAAATAGAGCTATCACATTTAACCTACATTCCAAGAGTCCTTTGACTGCAAAATATAGATGTTTCCAATGTCAATCTGACTGCATAACATACATCACTTTTCCAGAAAGTATCTGCTTAAATTTTTTTTTTTTTTTTTTTTTTTTTTTTTTTTTTTTTTTTTACAATGTGGGAAGTCTCCATCTCTGGCAATGTTTATTCTGGTTTACAAAGTACTGGTCCTAAGAAGGTGGTGAAACCATCATACTTGCTGTTCTCAGATGAAAATGCTTCTGTTCATAATAAACCAAAAGAAGTGTGTGTTCCATTCCACAAACCCTGAGTTGTTTTCAAGCAGGTACTTTGGTATAGTTAATGACTTACAGTTTATCACAAAAACACATAAAAATAAAATTTAAGAAGAACACTAGATTAGCAGAGTGCTATCCCATATTGGTACACTTTCTAGGAAGTTTCCACATGTTACTTATACTATAGATTTACTAACTCATTCTAAAACCATAAAAGCTCTGGATGTTAGCATCTAAATAATTCCACATACATAACTTTTGGAGATGTTCAGTACTGTTTGCAAAACCTACTAAAACAAGAGTCAAAAGAACACATTCCTGAGCATACTGTTACAATATCCATAAATCAATGGAATGGTTGATATGTCCCTGTCTAACAAGTTTAGGCTTGTATTTAAGTTTGCGTTTGGAAGTGATATATATATCATATCACATCTAAGAAGATCTGGTAGATCAGATACTAAGTAGCAAAGCAGCCAGTGAAGATACCAAGTACAATTAAAGTTTATAGGACACACCAAGGGTTCTCATTCACATGAAAAATAAAAACAGATGTGGGGATATTGCAAGATAATCAGAAGGTGCAACATATAAGTAAGTCTGGGCCTGTAAAATGTACTTACTCATGCTTGGAGATATGTATGCTTCTATATGACAAGTTAAGTGCTTTTTTTGTGCTTTACTTTAAGGATAATACTTCTTTAGCAGTGGTCATTAAAATGTGGGTACTTTTGAGTGATGACAACTCCCATCTAAATAGAATTGGTAATTTTTCCAAAGGAACAACAACAACAACAAAAAATCCTGATTGCAACATTGACATCAAATTAAACATAATAAAAACATTTTAAAAGACCTGACCAGAATCCTCTGCTACTCACTGAAAATGGGGAGGGGGAAGGTTGTAGCATATGAAGAGAGAGAGAAGCAAGTGAGGCAGTGGGAAGACATTAGGGATGAGGTGATTAAAACCACTTTACTGCCCTTCCTTGGTTTCTCACTCCCCTCCCATTCTAGGCTGATTTAAAAAATTCTTAAAACTACAAGCCCCATTTAAACACACACACATAAACACACACAACAACAACAGCAACTGAAAGAGTGTGACTAGGGTAACCACCACAACAATCTTGAACGATTTTCGTGCAAAAGCAAAGCAGTGGGGATGTAGTAGCAGCAGTGACTCTCCCTTGTCCCCCACCCCTGATACGGTACCTCCAGATTTGCCCGAGCTGCAAGATGTGGATGAGTGACTGCAGGAGCCAGATGCAGAAGGAGCAGGACGCAGACCTGTGTTTGCCGCTGGCCCGGGTGGCCCCGCTGCTGTTGCTGTTAGTGGCGGTGATGTTGCTTTTGCTGGCGTTGGATGCTTGTCTTTGCGGCGTGGAAGGACGAGCCTCGCCTTCCCCAGCTGCAGACCCACCGCTGACCACGGTCTTGCAATCCGCTCCAGACTGCGGGCAGCTGGAGGCAGCGGCCGCGGTGCTGTCCTCGGTGCTGAAATCGTGCACAAACCAGCGGAAGCTGAACACTTGCACTGAGAGCGAGCCGAGCACCACGAAGAAGAGCGTGAGCCCGAACCACCAGCGCTGGCCGCGCAGGTAGTAATCCACTGCGAGCCAGATGTCCGTGCCCACGTCCGCGAAGTACACGGCCACCGCGGCCAAGATCCAGAGGCAGTCCCACAGCGAGTAGCGCCGCTGCTCCCTGCCCAGGCGCAGGCACAGCGCCGCCGAGCCCGCCCCGCTGCCTCCACCCGGGCCGCCAGCGCCGCCGCCCGAGCCGCCTGAGCCCCCAGAGCCACCGCTCCCGGAGCAGCAGCAGCAGCAGCGCGAGCAGCCGCTGCCGTCCGGGCAGCAGCCTCCCCCGGCTGCCTCCTCGTCCTCGGCTCCGGACCCCGACGGCAAGCCTGGAGCCAATGCCTGCACCGAGCCCGAGTGGTCCGAGTTCTGCAGCGGGGTGAATGCCACGTCGCTGCTCTTCTTCATTTTCAGCCTCCCGTCTGACTTAGCGGCCATGATGCCTCCAAACCGAAGGAGAGCCCTCCTTTATCTGACACCTTTCCCCGCTGTCTCCTCCTCCCGCCACCTCCTCTGCTCACCCCGGCTTCCCTCCCAGGCGGCGCGGCTCTCCCTCCTCCTGCTCCTGCGCCGGCTCGCCTGCCGCCTGCCGCCGCCCGCCTGGCTGGGCGCTGGGCCGGGCTAGCGGCGCGCCTCGGGCCGGCAGGAGCGCCGCCTGGCTGCCTGCGCGGAGCCAAGCTGCTCACGGCGCCCCGCGCGCGCCCCTGCCCGCCGCCTCCTCTCCTCGCCGTCCTGGCCCCGCGGCTGCCGCCCGAGCCGCCACCGCCGCCAGCAGCAGGAGCAGCAGCGGCCGCCGCGGCGCTCCTCGGACCTGCACATTCCTCTCCTCCCCTCACGCGCGCTCCCTCCTCCCGCTTCCTCTCCTCCACCAGCTGACTCCGAGGGAGAGGATGACCTCATCCCTTCCCTTCCAGCTGCCGCCGCTCCCACCCCGACTCGGGAGGGGCGAGGGAGGAGGAGGGCCCCGGAGGAGGGGCCGGGACCGAGAGGAGCGGCAGTCGGGTGGGGGGACTGGTCTGGTTGGTCCCCGGGGCACGGAGCCACAGCGAGGCGCGAGAGGGAGACGATCGAAGGCCCCCGGCTCGCGGGATTTTGGAGAACACTGGGTGGATTTGATCGACATCGGGGGACGGGTAGGAGCGTGAAGAGTGGAGGGGTCCTCTGGTCCAGCCAGTGCAGAGGACGAAGAGTGGGCACGGACGGGCGTGGCAGTGGCGAGGGGCCAGGAGGTGCAGGCCTCTTTGTATTCCGTTCCAAGCCCTGGCACTTGGGAGACGGGCTAGATGTGGGACTGGAGCTAGCGAGGGTTAAGAGAACAGGTTTAACTCGGATGCTTGGTCCCCAAATGCTGGCAGCCCTAGTTGGCATGTCAGGCTTTGCAGTTTGTAGGAGGATAAAGGCGTGCAGGGACTGAGGAAAGAGCCGGGATTCGCCTGAGAGGCGACCGGCAGGCAGGACCGATGGGAACCCCACGCCCGCGCCCTCGGGGAAAGGAGCGGGCAGCGGAGGGCTCTGGGCTTCTCCTGCCAGCGGGACGCCTAGGCTCTGGGAAGTGAAAAGGCGCTCCGGGATCCGCAGCGCAGACCCAAGCTGCCGGATTCCTGCTTCAGGAGCCACCGCCAGGCAGGTGGGAAACGCGCACCCCTGGTGGAAGCTCGGAGCGCGGCTGGGCAAAGGGGCGCGGCTGGCAACAGCGGGAAACCCGGTGTCAGCCCCGCCCCCGGCCCACAGGCAGGGAGTGGCGGAGCTGGAAGCTGGCGCCACCTCCACTACTCCAAAACTAGAATCACCTTGTCTTAAAGCTATAAGGGTGCAGACTAACCGTGTGGTTTCACAACTCTAGAAATGACTCAAATTAATGTAATCTGTGATCTGAGCGGTACACCAAAATAGATATTAGAATAACGTGTTACAGTATTTAAAGATGATGAAAAACCCAATAAAATATAGGATCTTCGGCTTTTTAAATAATGATAAAATATAGTAGGTTACGAGTTGAAAATATAGTAGGTTATGAGTTGTCCCACTTCACTTTTACAAATGGGAGGGAGAGAAGTATGCAATCCTTAAATTATACTGTACCTCACATACTTTAAGACCAGAGGAAACTAAGGTGTTACCCTGCCACTTAGAGAACCAGTTAGTCTTTATAGATCTGTAGGAAAACCATAGCATCCCCCCTCCCCCAGCCCATCACTCCTTTCCTTGAGGTGGACGCCAGGTGAGTTGCCTCTAATGCATAATGCCATTCTTAATTAGTAGCATTATGAAGTAGAAGTCCATGGATGAGAAATGGTCACTGGAGGGTTGGGGTTGTGGCTCAGTGGTAGAGCATTCACCTAGCACGTGCGAGGCCCTGGGTTCGATCCTCAGCACCACATAAAAACAAATAAAATAAAGATATTGTGTCCAACTACAATTAAAAAATAAACGAAAAAAAGAGAGAAAAGAAATGATCACTGCATACATCTTGTGCTGTATCTCATCTGCTATTTTAGTGATCAACCTTGACAAAACAGAATTTTTGCTCCACCCTTTATCCTCAAGACTGGTGCCCAGAGTCAAGTCTTCACCTGTCATTCTGATAGAGGGTGTTGGGCCACAAAACTCATAAATAATTACATGGGATGTACAAATCCATTATTGCTAGCTAAAGGCAGGGGCAAGTGATTGCTGAGAGACAACACAATACTACTGAGCCACTTAGATGCCAGAACAGAAGGTTTGAATCCAGTTTTAAAATTGGGCCCTCTTGGATTAGGAAAACCCTTTTTTGGAAAACACCCTGGTTATATTTCCCCAAGTGTTCAAGTCTAAGATTCCATCTCCAGAGCACTGCGGATGATGATGCTCTGCCAAACCATCAGGGAGATGAATGATCTCTTAGGTAACTGGGTCCACAGAGACAAGAGTGTATTCTAGGTCAAGTGCAATGCCTTAAGTTGCACTAGGCATGGAAAGGTTCAGTACAGCATTGGAGGTGCTGAACATTGCAGCAGATTTGAGAGTTTTCTTGGAGCTGGGATTTTTTTTTTAATTGTATCTTCTACACCTAGCACAGCACTTGCACAACCTACTTGTTCAATAAACGTTAGTGAAGTGAATGCATGAATTTATAGAAAGAACATTCCATGACAGAAAGAATACTACACTCTGTGCTAACGAATGTTCCCATGGAAACATAGGAATTATGAGACTTTTCCTGTTAGCTTCTATAAAGAAATAACTAGTAATGGTTTCCTTATTAATACATTGATTCAAAACCTCTTAGAATCTCTTTAAATTTTGTCTGACATGTCTTGGGAAAGTAATGGCTACCTGTAGTGAGTGGAAAGAGTTTACAAGTAGGAGGTCAGAGGACAGATGAGCTTTCCCCTTCAAGCTCTGCTAATTATTGGCCCCATGATCCAGGCAAATTACTTAATACATAGGATTAATATGAGGATTAGGCAAGATCATGTATATTACTGGGCTTTGTATACAATATTGTTCTCGAGAGTCTCTAATCCCATAAATCTCATAATCGCATCTCAGAACATGGATGTTAATATTATCTGTTCTATTGTAATCACTGCACCTGTCGAGGCAGATGGACCTAAGGGTTAAAAGCTTGACGTCTGGACACAGACGGAAGAATTCTTAGGCATGTTATTTAATCTCCCTGCCCCACATATTCATGCTTTGTAGAAACATAGATACTAATGATCTTTAGAATTCAGTAATGGTACCAAGGAATAAATAGAAAGATGCATACAAATTATTTGGGTCCAGCACACTCAATATACAACATTCTATTAATATTCTTCAGTTTCTTTCAGCCACCTCAGGGTTTCTGGCCTATCACTAAACCGTTGTGTTTAACTAGTCAACTTCTAAATTTGGACTCCTCAAAGCAGAGCAACTGAACTATTTGCCTCAGAGTC
This sequence comes from Spermophilus citellus, assembly GCF_964194105.1. Taxonomy (NCBI): domain Eukaryota; kingdom Metazoa; phylum Chordata; class Mammalia; order Rodentia; family Sciuridae; genus Spermophilus; species Spermophilus citellus. The sequence continues at coordinate 28,672,520 of NC_138194.1, read as the reverse complement.
AGTTACTGTTTAATACAGATACTTGATCTATCAATAATGTGATCTCTTCTCCAATAATCTTCCACACTATGTCAGAAATGTATTGCCATTGTCATAAACTAAACCCTATCGTTACTCAGCAGCTTTGACATCCCAGTTTTGAGCATACTACTCTCTGGCAAACCCATACTCAGTGGTTAGGTCCCTTGTATCTGGATTTCACCTCATTTTTGTTCTCCATAACCCCTCCATGTTCCTGCCTTTCTTCTGGCACAGGGTAAATTCTATGCCCAATCACTTTTAGCATGCATTTTCATCTCTGAAGTCCTTCTCATTTGACAAGATAACAATACCACTTAAGCCCGCTCTCCACTCCTTCAGGACAGACTCTGTGTAGAGGTTTTGAGAGGAGAAAGGCAGGGTTATTTCAACCCTACTCTTTTGATCATTAACCTCAAGTGAACCCTAAGGCTGTTCAGCAATACAGTCCATCTTCTTCATCTCTGTTCCTTCCCATTTGTATTATTTCTTTTCATATTTTCCCTTCTCAAATTTTAAACTCCTCTTTCTCCTATCCTCAGCTGATGACTCTGTTTTTTATTTCCCTAAGAAAAATAAAACACTCAGAACAGACTGCACCCAGGCTCTCAGTGTCTTCTCTGCCTGTCTACCAGCATTTGTACTCACCTGCTATTCACTAGCTTCTATCCCCTTCCTCCCTCTCTCTCTCCCTCTCTCTCTCTCTCTCTCTCTCCCCCCTCAGGAGCACAATTCCACACTCATTTCTACAATTGCCATTTTTTTTCCTCTACTAGATTATTCTGATCCAAGTACAAACATACTCCTGTGTGTCTACTACTTGAAAAATAAAGAAAAACAAATGTATAAAACTTTTTATTTCAATTCCCTTTCTAGCCACTACAGAATTTTTCTGAATTTTTTTATAACAAAATTCCTGTTGTCAGCTTTCTGATGCTGTGACAAAATGCCTGAGATAATCAACTTATAAACAGGAAAGATTTATTTTGGCTCATGGTTTCAGAGATTTCAGTCCATTGTTGCTTGGCCCTGTTGCCTCTGGACCTGTGATAAGACAGTACATCATGGTGAGAACATGTAGAGGAGGAATCTGCTTACCTCATGGCAGCCAGAAAACAGAAGAAGGGGAGAGGAGAGGTGTGGAGGGATATTGGGACCTCAGCAATATCCTAATATGCCCCTCAAAGAAACACCACCAATGACCTAATTTGCTTCCACTAGGCCCCACCTCTTAAAGGTTAAAAGGATCTCTGCATCGTTTAAAGGATCAACTCTTTAACATATAGGTCTTTGGGGACATTTTCCAAACCATAGTATTACTTAACATTTTCTTCAATTCCTATTCTCCATCCTCTCTCTTGAACCCACCCAAATAAACCAATAACCACTCCTTTTGGATTGTTCTTACTAAGTCACTGGTAGTTCAGCTTTACTAAACATCTCAGTTCTCACCTTACTTAAATTCCTAAACAGCATTTGACAGTAGACCATTCCCCTCCCAGTGAAAATTCTTCCCCACCACAGACTCTGGGAATTTTCCCCACTCCCAAACCTACTTCTTTACTAATTCTGGGACCTTTGCTAGTTTTTCTTCATTTCTCTGCCATTAAACAGGCCCAGTCCTCAAGCTTTCTCACTCTTTCAGTAATTTCAGGAAATACCATTTAAAAAAACCCATCTGTGTGCTGGCGACTCCCATATTTATTTTTTTCAGAATTGACCCATCCTCTCGACTCCCAGAATACACCCAGTGCATTCTCAACATCTCTACTTGGAGGCTGAGACAATCTCAAACTTGAAACATGCAAAATTGAGCTCTGGACATCTACCCTCCCAAACACACACAAACACTCCAAAATCTTTTCTCCTTGTTCATTTAAGGACAACTTGTCCTTTTAGCTTCTCAAGCTCAAAAAGGAAAAGTCATCCTAGATCATTTCTTTTTCTTAGAACCCTCTGTCTAATCTGCTGGAAATACATTTTGTTTGTGTGGTGCTGGGAGTTGAACCCAGGTCCTAAGCAAGTGCTTTTCCACTGAACTATATTCCCAGCCTAACCTGAAATACTTTCAATTTTATCTTCAAAACATTTATATTTTATGGTTTTATACTATCTTCCCTGACCTCACCCTGATTTGATTCACAAAGTGTTCTCACCTGGATTCCTGGATTCCTTACTGTCTTGCCTGTGTTCACTCTTTCTTTCCTATCACCAACACAGCAGTCAGGGTGACCCCTTTTGAAAGCAGACCAGACCATGTTATTCAGCTAATGTCAGTGTTAGCTATATAATTTGTGGGGCCCAATGCAAAATGAAAACTTATGACCCTATCTAGAGACAAGAAAGTCAATCTAATTTATTTTCCCATGGGCTTTTGGCCCAACCCATAGAGGACAAGTAATCCCTCAGAGATGGCATCCTTCACACAGGGACATGTTAAGCACCCAGATCCTGGATCAGCTAGAAACCCTGATGAGTTTCTGGCTGGATACACTTGGGGTTTCCAGTCCAAGGAGGAGAGCGCCTCTGTTTGTACCATTCCAAAATGCTGTGAGGCACACAGTTGGCTCTAATAGTCCCCACTTCTACTCTAAAGCTCCCACTGCAGTGGTATATGTATTTATCCATTTCTCATTACTATAACAAAATACCTGAGGCAGACTGCATTATAAAGAAAAGAGATTTACTTAACTCACAGTTCTGGAGGTCTAAAGAAAGGACAGGATTGTTCGTTTGGTCTCTAGTGAATACCAAATGGTTAATGACATCATACACTGGGTGGATGCATGGGGGGAAGAGATCACATGTCAATATAGGAAGCCAAAGAGTGAGTCAGAGGTCTGGCTTGCTCTTATAACAACTCACTCTTTGAGAGTTCAGAGGTCCCATGAGAATTTTCTTAGTCCCTTCTGAGAACCATGCCCCCATTGATATCAGGACATTTGTCTAAGCCCCACCTCTTAAAGGTCCTATACCATCTCCCAACACTGTCACTCTAGGGACCCAGCTTATGACACTTAAACTCCTGGGGGGAAAGTCACACCTGAACTATAGCAGTGAACAACAACAGCAACGGGACAGGGCAGAGTACAGAGGGCTTGGCCGAGCAGGGGTAGTGAGTGGGTAGCCGAGAGCCTTTCTAGAGAGGCAGGAAGGCAGGTCCACCAGAACGCTGGCCTCCACAACCCTGGCTCATGCTTCTCCATCCCAGCAGTTTCTAGGTACAAAACACAAATTTAAACATAAAAAGAGGGTTAGTTGAATTTGGAGTGTGGGAAGCAAATGTGTTAGCGTCCACATGGGGTATGTTGTTTCTGTTTTCTTACAACCCAAGTCTAGAGAAGGAATACATAGATTCAACAGGAAAAAGTCTTCTGGGCTCAGAGGAGACATAAAGAATAAAACAGTCAATACTATGTATTTTTGATTAATGTATTTGACCCTGAAAGTTTGAAGGTGAAATAAAGGAGTAGACCCAGTGTCCTGCATGGTCAGATAACATAATCAGTGGCTAAATACTAGGCAAATTAAAGTTTTAATATGGGGTGTTTTATGAACTGAGTGTTTGTGTTCTTTCAAAATTCATTTATTGAAGTTCTAACATCCTTGGATGTCATTTGAAGGTGAGCCCTTTGGGACATGATTAGGTTTCAATGAAGTCAGAAAGGTGACACTCCCATATGATGAGATTAGTGTTGGAATAAAAAGAGGAAAAGAGACCAGAGGGTTCACATGCCTGCATTTCTATCCACCCCTCCCCCCACACACCTCTCTCCCATGTAAAGATACAATGAGAAGGCAAGTATCTGCAAGCCAGGAGGAAGAGTAACCAAGAACTGCGTTGATTGAAATCTTGGACTTCTCAACCTCCAGAACTATGATAAAGAACCTGTTCTTTAAGCTATCTACTTTATGGAATTTTGTTATAGCATACCAACAGAGTAGTTACCCCAGCTTATACGTTTCTATTAGATTCTTATTTGCTAAAAAAAAAAATTGCTGCTTTTCAAAGCAAAAACAAAACCCCAAATCTCTACCCATATATTAATATAGTAACTGAATGCTTCTGAGATAACTTTTCTAATAAATCAGCCAGTGGTAAATGGATGATCCAGAACACTTTCTCTAAAGTCCATCCAGAAATCTACCCAAAATCTTATATTTTTCAAAATATTGGCCATAATTCTGAGAAGTCTGTAGTTTCCAGATTTGGTCATTTCAAATTAGTGTGAAACTACCATCTGGGACTATCCTAAGATTTGGTAGAAATCCACTGAGCTGAAGCTATTTGTTTTTGATTCTTAGACAGTGACCCTCCCAACTCTGTGTCAAGACACTCTTTGTCTCAAAATACCAGATGTGGGAACATTTTCTCTCTTCTTTAGACATCTAAACCCCATTTTCTCTTGCCTCATCCCAAGATCTACTTGTGTAACTAACACCTATCTATTTATTCTTCAGGCCACCATTAACTTAATTGCAAAACACATAACTTTTTAATGTAATGTGAAAAAATGAAACAAAAGTTTACAAACAAGTGGGAATAAAATTATGTTATGCCCTATGTTTTTCAAGTACAGCTGTCTTACTAAGGCCTCATGACACATTTGTGAAAAGCCTTTCTACCACCATTAATAAGAGAGAGAGAGAGAGAGAGAGAGAGAGAGAGATGAATAAAACTTTGAGAGTCTAAAAGACTACCCCATATCACAATTCTTACCAGATAAATTGAGGATGTAATGTTTTCCCTGAAAAACTATAAATATTGTTACAGCATTTAAAATAAAAGAATGACAGAACTCGTTCTGGATTGACTATTCTGGTAACAGAGGAGAATTCAAGGAAGACCTTGTTTAAAACCCCTAGGATTTATGATATTCCATGAATCTCTGAAGTATACTCTGTGCCCAGCATAAATAGAGCCTGGTTTATTAACAAGCATTTGATAAATTTGTTGGGAAAAAATTTCCCAGACAAACAGTCTGCAATTCTTCTGAGGATCGTTAGCACTATCACTGTGGTTTTTGAAATGCTAAACTTCTGCAAGGATAAAGACTACTGAAATGAAAAATATCAACAAAAATGGATGTTAAAATTTAGAGCCATGCTAAGGAGCTTCAAATCGAGAAGTAACTCGAGGAAGGGAACAGATGAGTGCTAAGAGATACAAGTAGCAAAAATGATCATTAGAGGATCACAGAAGGTTGAATCACCCCAGTATTTTAATTTTTAAATCGGCACAGCAACATAAACTAAATAAAGAAAAACAGAATGGGATATAGAGTCCAAAATGAAGCATCTTGAAGCTAGGAACTTCAGTTTAAAATTGATACAGAAAGAAAGAAAGAGCCCTATTCTTTTTCTATACTCCATAATAGTCTCCAACTGTATGTGTATTTTGTTTCTGAAGTATGTTAGTAAGTGAGTCATTTAGGCCTTAAATTGAATTTTTCCAAAGGAACAAAACGATAAATGGTGATTAAGTGCCAAAGTCAGCCAATAAAAGCCTGTTTAACTCTGACACAGCTGAAATGTATGTTGAATAGAAAAGCACAATATGTACCATTTCTATACCAACACTTAGTTAAAATTCAAGAATATTGTAGGATTGAATAAGAAAGGGAATTATTTATATTAGATACTGATACTTGAGAAAGAGGTTGGAGAATTATAAAAGTATAGAATGGCCTTCAGAAGGAGTTTAGGGCTAGGGATGTGACTCAGTAGAAGAGTGTTTGCTTAGCATGCATGAAACCCTGGGTTTGATCCCTCATATAACACCCCCTGAAAAAGAAGTAGCCTAATTCTTCTCACAGCCTGCCCCACCCCACATACACCCTGAGTGTCCCTGCACATAGAGACTGTCTGCTAAAAAAGAAAGTTTGGAAAAGGAGAGGAGGAACTTTCTAGGAGAACCTGTGATCAAGGCCAACATCGACAGTGACAAATCATGCTGCTAGCAGGCATCCTGATAAGGTGGGATGAAGACAATTTACTTCGACAGTCTCAGTCTAAACACAAGGAGAACAATCAAGGGCTATAAATTCAGAAAAATTCTACAAACTACCTGACTGATACTCCCCAAAACTTGAGAGGTCACCAAGTACACGGGAAGTCTGAGAAACTGTCACAGCCAAGCGGGATCTAAGGGACCTGATGGCTAATTGTAATGCAAAGTCAGACGGGATACTGGGTGGACTCAGCCAATAAATCATGTAATGGATAAACTAGAACAACCCAAATAGGCTCTATAGCTTAGTTAATTGTACCATACCAATGGTTTTCTATTTGTAGTAAATGGATCATACTCACATAAGAAGTTAATAATAGGGAAAATTGAGTTGAGGTATACAACTATTCTTACTACCATCTTTGTAACTTTTTTACAAATTTAAAACTATACTAAAATGGTTTATTTGAAAATTGTAAAATTGCTACTTTGAAAATAGTAATAAAACTGATAAAACTAAAAGAAAGATGGATCAAGAAAAAGAGAAAACAAAATATTACCGTATCAGGTATGAAGGAGAAGATATCACTTCAAATTCTATTGAAATGAAAAGGATAATAAAGCATAGAACTGCTCTAAAGTCCAGCAACATCAGTATTGAGCATTTATCCTAGGAAAATGAAAATTTACGCTCACACAAAAATTAATGTTTATGAAAGTTTTATTCATAATTACCCCAAACTGGAAACAATCAGACATCTTTCCGCTGGTGAGTGGTTAAACCACCTGTGGTACATCTATTCCATGAAGAAACTCTCTGCAACTTGAAGGCACAAACTTGAGGAAATAGCCAGAGAATTTTGCTGAGTGAAAAAATATCCTACCCTGAGATTATATAACATATGATGATTTTTATAAAACATTCTTCCAATGATAAGATACAGAAATGGAGAAGGGATTAGAGGCTGCCATGGGTTAAGGAAACCAGGGTTACAAAAGGATCCCATGAAGATAGAAATATTCCGTTTCTTTAATAGTCATATATACATGAACCCACACATATGATAGAATTGAATATATAAACACACAGCTAATAAGGGGAATATTATAAGCAATGTTATGCAACAACTTAGATGGGAAAAGTCTTTGAGGGTTTTATAAAGTTATCAAAAGAGACCCAACTTTCTTTTAAAAATTTTTAATAATACATTTTACTTAATGTAATATATCCAAAACATTGCCATTTTAGCATGAAACAAATATTAAAATTATTGAGATATTTTACTTTCTATTACGTTTTTGTACTCTATCATGCATATTACATTTTTAGCACCTCTTAATTCCTATCAATGACATTTCAACTGCTCAATAGTCATGTGTGATTGGTGGCTACCATATTGGAGAATGAAGTTAAATCTAAAGATATAAAGAACATGCTATACCTACTATCTCTAATGGGGCACAGGTACAATGTTTTTGTTTTTTCCCCCTGCTGGGTATTGAACCCAGGGATGCTTTACCATTGAGCCATATTCTCAGTTCTTTCTATTTTGGGAGAGAAGAATTGAACCCAGGGTGCTGTACCAATGAGCTTCATCCTTAGCCCTTTTAAAATTTTATTTTTAGACAAGGTTTACTGAATTGCCTGGATTGGCCTCAAACTTGTGATCCTCCTGCCTCAGCCTTCTGAGTTGCTAGGATTGCAGGTATATGACCTGGCATCTGGCACACACATGTAATTTTATCCTGAGGGTTTTGAGGGTGTTTTTAATTATTTGCAAATGGAATTGTTTTTACCAATTTTTGTTGTGGTTTGTGGGTAATAATTACAAACACTACTTTCTAGTCCTCTGAGGTTCCAAATTAATTGAGAACCAGATACACATTTCACTTAGATGTTGAGCAAAATGTAGGGTAAAATTAAAAAAAAAAAACTGCACTGGTTTGTGTATCCTCGACCTATATATAGACAATGCTTTGTAACCCTGTCCCCTCACTGCACTTGGTCTTCATGAGGAATCTGTAGGGAGACACCACCTGCCCAAATGTGCTTTTGTTGGAGAAAGGTGAATCAAGTGATATATGATGGCAGAAATAGGAGGAGCCTTTCCCATTTTCAACAAGCAGATAAACAATTCTTCCTCTCTCTTTTTAAAAATTATTTTCTAAAACAAATTAATGTTTTATTTTATAAGTAATAAATAAATTTTTAAATAATAAGTTATCATTTATAAATTTATTTATTACATTCATATTTATATTTATTTATATCATATTTATATATAATTATTTATAAAATTGTTTAAATTTATTTATTTTAAATAAATAAAATTTATTTATCATAAAATATTTTATTAAAAATGTTGATGGACCTTTATTTTATCCATTTGTTCATATGCGATTCTGAGGATTGAACCCAGTGCCTCACACATGCTGGGCAAGTGCTCTCCCACTGAGCCACAACCCCAGCCCCTCTTCCTCTCTTTTTTGAAGAAAGGAATTTGTAACAATTCTTCCCAGTATTATTGCACCTGGGGAAACAGAATATTATTTCCCACTTCCAACAGTATTTGAAGCTAGTAGCATGAGCTTCTTATTCTAATTTTACCTTAAAACTTAATTTTCCTTTCCTTTGATGCAGATATATCACCAGCTTTTTAAACTTAAGGGCTTTGGGGCTATAGAGGGCTAACAAAATTCACATGAGATGAGAAGAAACTAGAAAAGTGTGAGAAAATCTATGTGTGAGGCATCGGGTAGAATTTGGAAGGAGGGAAAGAACACAATGTGATACAGTGATGAGATCAACTTTCCAACTGAACAGCAAGAGAGAAAGGAGGTGAGGGAGCACGGTGTGGGGCAGGCTGCCCAGGATGAGAAGATGGGCAAAGAGGGGGCCAAACAGGAAATCACACAGACAAAGGTGTCACCCTCTGTCTAATGGAAGAATGGACAAGCCAGGGCTCTTCTGGGTGTAAGGTCCTATTAGTACAGGTGCTCACGTGTGCCTGAGCAGAATAAAGATATGATGGTAGAAGACACGGGATCATGGCTATGTGCATATATGCAGGTGGCCAGTGACTGAGGTCTGGGCTCAGGTGAGCTAACAGTGGAGGGTGATGAGAAGGGGCAGCCCAGATGGGAAGGACCCAGGTCCAAGGAGCTGCAGTGTGCACTTTGCGGCTCATATGAACAGGAGCCACTCTGAGGGATACATTTTGAGATACTTATTTTTTTTCCTCATATTGAAGTAGCTCAAAGATTATTACCCATATTTGTGTCTACTAGGAAACTCAAAATGTTACCTTATTTAGAAAGAATCTTTGCAGATATAATTAAGGAAAAGATCAAGACAAAATTATCATGGATTGGGGAGTGCCTTAAATCCAATGAGAGTGTCTTAATGAAAGAATCGGAAAAGGGCTCACAAGACTCAGGAGAGATAATGTGAAGATCAAGGTGGAGATTGCAGGAATGTTTCCATAGCCAAGAAATACCAGTCACCAGAAAAGGCCTGTATCTTCTTCTAGAACTTTCTGTGGGAGCCTAGCCCTGGGGATGCCTTGTTTTTGGATTCCTGTCTTCTAGAAGTGTAAGAATCTATATCTGTTAATTGAAACCAACTAGTTGTGGTAAGTCATAATGGAAGTCCTAGAAAAGTAACACATACTTCTGTCAAAAACACTCTGAGAGGGGATCAGAATGATATCACCATCTTACTATCTGTGGATCTGTTTTTGTTCCCACATTGGATGATGTGTCAGAATCTGGAATTAGTTTTCCTTTAGCTTCTGGCTTTCAATGAACTGCTTGACAATTTCTTTTCTGTGTCTATCTGACCAAAGGTGTTTGTATGCTTACAAAAGAAAAGAAGAAGATGGAAGAAATGTAGTAAAGATAAAAAGTGTTATGTTTCTTAAAGTAGAGGCACAGGGGTTTTTGTGATCATTGAGTTTGCCTTTTGATTTCATCAGACACAAATTGCAGGTTATATGAACTCATTGGACATAAGGGATTTCCTTGCTATGCAGTTGCTATCTGGGAGATACATTTTTACTGCCAACCATATTATCAGATATAGTGTCTTTATTTTATCCGGTAATAAATGCTTTCCAATCATTTTCTAGGCCTTTTCAGGTTGAGAAAATGTTTTATGTGAAATAATTCCTACTTAAATTTTATAGAGTGCTAAGAAATCATGTCCTTGTTGTTGGAAATCAGTTTGTATTGAAAAACTACATATATGACAGAATTATGATAGAATTTGATGATTAACTAAAGAGAACTGTTATGGTCAGTCCCTCTTTAGTACATATTTGGACTTGTTCATACATTTTTAATATACCATTTCCTGCCCGTCTACCCTCTTTCTTCTTCCTGTTTTTTGTCCTTTCAGATAAGTCAAGCGACATCTGCAATGTTTTGTTTATCTAACTCAGTGGGAATTATAATTTGTTTTTAAATTTTATCTTCTGATGATCTTAAATGCCAAATAAAATTCTCTTTGAACTTCAACAATATTTTCCTGTGTGAAATAGTTATTAAAATAAAAAGTAAGCAATAAATAATATTTTGTTTAATTAAATAACACTGTGCTTAATAAAACATGAAAGTGAAATTTTAATAAAAGAAGCTAGAGCAATGGTTTCAAAAAAGAATTTTGACTTTCATATATACCACTAGGTTGACTCTAACTCCATTTCATGACTGAACAAAAATATGGATTAACTGAATTTGAATTCAACAAAACCAGTCTCTTTAAAATTCCTTTTGCTTTTTCTCGGGTATCCTTTTTTATTTTATTTGGTTTGACATACCAAAAGCTTCATATAACTTCATACAGCTTGATGCATTCAGAGATATGTATACACCTATGAAATCATCACAATCTATGCCATAAACCCATCCATCACCTCCAAAAGAGTTTTTTACCCTCTTATTTATTATTATTTGTATGTGTATAAGATCATCAAACTAAAAAAAAATATGCACAGCAATGGAAAAGTATCAACAAAATCAAAATATAATCTGCATAATGGGAGAAAACATTTGCAAATCCTATATCCACACATATTTAGCTCTTTTGAGTTTTGTTTATGTCTTGCATTCTAAAAACACAGAAGGTTAAGAGATAGTATAGTGAGAGTTCAGTCACTGAACTGGGAGCAAGGAAAGCTGGGTTCTAACAGTTACAGAACCAGGATCCTCCTTTTGCATTTGAGGGATCTGGTTAATAGAGAAAGAAAAGGGTACAAATTCTGGGTCAGAGTCATAGGAGAATTTTGTGATATGATTTTTCAATCTAGAATCATGGTAACAAGATTCAGATTGTATCCAATTTCACTTGGCCAAATTTATATCCCCCAATCATCTTCTTCCGCCACAACATTTCCTGATCCTTTTTAGATTTGCTTTCTTTGTCTTCCCTGCAATGGACTCCCATTGCCACAACAATCCACATCCCTTAACGTAGCCAGAACACTATTAGGAAGATAGACCAAGAACATTAATTGTGAGTCTGTTTGGGATTATCTCATCCCATCCTATTCTCATGAGTTAGCAATGTTCACCATTCCGATGGGGCTTTAGTGAACGAAAGGAAGTTATAGTGATGTTTTGTCTCTTGGTTCTTCCCTCATACTTGGCATCAAAGAGCCACACAAAGTTCAACAGTCATGTAAAAGTTAAGGCACCATAATTTACAACAAAAAGGATAAAGCTTATCAGCTTCATTCTATTTAATAAAGAAGGAAATATAGAAAAATGGAAGTCTAAATTGTAGGAATAAGCACTCACCAAAGGATTGGCTATCTCCAGGTCACATAGTGGATCCAGGCTGCTGGTTCTGGTCACAGCATCCTCTGTCCTGGCCTCTCTTTCCTGGTTAACAGGAGACATGTCCTCTAACTCCTTTAACTTGCTCTGTATCTGTGAAAATAAGGGAGAGTTTCTCAGTATTTTGTGGATGCCATAATTCATATTTGTGCAGCACCTACTTCAGGGGATTATCTGCTCAACCAGAGAAGATGAAATAACTCTGCCTTCTAGGATCATCATCATGCATATCTTACAGATCATCAGTGCCAAGAGTGCTCAGAAAATTTTTAATTCATTACTCCATTGATTCCACAAAACATCGATCAACTTTCTACAAGTAGCGGACTGCAGGAAGTGAGCACAGTCATTCTTAAATTCACCCTGGACTGTGCGGTTCAACTGATCATGATTTCATTCTGGACTGGAATTTCAAGTCTTTTTACTGATTATGAGTTCTTGGGGATGTTGTTCCTCTTAGCTTCGGTTTCCTCACCTGAAGATAAATTAGAGATTACTTTTTGTTTGTCTGATAACTATGCATTTGATGTAAAAATTAGACTGTCAAAAAATTATAGACATTAATTTTAAATATTTATCTATAGTTAGATAAATTGACACCTGGAAGGTAGGCATAAAAAGTGAAGAAGATGTGGATAGCTTCTTTAGAAAATTTCAAATCCATCAGGCACAGTGGTGCACACAGGGAGACTAAGACAGAAGGATCATATGTTCAAGGCCAATCTGGGCAACTAAGGGAGACCCGTCTCAAAGTAAAACATGGAAAGGCCTGGGAATGTCGTTCAGTAGTAGAACACCCCTAAGTTCAATCCCCAGGACAAAAAAAAAAAAAAAGTGAAACTTGTAAATGATGATAGCAAACAGACGCAAATATTAAGATAGGTGGAGCACCCCTTCTCCAAAATGCTTGGAACTAAACGTGCTTTGGATTGCAGACTTTCTCAGATTTTGAAATAGTTGCATATACATAATGAGTATTTGGGGAAGGAGACCCAAATCTAAACATGAAATTCATTTTTGTTTCATATACACCCTACACACAGAACCCAAAGGTAACTTGGTGATATTTTTAGTGCCACCTGAAGGTGATTCATCCCCTGAGGACAAGTGTGGAATTTTCTACTTGTGGTGTCATGTCAGCACTCAAAAAGTCTCAGATTCTGGACCATTTTGGAGCATTTTATGTATGTGCCACCCTTCTACCATATGAAAAATGTATTAGCAATATTTACAAACATGAAAAAAAAAAGATTCGAATGGAGTGAGCAATGGCTTTGCCAAGATGGCATAGGACAAAAGTCCCTAAAGAACCAGTTGTGGATTAAGTAGAGTGGAGAAGTGTGTTTCCTGAAGCCCCACGAGAATTCCTTTCTTTTATTTTTTGGCATTGGGGATTTAATCCAGGGACATTTAACCACTGTACGACATCCCCAGCCCTTTTTATTTTTTATTTTGAGGTAGGGGCTCACTAAGTTGCTAAGGCTGGCTTTGAACTTTTGATTCTCCTGCCACAGCCTCCCGAGCCACTGGAATTATAGGTGTGCACCACCATCCCTGGGCTAGAATTTCTTAAAGTAAAGGAATATGAAACAGCACAGCACATTTGCTGAACTCTACACAATTAAATTTTATAAAAAGGTAATTACATAAAGACAAGGGGATTTTCAAAACCATGATCTGAGGTGTACTCAAGAGTACTCAGAAGGTTCTAGTGAAAAATGGTCCCGTGGAAGTCTAAATTGTTCTGATATAAATGTTTGTGATATTGAGGTGAGCAAATTCTGGTCCACAGCACTCGATCCCTGTGACGCATAATTTTCCACCAAATTGGCTTCTGGGGCTTCTTTTGTTCAAAGGAAGCAGAGAGAGCAGGTTCAGAGGTGTCCAGAGACCCCATGCTCACCTCTTGTCCCCTCCCCTGAATCACCTCCACAGCAGGTGCTCCCTTTGAAGTCTCAGAAAGAACTGGGCCCTGCTCCAGTGGCTGCCAAACTCTTTTTTCCTAATTAAATTTCCAAGTTCCATGAGGAAGAGTATTATGAGAATTTGAAGTGAATCATGCATGTCTTGAAAGGAGAAAGTTTGGATGGCAGTGAAATGGAAACTTCCTATGGTTAGTCTAATAAAACTCAAAAGAAATGGAAAAACCCAATGGCTTTCACATCAGACATTAAAAGTAGATTTAAATTGTTTTTAATTATTCTGACAAAGAGATGGTTAAACACACAAATTAAAATATACAATGCTGAAATAATTCTCCTCAATAATTCTCTCATACTCAAACTTATACTTTCAAAAAAAAAAACATATACTTACAAAAATGCAAAAACCCAGACCAAAGACACTAAGCATCCAGACAGAATTAAAATAGGTATTTCATATTTTAATATTTCTTTTTCCTAATGAAGCATCTTGCTTCCAAGACGCTCTAGTGTGTGTTGCCAATTAATTGTGGAAATATAATAAACCACTTGTCAGGAAGGATAAAAGATGTGATAATCTTTCACATAAATAATCTCAGGGGAATTTGAATTTAATTGAATAAAATTGAATCATGACAATTTTTAAGATGATAATATACAGATATTATTTGTAATGCTGGAAAAATCTAAGGAATCCCATAAATACATTAGAAATATGCAGAGGATTCATGTGAATAATTAAATTAAATACCATAAACGTCTAGCACAGTGATTTCTCCACTCGAATGGGTTTTTTTATTTTCTAAATTTACAAAGGTTAGGTGTAATTGTCTGCTTCCCACAAGAACAAGAACAAAGAGAAATGTGGTCTCCCATGAAATAACTCTCAGAGGCAGAGCCAAATGAGAAATTCTGCTAACTTAAGCACACTGTAGATATATAATGGATAGCATGAGGACTACCCACCTAGCAGCCTCCCCAAGGACTTGAAAGTCCCTGGAGTTAAGTACCGAGCAAATGTCACGTCATGTATTTAACCCAAGCATGTTTTTGAATAGGCAAGTTATAAATGAAACCGGAAATGTGCTTCATCCACAGAGAACCTGGTTCTGGTTAAAGTAAAAGTGTCACTGAGGTCAATTCATCTTGGTTCCTCTTAAGGTAAGATTAGAGAAGTCAAGTGAGTTCTTTGAATCAAAAGAATGTGGGGAAAGGATCTACAGTTTAATTCCATAGGTTATAGGTTTAATTATAAGAGATACCTCATAGAAAAAAGAGAATCAGAGTAGGATGGGTGAGAAGAATCAGACTTCTCTCCATTGCCATGATTGTAGGATCCAGATAGAGGAGTCTAGTTAAGTTCTAGAGTCCTGAACCATTAACTCCACGTGTTGCCTTTGATCCTTGAAAATGTCACTGTTGGTAAGCAAAGTGAACTGGAATCCCTGGTCACACGAAGGTTTTCTTGCCAAGTCATCCTTCGGAATAGGTAGATTTCAATGGTGCTGGAAATAATTGCATAAACATTGGTGAGATGAGGAACGTGGAAAAGAGGACCATGATCTTCTCTCAGAAGTACTGGATCAGGAGCAACTACCATGCAGCCATTAACCAGAGACCTGGGGCAGGACCAAATCTCTTCCTTTAGGCCACCAAGGAGAGGGCATGACAACTCTTAAAGCAAGATTTGGCATTGCTTGTGCTTTTCAAATAAGTATGTCAGTCGGGTGAAACAGATGAGTGGAATGAACTTGTATTTAAAAATTTTTTAAACAGTTGCACTCGTTGCCTCATTGTGTACTGAAAACACAATGCTGCAAAATGTTACACAATACTCCCTTGATAATTGAAGGCACCAGTACAGAACACATTATTGACATGACCTTGAGTAGTGTTCATTCTGTATTATATCAGTGGCAGCTGTAATATATCCAAAGTGCATGTAGTCAAGTGTGTATTGTCGGGAAAGGCTCAACCGGAAAAACTCAAAGCCTGGTGGCTCCCTTCTTGTCATCTAAATGTTTTAGATAACAGTGTTAGCTTCCTTGTAAAGGAGATCATGAACAAAGAAATTTAAAGATATACAGATTAATGCAATCAATATTTTTCAGCACAAAACTACTTATATTCTTCTTTAATCAATTTAAAAGATCTGTGGCTTTCTGACTTAGAGGGTTTTTTCAGTGACTTATTAATAATGCTTCATAACTAAATACCTGCTCATGTATGTATTTGTATATGTATCTAACTACTTACCTATGTAGAATTTCCTATATAAAATGTTGACATGAAAGGCTGAAGGTTCTAGAAGGCAGGAAGAGAAATGCTCTCTTTTTTCTTAACTACACTTGGATACCCCATTCTTCAATCCATGCTTCCTATTCTTTTTCCCAATATAATCCCCCTCTGTTATTTATTCTGATAATTTTCCCAGTACTCTAGTCATATAAGCAACTTAGAAATTACTCTCCTCCATAAACGTGTAGAACCATAGTCCCTAAGGACAATCTCTAATATTAGAGAGGGAAGTGGCCACCCTCTCTACTTGATCACAACGAAACAACCTACTTTGAGTGAGTTGTAAGATTGAAATACATTTCCCATGTTGATTCCTAATGGAAGAGCACACAGAGCAGACAAAGCACCAGTTGCAAAAGCTAACTCCCCTGCCTCTGATAAACAATGCAGCCACTAAAAGAAAGTATTCTTTATCAGTAATGGAAAACAAATAAATTAAGCAGGGCTTATTTACACATGAAAATCAAATACAGCATCAAAGAGAATTAATATTATACACAATTAATGAAACATACCATAATGAAACAATGCACAGAGCTGATCACAATAAAGTGTATTAGTATAATGAATACTGATACTAAGTAACCAAAACTATACTCCTGGGATTGGAGTTAAAATCCATTCCAACTCCTCCTATAGCAATACAAAAGGAAATTATGTTTTTGAAAGGCTGATGTTATGTCATTATGTGTCCACTTGGATCTTATTAAGAATTTCACTTGAATTATTTTATAGCAGGAAACACATAAAGAATTCAGCTTCCAAGAGGATCCTGTACTTTTCTGTTGGAATAAGGATCTTAGGAACGGTGATCAGTCAATGATCATTCCAGAATCTGATTGATAAAAGCAAAAAGTATTTGTATTTCAACTTCAAAGTTAGTCTTGTCATAACACGTGGCACTTTGAATTCACCAATTGACTGCTGTGAAATAGGACAGGTCAGAACAAACATGAGGTCAAGAGGGAAAAATCAATAGAACTTGAGCAACGTCAAGGTCTGTGGTTGATATTTGAAAGTTCCCATGTGTACACAGAACTAAGACTTTGCAGGTATCTTTTTCTCACTAGCTTTCTCCCACCTCTAAACTTTTTGTTTCTGATCATAGCAAGAGGCAGATGCCAAAATCTCATGAGAAAGGCTGTTCACAGGGTATTTCTAGCCTGTCTGAAAATAGGAAGTGCTAGAAATTTCATAGGAAAGTCAGATCTTGTTAGCTTTCTGATTCAATTTTTGCAGACCAAACTGATTTGTATAATTAAACCTGGGAAAAACAATAATGCCATAATTATTGTTGAAAATAGTGAGGATCAATGCAAGCAGGTCATCGAGTGTAATAAAAGGCCACTGGAACACAGATCAAGAAACCTGGAATGTCTAAGTCTGAAGTTTACTATGAGGCCTTAGATAAATGACTTAACCTTTTTTAGCCTCAATTTTGCAGTCTTTAAGATGAGGAAGTTTGAGTGAGCTGTCATTCACATATTTAACTTCCTAGTGGTTTCTTCAAAATAAATTATGTTGACATCAACGTAATGAAAACAGATACACATACAGGCCCTCTTTGGAAAAAAAAAGTGTGACTGTCACATATGAATGTATGTGACAATCAATGAATACTTTCTGAACAGTGGAATTTCAAACTGCTTTGAGAGGCAAGTGAGGACTTCTACAGAACATTGTATCTGGATTATTTTATTTAATCAAATAAAAAGTTTAGGTCTTTCTGCTATAGAAAAAAAAAACAAAGAAAAAGGGAGAAACACATCAAAGCTACAACCAACCTGAAATAGATGTATTTGGAAGTTGCATCCATCAGGAGACTTTGGTTGAAATAAAAATAAAAATGCATGAGGTAAACTGGTTTAAGCAAAATTGGTCATATATGGATTAATGTAACTAAATAAAGGCCGATCTAATATCAGGAGAGGCTTCATCCAGAGGCTGCAGGTCTTTAAGCTCCAATTTTCTTTGCATTTCTCTCATCATTGAGTGCCTCCTGTCATCTCTAGGTGACTCCCTCCTGATAATGCAGAGCTACAGAAGTTCAGACCTCAAATCCATAGCACGCTATCTAGAGAAAGAAATTATTTTTCTTTTGGTAGTTCTCCAAAAGAAAAAAAGAGGCAGCTCCTTTTTCAGGTACTCCCAGGAACCATAGTAATCTTGGCTTAACTTGCAACACCTGTCAATCCATGACTAATCCCAGAGTGATGAAACACAGTGATGGGTTGTCAGGGCTCACCCCTCCAGCAGGTCATGAAGTAAATTTCTCTCAAAGTGCACAGCTGGGTATGGAAAGAGAGGAAAGAACTTTAAAAAACATCCAATCCGGCTATTAACACTATTAGCTTAATGAATTGATGTTTCTCCATACAAACCTAGTATTAAAATCCAGGGAGGAAAAGGTGTGTTCACATATGATCATTGCTCTGTCATGTAATCATCTTAAAAATCATCCACAGAAAATCAAGTCCTAGATGGAAAGACAATGTCATGGTTTCAAAAAATAGAGGTGAACTAGCTTAAGTATATCAGAAATATAGAGACAACCAACTCACAGCATGAATTTTTAGTTTTTCTTTATTTACACATCATTCTAGCAATGCTACTTAATATTGCTCATGAATAGATTATATATTAAAGAGCTTTAAACTCTACAATGTTACTAATGTATTGTTTTGACATTCTTTATAAATAATTATGGTACTCTTATAATTTCATGTGAAGAAATATGGGAAATAGAATTAGCATGTATTTGAAAAAAGGGAAGTGCACGCAGAATAAATTCTGGAAGAAAAAAATGAAAGCAGATTCACAGGCAAAACTTCCTAATGAGGAGTCCCTGGCTAGTACACTTTTCCAACCACCTGTGGTTGAACCTGCTTTGTGGGGGAGGTTTTTACAAGTACAAACTCCTGCAATCTAAGAGTACTTAGCAAATAAGTTCACCAATGGTAGGGATTAGCCTCACTTCATCTGAAACCCAATCATCCTGCTCATGCTTCCAAGATGAGCTAAATTGCTATTTCTATTATTCATCCTGCACATTGGAAAAAAATAATTGGTTGTCATCTCTGGCTTACTCCAAACCAGGCCTGCAATGGATATTGCTGAAAATCTGTTCTGCGCTCCCAGTTTATTAGCTTCCATAAGAGGATGGAAGAGAAAGGTTTAGGATTCTTGTTAAAACTTAACTTTGTTTTATATTCACAAATAATATTTTTTTTCAGTTTAATCAATATTTGTTCAGAAGAAAGAATCTGGCTCCTTTAAGATATCTGTTGGGCTCATCATGTAGGTGAATGGCAGTTACTGACTGAGGGATATTGATGTAGCTGCTAATAGACAGTCTATACCTTCCTTTGAAAATGTAAATGTAGTTCAGACTAATGAGGAAGGAACAGAGACCTGAGCTGCAAGGTGGTAGAATGCCAAAAGCATGCACAGAAACATTATGCCAAAGGGAATGAACAGGGCCCTTGGCTGGAGGACTGTAGCATCCTTGGAGGACCCAAATGGACTCCTGAGTATTGGGTCGCCTTGGTGATAATGAGCAACTGACAAGCACCCACAGCCATCCCCTTCTGCCTTTGTATGAGAAAGAGCTCATAAATGGTGCTTTGGCATTCTGACCTAAGAGAAATCTTAAGGCTTTGCTAAGACTTGTTAAGAAACCATTTTAAGTGACTAAAATCCTGCCAATTTCAAGATTTCAGTGTTAGAGTCTTATCAGAAACAGCTCAGGTAACATAAATACAGGCTCACAGATTGGTTCAGGCAAATGACTGAATCTCTTCATGTCTCACTTTCCTCATCTGTAGAGAGAAATCAAGAAGACTCTCGGCAGGGTTTTTGTAGTTTTAAAATGAAATATGTATAAACTGCAGCACAGAGAAAAGTGTTTGGAAAAATGCATACTCTCTCCCTTTCCTGCAGTATATCATTCATACACAGATTATTTTCTGATTCTGATCTAGTTGTGCCAGGATGAGACGATTGAAGTAAAGCTGAAGATAAAAGTAAAGCTAAGAAGAGCCTCGGTGAGAGATTTATTATTTCATTTTTGGGGGATGGATTATTTGGATATTTTAGGACAAGAGAAAAAAATCCCTGCTTTATGTTTCCTAAAAATGAGATGATTCTTGAGCTATAGGCTTTCTTCCTGGTTCATAAACCTCTCAAATGAGAGTCAGTGAGGATTCGAGGGCCACAGTGGAGCAAGGAAGATGGCCAGATTACCTGGAGGAACTTTCCGGGTTTGAATAGTGGTTTGTATTTGGTCCATGTGGAAAATTTACAGTTGAGCATTACCATAATAAGAAGAGCCCCTTCAATGTTGGAGACTCTATTTAAATTTCAATTCTGCCTTTGGGTTCCAGATCCCTCTGATGTTATATGGACTCAAGACTCTCTGCCGGTAGATGATGGTTCAAAAGCTCTCTCTCTATTATTTGTATTTCTTATGTTACTTGGATTAGCTCCAAACTTGTATGTCAAATCCGTAACCCGCAATGTGATGGTATTTGGAAGTGAGGCCTTTGGAAGGTGAGTAGGGTCAAGTGAAGTTATAAGGAAGAGCTCTGGACTGATGTGATTAGTGTCCTTTTTAGAAGATACCAGAGTGCTCTCTCTTTCTTTCTCTTTTCCTCTCCCTCCTCTTGCCTCCCCTTGCAGCAGCCAAAGAAAGGGAGGCAAAGAAAGGCCACAAGAGAACAGAGAAAGAAGGCAACGTTTTACAAACCAGAAAGAGAGTCTTCACCAGGAACCCAATCAGCCAGAACCCTGACCTCATGCTTCCCAGCCTCCAGAACTGGGAGAAATACATTTCTATTATTTAAATCATCCAGTTTGTGATCTTTGGTTATAGCATCCTACACAGATGAATTACAGCTGGTATATTTTAGATATTATAGTAGTAGAAAAATCTTCCTTTCTGAAGTATACACTATAAAAGTTGGGTCTTTTCTATCTCTTGGGAATTTACAATCACTCAACAGTTGTTGAGGTCCACTAGATCCAGTTTTTAGATGACGTTAAATGCCCTTTGTGATCTGATCCCAAATGCTTTTTTTATTTTTTGCAGTACCAAGGTTTAGATCTTTAGTGTCCCCCTCAAAAGAGTAATTGTTAGGCCATGCAGCAATGTTTACAGGTGAGATGATTAGATTATGAGAGCTGTGACCTCATCGATCAATTAATCAATTTGGTGGATTAAAAATGTAGATAAATTACTGGTGGTAAGTATATATAGGTGGGGTGTGGCTGGAGGAGATAGGTCACTGGAGGTGTGCGTTGAACTATATTTTGTCCCTGGTTCCTCTCTCTCTCTGCTTCCTGACTGCCTTGAGCTGAGCAACTTACCTCTGCCACACTCCTCTGCCATGTTGTTTACAGTGACACAAAACTGACCAACATAAAGGTATTGAACTCAGGGCCTTATGAATCCTAGGCAAGTGCTCTACTGCTGAGCTATACCCCTATCTCTTTTTATTTTTTATTTTTATTTTTTTTAATTATTTTATTGTTGGTTGTTCAAAACATTACATAGTTCTTAATATACCATATTTCACAGATTGATTCAAGTGGGTTATGAACTCCCATTTTTACCCCGTATACCCCGTGTCACATCAGTTACATTTCCATTGATTTACAAATTGCCTTTCTAGTGACTGATGTATTCTGCTGTCTATCCCATTCTCAACTGTCCCCCCTCCCCTCCCCTCCCCTCAAAAGCTACACTCTTTTTATTTTGAGAAGGGATCTTGCAAAGTTTATCCAGGGTGGCCTTGAACTTTTTATCCTCCTGTCTCAGCTTCCCAAGTATCTGGGTTTACAATTATGCACCACCATGCCTGGCTTCAAAATAACTTTTACACCCTATTTCTTCCTCTTCACCTCTGTACCCAATCATGGAGGATTGTTCAGTCTTCCCATAGCATGTGATATTATAGTGCAATTTTGTGTTAATTTGCTTATGCTGTTCTCTCCATCAGCCATGCCTTTTCTACCTCCTTCAAATTCTCCTTCATGAAGCCCTTCAATGTATCCTGTTTCCAATCTAAACTAAAATGTACCCAAAATAGCACATTAAAAAGCAAAGAACATCAATTTTGGAGTTAGTCACTGAAGCCAAGTCCCCCTTCTACATCTTCAATCAAAGCACCCATGACAATAGGTTAATCTCTCTGGGAAAATGGTGGTAGGAATATGTAGCTTGGAAACTTGAAAGAAAGTTGAGTGATGTGATTCTCATGTGCTGAGCACAATACTTGGCAGTGAGCAGGAACTCTACAAATAAATATCAGTTCCTTTTGTGCCTTCCTCCAGCTGACATTTTACCTCAACAAAGCACATTTCAAGTGCTTGTTTCTCCTTCTCATGTTCCTTTATAGAATTCTGGTCTCCATGGAGTAGATATCAGAGTCTGTGTATGCAGTTCTACCACCCCCACCAACAAAAGAATAAAAAACAAACAAAAAAACCCCCAAAACTAGTGAAAACTCCTGCTGGACAAATAGTGACTCTTATCCAATAGATAGAGTGGCATAGAAGCTGGAAACAAGCACTAAAATGGATCTATCAGCACTATTGAGGCTGACTGCCTGTTTCCAGGTTATGCGTTTCCCAATAACATGAGGGATAGAGAATCAGAAGCTGGTTGAAGAAGACTAATGAAGCAAACATCGAGAAGCAAAGTGAAAATTCAAGAGTGAGGCACAAGCTGGACTCTAAAGCCTACTTGGTGCTAAAAGGCAGGAAGAATTTCTTCCTTTATCCATTTTAGTTTTGCCAACCAGGGCCCTGTAAATCAGACTGCCCAGACAGACTAACAAAAAGAACAACTAAGTTTATTAACTTGTGGCTCTTGGTTGTAACTCACTGCAGTACCCAGACATGAGAACTCTGGGTAAGCTTAAGGGGTGTTTAGAACTTAGGCTTAGATACTGTCCTAGGCCTAAGGAAATGGGGTCTGGGGCTTCTGGATGGGGGAGAGCAATTTATGGGAAGTATAGTAAGGTTACATAGCTATAAGTCTGTGTCTCCTACATTCATAAGATATGTTAAGAGTTCTCTTCTTCTTGGTCCAGAGAGTAAGATATCTCCAGACATGGAAATTTCCTTTATAACTGTAAATCTCCTTTGTGGAAAACCATGATTTCAGAGATGTTCTTTCCTCTGCTGGTTCTTAACAGTGTTTCACTCAAAATAATCCATATGTCCAAGAGGTCTATTTTGGGGGTGGCAGATTCTGGTATCCCTCAGGACCTGTTCTTGATTAATTCTTTTATTTTTCCATATATACCACAAATACTTACTAAGAGCCTACCATGGGCAAATCTAGTGGAAAAGAGAAAATAGACAAAAAGGTGTATGCAAGTGGAGGTGTTGGGTGCTCTGAGGATAGATCCAGGTAAGAGAAATAGAAATAAGAAGCAACATTAAGTCATTAGGGAAGGTCTCTTTGTTGGTGACATTTGAACAAAGGTCTGTCTGACCAGAGCAGTAGTGACCTGTTAGTAGCTGAGGAGAGGCAGTCCAGGAAAGGGGGTTGTTGCAAATACTCTGAGGCAGGGAACTCTTAGCACATTGGTACTGTAGCCAGGAGGCCTGTGAGGATGGGAAGAGAGAGTAAGGAGACAGTTGACGGGGGCAGCATCAGAGAGGGGACAGAGGGCTCAAGCTATGGAGGTCCTGGTAGAGCTTTATAAGGCCTTGAAGTTTTATTTTTGTCTCTTGGTTCCTAGGAGAAGACTTTTCTACTTCTTTCAAAAGAAACCTTTTTTATTTTATTTGAGCAAGTTTTAATGAATTTTGGATCCTTAAACACAATAAATTTGTATTAAAATGTACATTTCTTCTAACATTTTAGTCCTGTGATTAGGTCTCAGTCTTTCACTGAGCCTGTGTCCCTAGGCTAAAATCTTCAAACCTAAGATCTTCTTGGATTTGTGGTATTGTTTTCCCTTGGGTGAGACAGTAAGTCAGAGGGGGCTGGGGTTGACAATTCCCCTTCTCTCAGGCCAGTTAAGCTCTGATAAGACCCTAGTGGTTTAGGTCCTGTTATTAACAGAAAGGTCTAGTACATTTCCCCCACTCCACAGCACCACTTATCTGTTGGGAGATCTTCTCCTCTCTTCTTTTTGGAAAACCTGCAGTTTGTGGAGGGAAATTAGTCTCTCAAAAGTTTAGAGCACCCTACGACTGGATCTCCCTGGAGTTTTTAACTCTTAGATTTGTCCACACTGATCCCCAGCAATTTGTCAACTCTGCCTCAGTATTGTTCCCTGGAGCTTTCTTTTCTTGGACTCCTGCTCCACTAAGCTGTGATTCTCGATCTTTCCGCCTCTCTCTCTCATGTGGGGAGGAGGCATTTACTCAGGGATGCCAGTTCTCTGGTGGATCTAGGCAAAGCTGTTGATTCTCACTTTGTTCAGCATTTTTATTGTCATGTGGACAGGAGAGAACAACTCCCAACTCCTAGGCTTCTTATATTGTTATCAGGCTTGTTTGTTCCTAGTGGTTCATAAATGCCAATACTACAAAACTGGGTTTTTGCCAAACAAAACACTTTATTGAGCAGTTAGCTGGCAAGAAGGCCAAGCGTTGAGGGTGTGGGGAGCTCAAATATGTCTCCCTGATCAGTTGGGGATTTGTAGAAAAGGAGTGGGATGGTGAGAAGGAGGAGTTCTTCCTTTTTTTTCAGGCATAAATGGTCATTATGCTGTTTAGCAGGCTACTTTCTTCTCGGGAGGAATTTTTATGTTTTGCTGGGGGATTCTGAGATTGTGACATCCAAAGGTCATTGATTGGAGGAGCTGCTGCTTCTGCACGTGTCCATTCTTGAAAAGCCAATTTCAAGCCATCCTTGAGAGGATTTTGTTGACTTTTCCTGAAAACTAACTTAAGGACACTGTGTTATTTAAGCAATTTTTGTTTCAGTCTCTCTAGTCCTTAGCAAATTTCAATATGCTGGGTTGGAAAATAGAAGATCATTTTTTCAGGGTTTTCTCTGTGTGTGTGTGTGTGTGTGTGTGTGTGTGTGTGTGTGTGTGTGTGTTGGGATTCTGAGGGAAAAAAAAACCCAGGGACACTCTATCTCTGAGCTACATCACCAGCCCTTTTTTAAATTTGATTTTGAGATAGGGTCTTGCTAAGTTACCCAGACCATCCTAGAACTTGTAATCCTCTGGCCTCTGCCTCCCAGGTAGCTGGAATTACTAGTGTGCACCACTGCACCCAGCTCACTTTTCAACTTTTATTACCTGTATGCTGCCCATACTGGAGGGGATATGCCCCTCTGGTGGGAGCCTGTGTATCAACCTCACCTTCCCCTTCTCAGCACAGTTTTGCTAGAAAGAACGACTGAATAGAATCGTATGTTTCTTTCATTTATACAGGCAAATTTTCTGACTTTTTCCTGCACATGTAGGCTGAGAATCAAAAGATAAAAATTGAATAAATGAAAATAAAGAGCCAAGATGACGGATTTGTGGTTTCTTCTCATGGATACATCTTCTGACATTTTTCAAAGCTCAAGCTTGTCTTGAATGTCTTTGCCTATGTGTGTGCACTGATGTCTTCAAGGGAACTTCAAGACTCTTCCCTAAAGGTAGGTAGCAGTATCAAAGAAAACTGAAGAAAGCTGAAAACCAGGTGTAAGATAATAATTAAAAATTAAATCTCTGTCAATATTGGATAGAGAGTGTTTTGTAGGGTGATATTTTAAGGAGTAAGATGCAAGCTAAAATTTGATGATTTTGTTATGGGAAGAGGAATAAACTGTTTAAGTCAAATAAATTTTGCCAATACAGAAATACCCAAGAATATCCTGTTCCAAAGGCTAAAATGAACAAATTTTCAGAGAAAACTTAGTTCAACTTGTTCCTAAAATTGCCATTCTCATTTTCTCCTGTTTTAGGCTCTCGTACAATACCTGTTGCCATTGACCAAGGATAAGTAATTTTCTTTTATGAAAAAGTGCAATAAAGTTAAAAAAATAACTTTGGCCTCCTACTAGTTCTAATCAGGCAGACTTTAATTTTCCTCACCCTATTCTTCATCCTTTTCTTCCACTCAGCCTCTCTTTCTTCTTCTTAACGTTTCTCTCCTCTTTTCTTTCAAACAGGTCACAGCTTGTCACCTATTATCACCTTCTGCGACAATCCCTGGCAGAAATGTTCAAAACCTTGGTGACCTAATGAGAATTCTCAGGGTCTTCTGAGGCCACTGTTCTTACCATGACGCAGTCTGATTAGCGGGGCAATGTTCAGGCACATGCTGGGCCCTGAGAAAAATAGGTCTCTACATTGTGGTATAATTAAGAGAGCACAAAATGTGAAATCAGAAAAAAAAAACAACTATGTTTGAATTCTGCCTCTGTAACTTCCCAGTTATGTGACCTGATAAAATCACAATCCCATCAGGTATCATCTTCCGCCTCTGAAAACTGGATCTTAATGACATGGAACTCAGTAGGAGCTTTGAAGACTAAGTGAGAGGATACAAAACTCTTGGGAAAGAGCCTTGTGCACCTATATCAAATGGTAGGTACCATCTGGCTCTTAATCCAAGAGGGTTGTGTATCCCAATTTTCTACTCTTTATTCCCAACTCAAAAAAGCAGAGAAAAGAAGGCCTAATAATAATAATATCCTGGTTAAGAGCTTATAGGTGTTTTAATCAATCATTTCTCATAATAACCCAATGAGGTAGCAATTAAGGATCAAAAAGGTTAGGGTCCTGAAGATACTGACTTGTCAGTCTGGGATTTGGATCTGTAGCTTCTCTGATTTCAAAGCCTGCGGTCCAATACCTGTATAACACGTTTCCCTGCAACTAGCCCATCTTCTTCCATCAGCACCTGCTTCTGTTCTTTGTCAGGAAAGCTGCCCCCACCCTTATTCATGGCAGAGAGAAGAACAGGTGGCACATAGAAGGGCCATAACTAAAGATCACTCCAGGTCCTGAAGAAGGGGTACTCTTTCCTCAACCAGTGGTTGCTCATTTGTAGCAGATTCTTGCGCATCTCAGGGTCATGTTTCCTATCTTTAGGTAAATCCTGCTTAAAACCCCAAGGCCAAGGGCAGAACCCCAGTGGAGACCATTTTTTAGCCCACCTACGTGATTGTTAATCCTTGATTGCCAAGAATATTGGATTGAGACATGCCTAGGAAATGAAGAAAGCACACTTCTGGGTGTGTCTGTGAGAGTGTTTCCAGAGACAATTGCCATGTACAATAGCAAACTGAGGGGGTAGAAGTACCCTGAATGTGAGTAGCACCATCTAACCATCCAATAGGCTGGAGGCCCTGATGGAACAAAAGCAGAAGCTTCATTCTTCTTGAGCAGTTTTGTCTATTGCTGCTGCTGTGGCCTGGGGACATCAGATCTCAGCTGCTTCTATTTTTTTTCAACATGAACTTTCATGAGCAATTCCTCAGGAGACTTCTAGGCCTTTAGCCTCAGACTGGGGCTGGCTGCATCACTGATCCCTCGTGTTCTGGGACTTCTGGCTTCTTTGAGAAGCTACTGGTTTCTCTGGCTGTCCACCTATGTATTGTGGAATATCCAGCTTCTGATGGTACAAGCCAATCTAATACACTTCTCTTTATAACATATTTGTGTACGTGTGTGTATGTATATGCACTATATATTATATATTTATATGTGTATATATGTATGTATATATATATATATGTGTGTGTGTGTGTTTTAGAATAGGCTATTGGTTCCATTCCTCTAGAGAACCCTAATACAGTCTAGCACATTTTGCATCCCCTTTCTTCTTGCAGAAACCCTTTCTGTTTGCAGAACTTCTTCCCCTTCCCTGAAGCTCTGATGGAGCTATCAGATCTGGTGCCCCACTCCTACCCTCCCTTTGGTGTGTGGGCATGGGATCAAGGCCCTGGATACTATCACAGTAACCTCCCGTTGGCAATCATTATTCCATGATTGAGAACCTGACCCCGAAGGCTACTCAGAATTCATTTTCTGGGCTGACATTTAGACAAAGACAAGAGGAAGAGAGAAAGTCCCTTTATACCGACAATGCCAGGTTGGGATGTTTTGAGTCTGAGGTTTTTATCCTGGCTTAAATCCTGCCACAAATAAATAAGCATATCTTCAGGAAGAGAGAATCAGGCCAACATACAGAAGAAATTATGGGAAAAGGGAGCAACAGAAAAGCTGACTACATTGTTTAAGTTCATAGATCCAGATTTGCTTGAAGATAAGGTTCACTTTGGGGCTTCCTAGGAACCCAAACCAAAGAATTTCATTTTGGAGGTTAAGCTCATTTAAGCCTCTGTTTCTTGGGTGGCTCAATGGTAGAGCGCTCACCTAGCACGTTCGAGGCCCTGGGTTTGATCCTCAACCCCACAT
Source organism: Spermophilus citellus (assembly GCF_964194105.1). Taxonomy (NCBI): domain Eukaryota; kingdom Metazoa; phylum Chordata; class Mammalia; order Rodentia; family Sciuridae; genus Spermophilus; species Spermophilus citellus. The sequence continues at coordinate 28,644,114 of NC_138194.1, read as the reverse complement.
AAAGATAAACTAAAGGTATTTTGTCCAACTACAACTAAAAAATAGATATTTTTTAAAAAGAGAGTCTCTTGCCATAAATTTTTTTTAAAAAAATGACTCAGATGATTTAATACAGTGAAAAAAATTAGAAAGCCTAGAGGTAAATAAAAGCATATCAATAGATTAAACTTTATAAATTATAAGACGGTTCCATTCAAGACAAAATGAAAAATTGTATACTTATTTATTGCCAAGGAGGTACTACATTTTCTCCCTGGATGTTTCTGTAATTTCTAGTTAAAACCCAAACCAAGACAGAGAAACAAACAACAAATAAAAAAAAATAGCAACAAACTATAGGAGGAAAATACCAAAGTGTCAAACTATTTTAAAACATTCAGACAGATAAAGATTCTGTTTTTATTCTTACCACTAGCCTGAAGTCTGTAGAGAAGGACCACCTGAGAGGGATTAATTATCATCCCCATACCCCAAAAGGCATAGCATAAAATATTCAGGTTATTTTAGAAAGTGATTTAGTAGTGGGGGTTATGAGGACAAACCTCAAAACTCTGAAGGTGAGTTTGGATCTCATCTAAAATATAGCCAGAACAGCAGCTTGGTGAACCACATCAAATTAACAAGCAATTTCATACAGGTGATACGGCACCAATGTCTACATTTTAATTTTTGTTTCTTTCCCCACTGTAAAAAATGCTATTAAGGAATGTTGGTAGCACCTAATGATGTAGATCTTGATCCTATAACCAGATAACAAAATCAGTCAGGAGACAATTTACCTTTTCTTTTTCTGTAAAAACTACCTTTTTAACTAGATCAGACCTTAAAAAGAAAAATTGCTTTATGACATTCATCCTTTTGCACAGTATTTACTTACCTAATATGTTTGAGATGTTTGTAGGCACATAGCAAAGATTCCAGATTTCCATTTTGAATATTTCATACTAGCTGTATTTTCCATTGGAGGGCTACTTTTAAGACTTGGGTAGTACAATGTAAAGGTCAATAAATTTGGTCCAAAATAACCTGCTTTAGGTCAGTTTGGACCAACTTGATCTTCAACACCTGGCAGGAGAGCATTACCAAAGCATAGTCATACATGGTTATTAAAAAGGAAAGACAATTTTTTAAAATGTTACTTAAGATGTACACTTGTGTCATTGCTACCAAAAGTAAGTAAAGCTGGAAGCCACAAAGAAAAAGTTCCTTTATGGGAGTACCTAATAAGAATAACTATCACAAAGGACTCTAGAGTCACAAGTTTGTTCTGAGTCAGTTTGAGCCTTATCTCCTAGACCTGCAAATCTTCCTCAACTCCTACCTAAATAAACTTGATCTGTTTTTCAGGTATGATTATGAGTGACTATCTTCATGGTTTTCAGAGACTGGCTGAACTACTAATTGCTTTTATGCTAATTGTTTACAAAAAAAAAAGGAATGCTTTACTGTCTTGTTTATTATGGTCCCAGCATAATCCTTGCCCTACTTATTCCTTGTCCAGTTACATGCCAATTGCTAGCATACTGAATACTCTTAACTGTCCATGCTCCACCTGACAGAGAACAAGGACTTATCAACTTTGCCCTCTCAGCAGGAAGCAACTTGGAGATGGTGCCTATTTTTCCATAGAAATGGAATGTAGAAATTGACAGTGGGGAAATGTAACAGTGATCCACTTTATCCACTTTATGCTTTGACTGCTCTGCCATTGCCACTTATTTCTTATTTATTTATTTGGTTTGGTACTGGGGATTGAACCCAGGGGCAGTTAACCACTCAGCCACATCCCCAGCCCTTTTTCTATTTAGAGACAGGGTTTTGCTGAGTTGCTTGGGACTTCACTAAGTTGTGAACTCTCGGTCCTCCTGTCTCAGCCTCCGGAGTCACCAAGGATAATAGCTGTGCATCACCACGCTTGGCCTGCAATTGATTTTTAAAACAGATATGTTTCTATTTCTCTCCCTTACTCCTCCTTAATCTCTCCCTCTCCCTAATCTCAGGAAACAGGATTATCTTTCTTCCCCATTCTAGGCAGAGTTATTTGTCTTCCAGCACATGGGCACATACTTACCACAGGAAGGAAGTAATTCAGACTTGGGGATGCCACCAGAAGACCTTAGAAATGACTATCTTTCAGCTTAACGAGTATATTAAAATTGAGAACACCTTTTTAAAAACACCCTTGTTCTTCCTGATGGGCAGAATCACAATCTTTGGGACAGGAGTCCTCTGTGTTTTTCCTTTGCTAAAAAAGCAGCAAAACTTCTTTTTCCTTTTTCTCAAAAAGAAAGAAAGAGACAGAGACAAAGGTGTGATCTTCACCTATAGCAGCTTCAGGTACTACATGGATAAAATTATAATAACACTGTATATTGTCTATAGAGTCCAGTTAAACTGTAACTTTCTGCAAATAGAAACACTACCATTAATCCCAAAGAAGATGTGTATTCTTGCTTGTGTAGAAGTTTCTCACTCTTTATTAACATTTCAGCATTTCATAAACATGTGTGATTGTTTTCTTGGCCTAAAAAATTGTGATAGTATTTATAAAATGTGATTTTATAAATTATAAAAATTTTATAAAATTTTAAAAATTCTGATTTGTGTTTATAAAATGTAATATACTTTTCCTGCCATCATTCCAAGGAGAAATGTTGACATGTGATTCACTGATTTGACTTAATGGCAAAACACATGAAGAAAACGGTAGACTTGAGCATGTTTAAGTGCATTTACAGAAGCTCACTAAACTCTGATTAACATGGATGGCTTTCTGCATGCTAATTATTTAGTAATGATCCTTACATTCAGAAGTTAGTGGTTGGTACTTTAAAATCATAGGTAGAAGGGGATGCCAAAATATTCGATATCTTTTTTTCTAGTGACTTTGGAGCTGAGGAAATATAAAGATTGCAAAGAAACTTTTTATCATGATCACAACCAGAAAGGGGAAGGTGAATCACAAAAAAAAAAAAAAAATGAGTTTGAGCAATTGATCTGTTAACTCTTCGGTGCTGGCAAGTTCCTAGTCAGAAAACCACTCTGAAAACCACAGATTTGGTATATTTTGGAGATTTTTAAATAAGCTACATGAAAAATTGTTTTCACAAGTGAGAATTTTTCATAGCTTAATTTATATTTATATTGATTGTATTTGAACACATATGAAATCATGTGTTCCTCAAAGCAACCCTATTCAGACACTATTATCATTCTCATGGTCCAGAAAATTTAACTGAAGGAGAGAGACAATGAATAGCTTTTAAAGGTCAGGAGTTTACAAGGGGCAAAACCCAATGATGAAGCTTGGATGGACAACTCCCGAATCATGCAGGTAACCCTGCATGGTGCCTCTCACTATGAAAAGGACAAGGACTAAGATTTACTGTAGTATCTTATATTCTTATTTCAGTTAGATCATATTCACTTGTTATGGATTGGACCTAGAAATGTTCTCCAAAATGTCCATGTAAGCAATGCAGCAACGTTCAGAGATGAAAATATTGTATTCTGAGAGCTGTAACCTCATCAGTGGATTAATCTACTGGATGCATTAATAATTTGAATGGACTACTGGGTCATAACTCTAGGCAGGTGGGCATGACCGGAGGAGGTAATTTATTGGGGGGTGTGCCCTTGAGGACTCTGTCTTTTCCCTTGTCCCTTTCTGCGTTTCATTCCCTTTCTGCTTTCTGGTTGCCCTTACATGAGTAGCTTTCCTCCACCATGTCCTTCCACCATGATGTTTTCCTCATCTCAGGCCCACAGCCATGGAATCTGCACTCCATGGATCTCTGAATCCATGAGACAAAAGGAAATTTTCCTTCTCTAAGTTGTTCTTATCAGATGTTTTGGTCACAGCAATAAAAAGCGGCTCAACACATTACTTTACAAGTTTGATATGAATAGATTAGGATGTTTCCCTGGAGGGCTGTTAATAGTGGAATAATGCCAGGGAGTTCTTGTTGTCTCCCAGGAAAGTCCTGCATGGACGAGTATCGGCGGAATCTGTGTGAAGAGGTTCCTGTAGTGCAGGAACATTTGTGCTGCTCAGCTAAGAGGTAGTAGGTAAACAAATTATCCTAGTGACACTGGAGGACTCTGGTGGGTAGTAGTGCATGTTCTAAATGTCAGTTTATGTGAGTCAAATGTATAGATGTCTAGAGGTGGGGCATTCTGTGAGAAATTGTGCTATATTGGTTAGTCAAGGATAGAGAGTAAATCAAAGGGGAATAGATGTCACATATACAGCTACATAAAGCTAAATTTTCCTTCACTAATAAAGAACTGAGAACAGTTAATGCACACTGCTTCCCAAGGGACAAGGTATCCAGTAAGCAGATCATGGTAGCAGAGAGTTGTACCAAGATGGCGGTCCTGACCACAGAGGGGCTGCCAGGTCAGGTGAAGGTCTGAGATGTCATCTCAGATGTACAAGGTCTAGGATGTCAAGATGTAGAAGAGCTAAATACCCACAGAATGCTGAGATCTGCGGTCAGCTTCGATTTGCCTCAGACTTCATATGAATCTTTCTGGGCAATTTCACTAGTCATTTGAGAGCTAATGCCTGTTAATAAACTGCTGGATGAGAGCAAAAACTGAAGACTTGGGATGAACCAGTTCTACTTGCAACTTGTATGCTGATCCAGGTGTGAAGCTAATTAAGACTGCGGATTCAATCAGTAGCCATTGCTGTAAAGTGAACTGAAAACATAGGAATCTTTACTGTACTTCTAAGTCTGGGGAAGGTAGAGGACAGATTAGCAGCTGGACATGGGGCTATCAGAGAGGGTGTGACTTTTCCTTTCTTTCTTTTCCATTTCTTCTTTTTGAAGAAGGCAGTATCAAAAATAGCAACAAGCTCAGCAAACAGCATCTACAGCTGCTAAGGAAAGAACAGCCTTCATTCAAATGCAATGCAGAAAGGACAGCTGGTCACATTGGTCTTTTCAGCCTTCCTCGTGCACATATTTAGCAACATAGTCAGTGGCAGTTTCTTTGAGTATAAAAGACACTGATAGATATCTGGGATAACTCCAATTCAGTTACGTCTTGCATAAAGAGGACTTACCAAGTCCTTTTCCATTAAGCTCACATTCAACTCTCTCTAGTTGTCCCCAATTCTTTGTTTTAATAGGGAATGTCAGCCTTTAAAATAGAAAGAGGAGCTGGTAATAAAATATAGAAAAGTCAGAGCATTGAAAGTCAAGATCTTGGCTGGGTCAGTTTTGTGACTGCACCAAATAGGATGTTTTGTGTATTGGTTCATAGTTAACATTCTGTTCTTTAAACACAAGGAATGTTCTTTCAGGGATATCAACTGATCATTCTTAACTTTTAAGTGGGATAGAGGATGAGATCCCCATCCTTTTATAAATTTTACAAATAGACTCAGTGATTAGCACTTTAATGTCAAAAAGCTGTGCAACTTACAAGGTTAGGATTTGCAGGGGACACCAGATACTGGAAATACCCACCTTTCTCCTAAGAAGATAGCAACACTCAGACACACACACACAGAGCTGGTGCACAAACAACTTACACAAGGAATAGTGGATTAGATGCACACACAAACACATAAATATCCTAAGTGTCTAGAAAGAAGAAGAATGTATATCAAAGAGAATGCAAGAAATGAAACACCTTGAAGAATTTCCAGAGTTTTTATAGGACAAGATTTTGGAGCAGGGGCATAAGTTACTGGGGAAACTATAATGCCATTCACTTTGGATATGAAGGAAGAGGCTGAAACAGAAGATGGAGCCCTGTAGGAAGGGATCTGCATTCCATTTTGAAGGGATCTAAAGCAAGAAATTGATTCAACTGAAACTGTAGTTTCAGCAAATTCCCAATACACTTTGCTGACTTTCTATCAGTGTTGCCCTCTGTACCTAGGATGACCAGAGTTGTAAAATAGAACAAGTGCTTTGGATTTTATTATAATACTCATGTACATCCTCTCTTTTAGATTTGAAATATGAGATTATGTTTCATCATCTCTTGGTAAAAAAGACAATAAATTACAAAATAAAGCCTTTCTTTTATGGCACGATAAACATATGGGCAGGAAAAAGAAGACGATTCCTTGGAGCATGTCAATAATAATAATAATTAGTATAAAGAATTCTGAAAAAGTGGGGAAGATTATTGTTGATCTTTCAGAATGGGAAACTCAAGTTTGGACTTTGAATGTTCCACCTCAGTCCTGGTCCTCTGCCTTTTGCTGACTTCCACATTCTCCATTTAAACTTCCCATTGCTCATTTATGATCTTTCCTAGACTCATTTTGTGGTAGTTTTTCTACTGGGCTTTTGACATCTTAAAGAACTTCAACAGGTTAGAAAGCCCTTCACAGCCTTTATCACTCTGTCTTTCTTCTTCCTGAGTCAAAAATATACTTGTCAAGGTGAACATCTCTTGTTAATGAAGAATATATTTTAAATTATTTTTTAAAAATTTATATATGACAGTGGAATGCATTACAATTCTTATTAAACATATAGAGCACAATTTTTCATATTTCTGGTTGTATATAAAGTATGTTGACACCAATTTGTGTCTTTATACATGTCCTTTGGATAATAATTTCCATCACATTCCAGCATCATTTCTAACCCCATGCCCCTTCCCTTCCCCTCCAATCCCTCTGCCCTGTCTAGAATTCATCTATTCCTCCATGCTTCCCCTCTCTACCCCACTATGAATCAGCCCCCTTATATCAGAGAAAACATTCAGCATTTGATTTTTTGGGATTGGCTAACTTCACTTAGCATTATTTTATCTAACTTCATCCATTTATCTGCAAATGCCATGATTTTATTCTCTTATTGCTGAGTAATATTCCATTGTGTATATATGCCACATTTTTTTATCCATTAATGAAGAATATCTTGAAGGATTTTGGACACAATTAGTAATGTAATGGTAATGAAATGGGGGAGGAGACCAATATAGTGATTCCAGGAGACTGTCACAGTGCTGTACCCATCCTAGGCACAGTATCAGAATGGAAGTAGCAGGAGGAAAGAAGTTATTCAAAGATTTTTGTTTGTATCTGAGGAATGAATCACCACAATATCCTAACTTGATACTCAAGTTTCCCCTTTTTCCTCCAGGCTAATCCTTTTTCTACTTCCAGGTAGATAATGATATGGAACATACTCTGATTCTTTAAAAGGGGAAAAGTTGATGACATAAACATCAAATATTACGAAGATTTCCTTTTTATTAGAAGAGACAGTGTCTTTTGGGAATTGTGATGGAGTATTTAATACAACAGGCTTATCAAAACTCACCTTTCCTGTTTCAGAAGTTCTGAGTGGTCCTGAGATGGGGAGCCACAGATGTTCAGTAGGCATCAGCCTTGCTTCCTGTACCTGAGCATCGCCTGCATACCTTTTCTTTTAATGCTCCGACATAGTGCTTGTCACCTGGGAGTTGACAATGATTTCAGCACGAGAGTCAGCTCTGTTTTTTGTTTGTTGTGTTTTGATTTTTGTTTGTTTTTGCTGTTTGGGTTTTGGTCTTTTTTAATCAATAATGGAAGAGCTGAGACTTCTTTCTTGATTTTCAGGCTTATCGACATTCATAATGAACTTTCTGCCAAGTAAAACAATATAAAAATAAGTTTTGTCAGCACTTTAGAAAAACAGGTTTAACCCAGATAACAAGACTGGAAGTTTTCCTTCTCTGCTCCCCTTGTTTTTCTGGGAGGATTATCCATTCACCCACCATGAGAAAAAATGAACTCAAACTTACATCTCTAGACTTGGTAGATTTCCTCACCTTTCTTGGCCAGTTTGTCTAAGGAAAGGGCTGGCTCTTGGCATGTGGGTAGCAGGAGGCACTGCTGTTTCTGCTCAGCTGTCAAGTTCAGAGTCCCCTCCGTCTCTTTAAGAAATACCCTTCTTGCTTTTCAAGCAGTGGCTAGCATCCTGGGGTCAGAGTCTGTGTTCAGACTCCTACATGCTAAGGTAGGGATGATGTAGGAAGTACATTCTTTTCAGGGCTATCTTGATTAAAAAAATAATGCTCAGTAAAATAAATGATTACTTGGAGCCTGTACATCTTTTAATCAGAGTTCCAAGCACAGGGTGCTAAGGTTGGGTAGGGTGCATGGGAGTGGAGGATCTCATGGGTAAGGTGGTGGTGGCGAGGTTTGGGGATTTCCTATTAGCCATAAATCACACTGTGTCAGTTTATGATTAAGCCCAGCCCTCTAGAGACCCACAGAACTTGTTCATTCCTCGTTTTTCCTTTCAAGGAGGGAATCTAGGAAGGAGATAAAGCAAGGGTCTGGAATTATGAGCATTTTCCAATCCAGCTCTTACCCTAACTGGCTCTCTGATTCAGTTTCTGGAACTGTAAAGATAATACTTTTTGATGTAATGATGACAATGCAAAGTCATGCAACTAGTTACACATTCTAATGCAGGTGGAAGTTCCCGTCCCCTCCCAATGCCACCGCCATCTTTCCTATCTATTCTGTCCCAGGGAAGAAGAGATCTGATACAGTTCAAGACCAAGGTAAAGCACTAATGTATTATTTCTGCCTAGAGGATTCTTTGGTGGATCTCAGCCCTTTTATATCTTGGGTTTTAAAAATTTTTTTAGTAATTTTCTTCTATAGTTAAAAAATGGACTATAATGGAAAGAAGAGAATTCTCCTACAAAACTTGCCTGACTTAAATAATGAGAAAGAACAAAAACAAAGAAAAAGAGGCCAGTGAACAGTTTTTTTAGGTCTACTCTTAAATTTAGTGCCAGATTATAAATAGGTTTCCTCTTCTGTGCCAAAAATTAAGGAATGAGGAGGATTCTGAAGTCACATCAAAGTCACGAGGGTTATTAGTGGCTATGCATGCTTCAGGAGGATCCAGAACACGTAGGTCATGGTTGTCCCCTCCCTAATCTGTTTATAAGTCACTCAAACTCACAAGGGTAAGAGATCAGGTAGAAAATTGAGGCCACAGGTATAGGTTGGTAATATAAAGCATACTTTTGTTATTTGTGTCCCATAGTTTGGATATGTTTAATTATGTCACCCAAAAGTGCATATGATTGGACGTTTGGTTCCAGAATGGTGGTGTTTGGGGAGATGGTGGAAACTTTGAGAAGTGAGATCTAATGGGAGGTCCTCAGGTCATTGTAGACATGCTCTTAGAAGTAGTTCTCTTACAATTTCTTGAGTTCTCACTATTCTCCCCCCAATATAGCTATACCTATATATTTTATTTTATTAAATAAAGCTTTTTAATCTAATTTGGAAACTTGCCAGACACACATGAGACTATTCTTTCTAGTTGAAAAGTGATGTATAACCTTTGATTTCTGTTATAAACATTTAAATGAATACCTAAGACAATGCCAAAATAAAAACTGATACTTACACCCTCCATGAATGTCAAATATATCTTTTAAAACAATTATAAAACTGTTCAACCTAACTGGAATCTTGGTACTATCAAATGACAAACCAAGCGCTTTGACACTTGGAGCAAGATCCCTGATAGATGTCTACTACCACCCACAACACCACTTACTAATTACTATAAACAATTTTTAAAAAATGAAATCAAGTGTTCTATTAAGTTGACATAAATATTGACAGCATAATTTTCTTTTGTCTCTCAAACAACCTCTGGACCTATATTTAAAATAGTTCCGACTAAAGGTACAACAGCTCACCCTAATTTACCAATATTGTATGTTCATGTTATATATGCAGAAAGAATTATGTAAATAATCATATAGTTTAATCACTTAAGTTTTGAGCCATAACTTATAGGCACTCAATGCTGGGGGTGGGAAGGAGGGACTAATAAGGGGAGTGGAGAGAGATGGGAAATACCCAGCACAAATGACAGAAATAGCATTAGATTGAGAATCAGATATCATGTCCGACTCCCAGCTCCATCTTGGTTCTTTAGATAAATCATATAACCTCATTTTTTTAAACTCAATACTCAGTGTAGGCCTGTGCTGTTCAAAACAGTATCCAAGAGCCACATGTGGCCTTGAGCACTGGAGTTCTCACTCTTGAGAGTGTTATTATTAAAAAAAAAAAAAGCCTAACTCCATCCAATTCTCTCTCTGCTCATGTCCCTAAATATAATTACTTGTGTGCTCCTGCCATTGCTGCCTGCCATCATGATATGATGCAGCCAACAGGCAGCCCTCACCTTAGAGCCTACACTATGCCTTCTGGGCTGGAAATTCCAGAATCTATGAGCTAAATAAACCTCTGTTTCTTCATAAGCAGCCTGTGTTAGGTATTTGTTTTACTGATGAGAAGCTAATACAAATCCTATAGTCTCTCTTTCTTTCTGGAAATTTTGGGGCTGTGACTATGTATACCAGCCAAGGGTTTGGCATCCTGCCCAAGTTTCTTTTTCTTAACATAATCAATGTCTGCACACTGCTCAGCAAACTGAAGTTGGGTGGGTTTACAGGAGGCTGGGTCTCTCTAGAGCCTTATACTGAAGAGAATCTACACAACTAAGGGACATATTTTTGTTCAAGAGAGCAAAGATTGGGAGAGGCTTTTTTGTGAAAGAGCAAGAGATCCTGAGAGACTTCAGCTGGGTCTTTTGGACACTGGTGGATGAAATAATGCCTGCTCTTCCATTTCCACCCCTTCCTCGGAGGATGCAGAGGCCTGGGTATTGCTTGGAGAACTTGCTGTTACCAATTCTCACAGGCAGAAGGGTTGTCTTAGACCAGAATTCTTATTCAATACAGAATTAAGATTTCAGAAATGTAGAGTCTAAAGAGAAGGGAGAAAAAGCATTCTCTAAATATGCATTAAGGATGCTAAAAAGAATAAGAAAGCCTTGGGGAAGACCCAAGGGCTAGTGTTGGCAGTATGTAAAGTTTCTAAAGTTAGAAAAGTAGTGTATCTGGAGGCATTCTCTAGAAAATAATATGATCTATATAGTTGTGGAACTCCTAGTTCTGCAGTTAACCTATTTATGGTTAACTTCCCCGAAATGTATGCTTAAAAGCACTGGTGATGGAATCCTGATAAATGGTATTAACAGAAATGCAGCATAAAATAGCTTTACATTTTGCTCTTCTCCTTTTTCTCTATTTCCTTCTCTCTGTTGGAGAGAGTCACTGTCTCTGTTCTCTTGTGCAGTTAATAATGGCATATAGATCTAGATGACAGCATGGCTTGACTTCTGGGAATAGCCCTTTTGCTGGGGAGACATTACTGTAGAAGGCTTTTTTTTATGCACTGGGGATATTGGCTACTGCAGAGGTGCCATTAGGATCTGGGATTTGGTGCTTTTGACTTCTTGTAGATGTGGCTGCAATCCACTGCTGTGTTAAGTTGGCTCCTGATCCTGAAACAATGAAGACATGCTGGTATCAGCACTGGCTTCTTTCCTCTTTGATGGCTCCGAAAGACCTGGATAAACTCCAGTGGAAGCTGATCTGAAATTCTGCAACTGGACAGAGACCCCAGATCACCCCCAGGCTGCGGAATGGAACCCCTCTGCCAAGACTGAGCAAAAGGCAAACCTAAGCAAAGGAAGAAGCTCAGTGTGTGTCTTGTGACATTCATTTTTCTAAATTAATCAGAGAATCCAAAGAATGAGTTAACAAACAGAACTAAATATTTATCCAATGATAAAACCACTTATATTAATGTTCTTCTACTTCATGGACAGTGTTAATTAAAATCCAGTTCACATTATTTAATTGCATCTGCTGGACTTTGTTGATGCAAGTTAATATAACTCAAGATAACAGAGAACATGGTTCTCTCACCTACTATATATTGTCTCATCAGTTTAATTTCTTACATAACCAAATGTAGTAATTGCGCTGGATTTTACAGTTCTGTGAGTATTGGAAATATCTGTGCCCATGTAATTGAAATATAGAATAGCAGCCTAGAAAGTTCTTTTGTTCCACTTACCCCCCACTAAAGCTCTCCTAGAGAAGTGACCACCCTTAAACTTTTATCGCTATAAATGAGTTTTATCTCTTCTTGAAACTTCTCTGGGATGGAAACTTTTGTTTCTGTATTCTTTATTTGATTAGTATGGTGTTTTTGAGATGTATCCATGTTATTGTTTCTTTTTATTACTGAGAAATATTCCATGTGAATTTATCATAACATATTTCTCCATACTCCTGTTGATGGACACCTGTGTTGTTTTAAACTCAGAAAACCATGACAAGAAAGGCAGTATGAACATTATTACGTAAGTCACTTGCAGATGGGGAGCATGTGGCCTTGTTAAACACAGGAGAGTACTGTGTCTAAATGTGTGAGGGTCTGGCAAATTGTTTTCTGAAATGGTTATATCATTGTACACTAGCAACACCTGAGTTCCAATTACTCCACAGTTATTGGCATTGGCCTTTTTAATGAACCATTCTAGAGAGGTGCAGAAGCACCCCCGTGCAATATTAATTTGCTTTCTCTAATGAACAATGACATTGAACACTTTTCAATATGCTTATAGGCCATTTATAGATCTTCTCTAAAGTCTAAGTCTTTTACCAATTTTTATTGATTTGCTTTTCTTGTACTTTTTGATTTAAAGTTCTTTTCGTATGTTGTATTCAAGTCCTTTGTCAGGTAACAGAATTGCAAATATTTTCTCCATTCTATTAATTTTTGCCTTTAATTTTTTTTTTGATACCAGGGATTGAACTCAGGGCACTTGACCCATAAGCCACATGCCCAGTCCTAGTTTGTATTTTTATTTAGAGACAGGATCTCACTCAGTTCCTTAGCACCTTGCTTTTTGCTGAGGCTGGCTTGAACTTGTGATCCCTCTGCCTCAGCCTCAGAGTCCCTGGGATTAAAGGCGTGCACCACTGTGCCCGGAACATTTAATTTTTTAATGGTGTCTTTTGAAGAGCAAGTGCTTTGATTTTGATAGTCTAACACACACAGACAAACACAATACACATGCGTGTGTGTGTGTGTGTGTGTGTGTGTGTGTGTGTGTGTATATATGCATATTCCTTTTCAGTGTTCTAAAAAAAATTCTTGCTTACTCAACACTCATGGATGTTGTATTTATTTCTTGAAACTATATTCCTTTTGCATTTATACTTAAATCTTATTGAACAATTTATTATAATTCTTATTGAATGATTATTTTATTAAGGTGTGATATAGGTATCAAAGTTCACTTTTATTCATGTATTTAACCAGTTATTCTAACACTTGTGTTTTAGGGGTAAAAAATTCCTTTCTGAATTGCTTTAGTGTTTTTTTGACAATAACTCAAATATGTTAGATTATGGAATCTCTTGTGTTCCACTTATATTTTCCCTTTGTTACACCAAGATGTGTATTGATTAATATAGCTTTATGATAAATCTTGATATAAAGTAGTAGAGGGCCTCCAACTTTATAATATTTTACAAGTTCATTTTAACTGTTCCTATTTCTTTGCTTTCCATGTAAATTTGATAGCCTGATTATAAATTTCTACAAAAATAATAAGTACCTGCTTGCTTTTTTGAATGAGATTCTATTGAAATTATAGATTGATTTGAGGAGAACTGACAGCTCAATAATATTGAATCTTCTAATCAATAAACATGCTAAGTCTTTCCGCTTATTTGTGTCTTCTTCAGTTTCTCTCACAAATGCTTTATAATTTTCAGCAAAGTTTTTACACATATTTGATTCAATTTTTCCTATTTTATGTCTTTGATGCTGTTATAAATTGTTTTACTTAAATCTCATTCACAAATTTGCTTGCTGCTAATATAAAAATATAATGAGCTTGTTTATTGAGCTGATATCTCATGTCCCCAATAAATTCAAATTAATTATGATAGGTTTGTTCAATTTTTAGATAGACTTCTCTGAGTTTTCTGTGTAGTACAATTACCTGTAAATAAGGACACCTTTATTTCTTCCCTTCCAATCTTAAAAAGAAAAAAGAAGGCTCATCTTTGGTCTTGCTTTTTTAAAAATCCAGATTCATAGGATTTGGAACCAAATACCTGTGTAGTAGTACGATCTCTTTTGCCTGGAGAATTGTGAGATACTCTCCTTAAACATCTGTGATGACTGGAGACAGCTAATCAAAATTCCTTGCTTTGGAATTTCAGCTGAATGTTTCTTTCCTATAACCTGTGACATTTATTCCCTGGGGTTGTTCGTGAAAAGTGGATCAGCTAATATACACAAGAGGATTTTTTGAACTATAAAGTCCTCTAAGAACAATAACTGTTATTTATATTCATTATTATTATAACCTACATTTCTGTAAGGTGGGAGATCAGATAGGTCACATCCATTCGAGATTGTTCTCTCTGATAAAGGACAGAAAGCTGCCCTAGTAGTGTGCACTTCTTGACATTGTGAAATTTATCTGGGCATTCATGGGTTTTAGTCACTAATCTATGAAAAAATAGAATGGACTCTCCAGGGAGGAGATGACTTGTGGCTCCAATTCTTTTTGCCACAAACTGTGTCTCTTCTTTGGCTACACAGTCCTTACCAGTCAGAGTTGGTGATTATCCCTGTCATTATGTAAGTCTTGTCTGGGCTTGGGGATGGAGGCATCTTTTCACCATTAAGATATGAAATACGCCCCAAATGGAAGAGTTTTGAGATCTCTGATGAAAATCAGATATTAATTCCACTACGTGTGAATAAAATATCATCTCTTGCCATTTTCCTGGAGGCCAAGAAGGATCTGCAGAGTTTGCAATCCCTGGAATCTCTCTATTATGTCTTGACAATATGAATGTGCTCTAATAAGGCAGCTGCTGGTTCTCTAAAGAGAACTATATTTATGAATGTAGAGGTGACAATTTTTAAAAGCTTTATTCCCTTTTATGCCCATTTTGTAAGTGGTCTGTATTAGTCTGTTTTTCACTGCTTTTACAACATGCTTAAGACTGGGTAATTTGTAAAGGAAAGTGGCTATTTTAGCTCAGATTTGGAGTTAAATGAACCTGGCTGGTTCATGTCTGTCTCACAATGCAAAACGCTTTCATTCTATCCCCAACAGTCCCAAAGTTTTAATTCATTCCCGCATCACTCAACAATCCAAGTCCAAAGTCACATCTGAGACTCAAAGCAAACATTCAGCTGTAAATCCCTACAAAATCAAAAAACAAGTTCCAAGATAAATGACAGGACAGGAGTAAGATAAGATTCCTATTTCAAAATGGAGAAATGAGCAAGTAGAAAGGAGTAACTGGCCTAAAGCAAGACTGAAACCCTGCAGAGAAGATAGTAAGCCTTAAAGCTCCATGTCCAGCATCCCTTGCACACAGCCTGGGGGTGGCAGTAAGCCTGCAAGACCACAGGCAGCCTCAATCTTACACCTTAGCTGATCATGGAACACAGGGATGCTCTCTCAGGATGCATGCTGATGCCCACAGCTTGTCTAGGTCAGCAGTGTGCTCTATTCATTCTTCCTGGATTCCCTCCCACTGAGACCAAAAACTTGGTCCTTGTTCCCACTAACAAGTGCAAAGTTTTAGAAAAGGCGAAGAAAAGTTTGATTCCTTGCTAGCTAAGGAGAAAGGTGGCAGACTCACATCATAGACTGCTGTTCTAACTGCCAGAGGGAATGGAGGACTTTAAAAAGAGCTACTAAAGGGCTCTTTTCCAAGTATCATTGTCAGTAGATTAATCAATGTATAACTTACACCTTTATAGGAGCTTTGGGTCTAGTTTCCCCATAGGGAGATTCGTTCCTTTTGTGGACAGTGAGTGAAAGGGTAGATAACTTGACTTAGGACAGGAAGAATGTTAATCTTGCTTCCCACAATTGGGAAGAGACAGAAGAGAAAAGAAAAAAAAAATAGTTTTAAAATAAGCCACCAGTGGTAGGACAGAAAGGATTATATTCAAAACATGACAAGGAATCTACTTACACTATAACTCTTCTAGGTATTGTAGTGGGCAATTTCTAGAATGGTTTCATGGGCTCCAACCCTGTAGCAGACTTCTGCCTGGTCTCCCAGACTTGAAAAATCTTGGTAGAAAACATAACTTGTGCATTCTGTATGCCATGGAGAAACCACCAAGGTTTGCTCCTGGCACAAGCTGCACCTGACCTGCACCTGGCTAGAGCGACCATAGAGCAGGGAGAAGAATCCAAGACAATCCTGGGTGGTGAGCATGGAGAGTGCCCTGAGGTTCCCTGAAAGCATTATTTCCTGAAGGTCCCCTGGGCCTAGATTAGAAGGAGCCTCAAGGATTTCTGAGATTCCCTTGATATCTTTTTGCTATTATTTTGCTGATTAGCACTCCCTTTTATCCTGCTAATCTCTTTAACAGGCAACTGCTCAGCTGCACCCTCATTGTCTTCCCCAAAATACTCTTTTTCATTCTTTCCTTGGGCAGGCTGCAAATTTTCCAAATTTTTCCACTTCTTTTTGCTTCCTAGTCTCACTGTTTAGCTGAATAAATGCATCAAATAAAACCCAGGCTATAGCCTGAATGCTTTGCTGTTTAGAAATATCTTTTGCCAAATATTAGCTGATCCACCATTGTTAAATTTGGCCTTTCATAAAATTCTAGTGCATGGATACAATTCATTCAAATTCTTTACAATGGCATAAGAGGAGTAGTTTTACCTTGAATCCAATGTTCATTGCCATCTGAGACAATCTCTTCTTAAGAACCCTCACCAGAATCATTTCTCATGATCCACTTGCAGCATTCTAGGCCTTTTCCAGTTTGCTCCTTCAAGTTTTTCCAACTTTTGCCCATTACCCAATTCCAAAGCTGATTCCAAATTTCCAGGAATAGCTATAGCAATAACCTCATTCCTTGAGACCTATTTTCCATATTAACACGTTTTATATTGCTATAACAAAATACTACACTCTGAGTAATTTGTAAAGAAAAGAGGTTTATTTAGCTCACACTTTTGGAGGTTTAGGGGCATGTCACTGACATCTGCTTAACTCTAGTGAGGGTCTTCTTTTCTGCAACTTCCTGGCAAGAGTGCAAGTGAGAGGAAGAGGTCAAGGACCAGACAGAAAGCCACAGAGAGACCAGGAAGAGACCAGCTTTGCTCTTTTATATCATGAGAACTAACCGGGGATCCCCCGAGAACTACATCAATTCCTTCTGAAGGCAGTTCCTTCAATGACCTAAACATCTCCACCAGGCCCCATCTCTTAAGGACCCTATCACCACCCTGGGGATCAGGCTTTCAATACATCAACCCTTGGGGGATAATCTACATCCAGACTATAGCCAATGCATGCAGTGCAGCAACATATGTAGGAGTGACATGGTGAGCTTTGTGCACACATTTGACCCTTTGTTTAATAGTTTGATATTTTCTCACATACGGGGGAGAATTAGAACTCTGCATATTTGCTACAAATTTTCCCAAACTCCCTACACACCAGATTGCCTGGTAAGTTTGAAGGTTCAAACTTATTTATTCATTTTAAAATCACAAATGAGCTTTCTTCTCTGAGTTTCCAGATGTAGTGTTTTAATATCTAATTCATAGCCAACGAAAGGAAAGAAAGTAAAGTAGCATTTACTTAAAAAGCATATCCAATTTTACCCCGTATACAGATTGCTGTAAAAAATGGGAGTTCATAACCCACTTGAATCAATCTGTGAAATATGGTATATTAAGAACTATGTAATGTTTTGAACAACCAACAATAAAATAATAAAAAAAAAAAGCACATCCAAGCTTCTTCTCAGAATGTGGGCTTTAATTGGATGTGCCTCGTGTTCCCAGGCCATCAGTGCAGGATCTACTTGTTCATATTCTATCTTACATTTCCCCAAGCACAAACTAATAAATATCAGCTACACTTCTTCTTCTTCTTCTTCTTCTTAATATTATAAAAATATACTTCGTTTACTGTATTTGATAGGTATGTTAATTGAGGTTAAACAATGTCCTCGAGGTTACAAGACTGCTAAGGGATAGAGATGAAATTCAATACACAGGGTCCACACCCTTTACCGTTAAACACACTGCCTCCCTACAAGTAACTTTCCCAGGGTTACTGGTCAGTAATGAGGCCAGGATTCAGACTAAGGTCTTCCTGGCTCCAGCCTGTCCTTTAGCCTTTGCCCGACCTTCTTTCAAGATCATTGAGAAGAAGAAAGGGAGCCCCCAAAGGGCGAGGAAACTGATAGCTATGCTAACCCCTTCCTGGAAACTGACATTGTTAACATTTGGTTCACATTTTACACATAAGAAACACTTGTGCATGTTAGTGTTTTCAATACTCCCGATAACTCTTAGAAGCATGGATTTTTCTTTTTTCATGTTTCAAATGGTTTATGATTTATTTAAATTTTGGAAAGTACAATTGGTTATATCAAATACTACTGAATGTAACAATTATATGCAAACACATTTTTTATTCCTAAAAATAGATTTCATTATGTGTACCTAAGTTCTACATTTATAGTCCCATGTGGAATAATGTTGCACTGTTTTCTTAGGAATTGTTTTTCTTTTTTGATATAGAGGTTTATCACCTTGAACTTCCCTCTCAGAGTTGCTTTTGTTCATCCCACAGGTTTGGTTGTGTGGTATTCTCATTGTCATTTGTCTGGAGATATTTTTAAACTCCCCCTTCATTTCTTTCTTTGGTTTCCTGGCTGTTTCGTAGCATGCTGTTTAATTTCCACATATTTGTGAGTTTTCCAAGATTCCTCCTGTTATTGATTGTTGGTTTCCTTTTACTGTAATCTGAAATGATACTAGATACTATGTCAATGTTCTTAAATGTGTGAAAATTTTGTTTGGTGGCCTAACATATGGTCTACCCTGGAGAATCCTCCATGTGCTCCAGACAAATATGCTGCTGTGGATGGAACGTTCTACGTTCATCTGTCTGGTCTGTTTGGTCAAAAGTGCAATTCAAGTTCAATATTGGCATATTAATTTTCTGTCTGGCTGATCTGTCTGTCGTTAAAAGCTTGAATTCTTACTTTCATTTCCATTTCCGTGGCCGTTGCCTCAAACAATTTGTCCAAAGTCATGGGATTCGACTCTAATCTACCTCATCTGACTTCACAGTCTTTGGATTTTCTAGCACACTATTCTACAAAATCATTTCCCCCTTAAAAAGCAGAGTCTTTCCTCACCTTTGATATGAATCCAGAGGTTATTGTAGCTTTTGTGCATGTGGGGATGTGATGTTTGCATAATGACCATTCCATCTTTAGCATTGTTATTTGGACTTTCTTGCCAAAGCAGAACCTCAGCCCTTACATGGATCACCACAAAATACCCAATGGCATATGCTAGGTTGTATGTAAAGGTGAATAAAACACGTTACCTGCATAGTAATGCTTCTTCCTCTCCCTCGATTATTAGAATTCTCCTTTTGCTGAGAATGCTACACATTCTGTTCCCAGACATGCTTTCCCAGTTGATGGACAAGAAAAATTCACCTAAGTGGGTCCTTTTCTTCATGGGGACTCACAACAAGGAACTTTCTTCCCATTCCACTTCCCATTCTTTCCCTGGGGAGCAGAAGTGGAGTCCCAGGCATAGACTTAGCTCCCATGCCCATGGTGGATGTCTAGACCAAGATCTTCCTTCCTGACATTAAGCCTTCCCACGTCTCCAGCAATCTGTATTGCACACATTTTCCTTCAATTCTTTTAAGCTTACTTTAAGAATACATCTCCTTTGTTAATACAGAAGAGAATGTGATGAAATTCTCCCAATTGAACCACCTCTAGGAAAAAAGTACATGAGGAGTGATAACAAAAATATCCAGAATCATGATCAAGCTGTTGAAAAGAGAATTGAGAAAACATGATTAACTTAGACAAAGGAAAAGTGAATTGGATTTCCTAGAGAAAATGAAAGGTAGAATACCTTTCTGCCTTTTTCTCGATGAAGCTTCTGATTAGAGAGAAGAACATGTACCTCTACTCCTTCCAAAGATGAAAGTTTTAGGGTGAATTAACTAAAATTCTGCTCATCAGGAAAAAGGCTAGATATCAGTATCACCTGAATTTTACCACTGCCCCATAACAAAAAACAAAAACAAACAAAAAAATAGGTTACTATCCTAAGTTTAATACAGAAATTTATTCTGACAAAAGGGAATAAATGAAAGAGGGCATAGATTAGGAAGAACAGTAGAATGAATAGAAAGTAACTTTCCTATGTTCTTATCTGAATACACAAGTGAAACTCCACATTATGTACCACTACAAGAATGGGATCCTAATTAAGTTAAACTTCATGTATATATCGAAATATACTCAATTGTCATGTATATCTAAAAACACAAATAAAATTTTTTAAAAAACATAACAATATCATTTTTAAGTTTTAAAGTAACAGCAAGAGGCTGTGGGTATTGATCAGTGGAAGAGCTCTTGTTTAAAATGTGCAAGACCATTAAATCCCATGAGAAAACAAATAAATAAAATAAAGTAACACAAGCAAATGAAACTTGAAAAAAAATTATACAAAAGAAGTAACATGAGTTCCAACTCATTAGTACAACTTTATTGATTATAATATAGTAACAATGACTTAAATGAAATGTTTTATTTCAAAGACCTGTAATGTGATTTCAAACACACTTTGTGAAAAATATTTATAAGTTATTAGTTTCCATAATATGCAAACAACTTTTCCTTTTGGTAAGATATACATTGGTTATTAAAGCTTTGAAGAACAAAACATTTGAGATAAATTCAGAGAAGTAAGTGTAAGTTTAAAAGACTGCAACAGCAGAGCACTCACCTGGCATGTGTGAGACACTGGGTTTGATCCTCAGCACCACATATAAATAAATAAAAAATAAAGGTACATCAACAACTAAAAAAAAAGTCTGCAACAGCTATTCAAAAAGTTATAAATTAAGCATTTTTAATTCAGTTATTGAGTATTTAGTAAACCTAAAATTTAAGCTACATTCTGTATTTGATGCTCTAGATACGGAGATAGCAAGTTGAACCTACATTGCTGTTTTCGTGAAATATAGATGGTTAATAGCAACTTGAACAGCAGTTTACCATGATGTAAACCTAAGTTAAACATGATTATTTTTCTTATGGGCTTTAGTCTGATGAGGAAGACAAACTTATACATAAATATGTTCAAGGGCAGGGTGAATAATTAGAGGCATTCTTTTAATGGTAGGTTATATTTTTCAAAAAGTAGGAGTAGTATGGGTGGCATGCTAACAGATGGAGTAGGTTGCAATGAACCAGAATATTTAATAGGAGTTGAAGGAGTGGAAATAGGAAATGCAATATATCATTTTTTAAAGTTTGGCTGAGAAGCTGAGAGCATCCCTGTATGTGGGTGTGACTCAGGACGTATTTGTGCATTTGTTTTCTTGTCTAATGGGAGAATGATGTTCATGTGCTGAGGACAGAGGGTCAGGAGAAAGATCAAAAGAGTGACCCTGAAGAGGACAAATGGAGAGCTTCTGGCACTGAGTATTTATTTGAATCATGCAATTGCATGTACCGTGCACATGATTTAAGTAGGAGGCACACAACAAATGTTTCTTGAACTGAAATCAAAACAAAGTTAGATTTTTCCATCAGATTTTTGACAGTGCCTTGTTCTTCTCTGGGGACGTAGCTGATATGGAGTCTATTCCAGGGAAAAGATTTGAAATTTCAATTTTAATTGCTGTAAGTAAATAATGTTATAAAAACGGGAAGAAAGAAAGAAGGGAACCTGATCTTTAAAAGGACTCTGTCCAACCTTCCCATCTTACCCAGGGAGAGCTCCAAACAGTGTTGTTCTCGTTTCCCATCATAACTTAAATTGAAGCTCACACAATGTGTAGAGCTCTTGATGTCTCGAAAATGAAGGAGGAGGATGTCCCCAAATGGCAGAGTTGGGAGGATGGGGGTCCAAAGCCAGTCTCAGCAACTTAGCGAGGCCCTAAGCAACTTGGTGAGACCCTGTCTCAAAATAAAATGATAAAAAAGGCTGGAGATGTGGCCTAGGGATGAAGCCCCCCTGTGTTCAAGCCCTGGTAATTAAAAAAAAAAAAAATTCTTTGCAACAAAAACCCACTTGGGCGACACCAACCATGATTTGCTGATGGAACAATGTATCTACAAAAGGAAAAAGGATGTTTTATTCATCATAAATGTGAAGAGGGCCTATGAGAAGCTTCTGCTGACAGCTCTTGCCAGTATGGCCAATGAAAACCCTGCTGCTGTCAGTGTCACGTCCTCCAGGAATATTGGCCAACAGGATGTGCTGAATTTTGATGCTGCCACGGGAGCCACTCCAGTGACTTGCTGGCTGCTTTCCTCCTGCAGCCATCACTAACTGGATCCAGGCAGCCTTCCCAGAGCTGCATCTTCCTATGGTTACTGATCCCAGGGTTGATCACCAGCCTCTCACAGAAACATCTTATGTCAACCCGCCTCCCATTGCTCTGTGTAACACAGATTCTCCTCCACGCTGTGTGGACATTGCCGTTATGAGCAACAACAGGGAGCCGTACTCTGAGGGTCTGAATGGTAGATGCTAGCCAGAGAAGTTCTGCACCTACATGGCACCATTTCCCATGAGCCCCCCCCCCCCCGTAAGTTATGCCTGATTTCTACTTCTATAGAGATACTGAAGAAGTTGAAAAGGAAGGAGGAGGCTGCTGATGAAAAAAAATTGTGATCACAGGGGGAATTTCATGGTGAATGGACTGCACCAGCTCCCAAGTTCACAGTTACTCAACCCGGGGTGGCAGACTGTCCTGCAGGCATGCAGATGCGGACTGTGTCTACCCAGCAGTCCCTATGAAAGGCTGGAATACCCACCTGGCCACTGAAGACTGGTCTACAGCTCCCACTGCTCAGGACACTGAGTGCTTAGGAACAACCCCTGGTGCCGCAGTCTTGGCTGGGCACAGAATCACGAGCCACTCAAGCAGGAACAAAACTTTATTTTGAAAAAGCCGCCAATACTCCGTCGGCGCCGGCAAGCCAAACCCGGTCCTCCCACGCGGGCGTCTGCGGGCACTGCGCGTTCCCCCTCAATCCAGGGGCCCGGACCTCCCCCGGAATTTCCTCCTACTATCCTTCCCCAACCAACGGGAATTCTCCAGGAGTCCCGTAACTTGAGTCCGGTAGCAGGCCAAGGTGAACAGCGGGAGTCCAATTTCCATATGAATGTAAATCTTAACATAATCATATCTCAGTGGCTAGCTGGCGTCACTTTACAACCAAAGGTGCCATACATCGTATATTTGCTTGTGGCTCCTAGCACCCTGGGTGGTCTTGAGCCATTCTTCTGCAGACATTTAAGCAAAATGGAAATAAGTTTATAAAAAAAAAAATAAACACGCTAGTTTAGTTTTCTAAAACAACAACAACAACAAAAAAAGTTAAATACTGAACACAGCCCAAAGTTGAATAAAAGAACAATTTGGAGTCAAAGCAGGAAAGAGAACATTTTTTGGATACAGAGATAGTGAGACATGGATTAATGAATGAAGATGTGAACAGACAAAAAAAAATCTCAAAAATGAGAAAGGCATTTTGAAGCTCAGAGAAAACTATTACCTTGTATTGGCAGAAAGAATGCTGTTATTAATTGACTGGGGCAATAGAATAGCTGAACCTTTCTGCATAGACAGAAAGCTAATCTATGCAGTGTGTGATCGGAGAATTAGCAACTTGTTAGAGTCATCTGTGCTCAGCTAACAAGGAAGAAGGTTGAAAAAGGCCCAGGGTCAAGATGAGTGTTAGAATCAAAGATTTAAATTTTCTTAGTAAATAGTACTGAAGGGGTGACCTGAATAGTCCTGGAACATAACATTTTCTAAAATCCATTTCTACAGTTAGAGTAAAATAATTTTTTTAAATGGGGGGATGGGTCTTTCTATACTCTGTTAATTAGTTTACAAATATTTCAGATCATGTTTGTTCCCCATGAAGAATTCTCTTTAAGAGACAAAGCTTATACATAATTGACAATGTCAAATGAGAGACGAGAAGAGCTACTCTGCTCAAAGCCGGCTGACACCCAGGATGCTGATATTTCAATTCTCCTTCCTCTTCTCCATGTCCCTTTCTCCAGCCTCATGTCTATGAAGACATCTCAATGAATCTCAGTTCGAAGACCATTCTGAAACTTCCTTCAGCCTTTTAAAAATGAGCATTATTTTTGAATACTCAGTGTAGTTCGCTGTGTGTCAAAGAAACCCTCCTCATCTCAGGAACCTCACTCTGTGCAGCTTCCCTTGGATCAGTGGGTCAGTCAATGCAGTGTGCTCTGGGTTCTGGGGCACCAAGGATATATTTCAATTATGTACATTTGTTAACGACTTCACCAAGGGGGACTGGTATGCTGGACCCATTTATTCCCAATGTCCCTCACCTTGTCACTAATGGGAGAACTGACTTTGTAAAAAGATGGAACTCAATTATCCGCTCACTCACTGTCTGATACTCACTCCAGAAATATGATCAAGTAAGCTAGCGTCACTCCTTCAGTAAGGTATTGACATATCTAAGAACAGCAGCTGCAACTCAGAAGGATCAAAGTTAAAATATTTTGAACAGCCACCATCGGCCAGGAGCTGAGAATAGCGACTTCACCTTTCTAAGTCCCAGTTTCAACTAGTGTACAAAACAGATAATAGTTTCTTTGTGGAGCACTGCTATCTTCAGAATGATACAGGTCAAACTCCTGGCCCTGTGCCTGGCTCATGAAAACCACTTAATGCATAATTATTAAATTTATTTGTATATAAAGGTCTATATTTTCTCAAATTTTCCAGAAAAATTAAAGTTCCTCCCCAAAGACTATCATTGTGCATTGTGAAGGGTCCTGATGAAATGACTCGTGGCGGGCAATATATCAGTTAGTGTGATGCATGCAGGAGAGGAGCCTGCTGGAGACTGTGCTTCAGGCTGGTCGATACTCCTAGCATGGATACTTCCCTGTCATAACATTCTACTTAAACAATCAATAGACAAATAGGAGGACCTTAATGATTTAGCATATAATTAGCATAATGCAGT
Organism: Spermophilus citellus; assembly: GCF_964194105.1. Lineage (NCBI taxonomy): Eukaryota > Metazoa > Chordata > Mammalia > Rodentia > Sciuridae > Spermophilus > Spermophilus citellus. Next base: position 28,619,165 of record NC_138194.1, on the reverse strand, counting down.
GGCTGCTTGCAAAGCGACTTTGAACTGCGGTTGGAAATTTAAAGCGGGTGATTCTTTTTTTTTTCTTTTTTTTTTAAAGGCCACTCTGCTTTTTGGCAACTGTCCACTGACAGCATGTTACTTTTGATTTCTTTGTCAGGCACAGAAAAACAGAAAGCACAAAATCAATTTGGACTGGAGGTGGGGATGGGAGAGAGCTGGTGGAGAGGCAGCTGTTTCTGCGGGTGGGTTCTGATCCACATTGAGCAACAAGAGGCCACTCTATGCTCTCCTTGGGTCTCCTGCTGGGCTGCTCTTTTGGAGCATTTTTGGACACACAAAGAAATCCTTCTGTGCATGTTGAGTTTCTGGCTCTCTCTTCAGGACACAGCTTTTTTTTTTTTTTTCCTTCATGTCAGCTGGAATATACTGTGCAGTGGAGTGAGTGGGAACAAGAAGTCTGAGACATGGGCATAGACCCAGTTTTGTAATTAGTTATCTATGTGATTTTTTTAAACTTTTTTTATTATTATTTTTAAATACGCGATAATAGTGGGAGGCATTACAATCCTTATTACACATGTAGAGCACTATATATTAAAGTATGTTCAGGCCAATTTATGCCATTATACATGTACTTTTTTTCATAACAATGCTTAATATACATATCTCTGTTTGTATATGAGGTATGTTTGCACCCAATTCAAGTCTTCATACATGTACTTTGTATAATGATGACCATCACATTCCACCATCCTTGCTTCTCTACCTGCGAAGATACTGAGAAAGAAGGAAGAATTCTCCCCTCAAATTCCAACAAAGTCTGGCTTGGGCTGTGCCCCACGGGAGAATCATACCCCATCTGAATTCCATTTTTAAAAGTCATGTTTCAATGATGCTGGAGAATAAATCTCTGGAAGAGTGTCCTAAAGAGTCTTTAGGAGCAGGGTACTTGGCACAGGACCAGCAGGGTCATTAGCATATGTGGTTAAAAAGAATTTCAGCATGAACCAGTGAGAGGCAAAGACAGATATTCATATAAGGAAGATGGTACACATTCAAGGGAGAATGGGGGTTATTTCAAAAGATGAATTTTGGGGGTTTGCTGCTCTTCTTTTAAAGGAAGCCTGGTGAAGGGTAGGTGTGGGAAGGTGTGTAAGGATGACATTAGTTTGGTGATCTCTAGACAGTTTATAGTGGTCTGGTCTTTCTTGGTGTCCTTAGACTGATGTGGCCTCCAATATCTAATCAATAGACAATGCTGGAACGTCTCCTAAATTATAGGTTTCTTAAAATTTCAAATCTCTTTTTACTTAATCTATTTATTGGTGTACTAATAACGGTGTACACACTAGATTTATAGATTTCCCAAATATTTAAGAGTAACATGCCTGAGAAAGAGACTAGCTCCGGGTGTGGCTTATAAAAGTATGCACAACTTTACGTTAAAATTATACTTCCTTATCCTTCCTTCCTTTCTATCTAACTTTTACTTCTTCTATTCTGTTTCACCAAGAAAGAGCACATGGATTGACTGGCAGTTCTAAACCTCTGAACCAGATGATGTATAGGGTCTTTCCCAGTTCTCTGACTTGGGTACCATATAGTAGCACTGAAGTAGAATGAATGACATGGGAATGATTTGCCAAGTTAACACTTAGTTATGCATTATGAGAGGAGCTTGAGGTGTAGAAAAAAAATTAACTTGTTTTAATTATACTAGCTCTAAAACAAAAACTAGATGAATTTGTGTTCAATTAGAATTAAGCCGAGGAAGTAATAAATGGCTTTCCAGGAATTTTAAACGTATACAAAATATAGTAATGCGACGAGAATGTCTGTTAGATGATATTAGCCTCCAGAATCATTTATCATCTTCAGTGCAGCTAGGTATATACCTACCAGCCAGTGTTTCCCTTAATGGCTACTCAGCAGAGACTCAATCCATCTGTCTCCATTAAAATGAAGAGGAAGTATTTTATTTATAGAATGACTAAAAGTATCCATTGTTGCTTTATTCTGCATTTTAAAACGATGAAGAAACAACAACTGTGCGGTTTTCCAAACTCTTCAGCCCAAGTGACACTTTATTGATCATCCCCAGGTGAAAGGGATAGGAACCTCAAAGGCAATGACACACATTATCACCTCATAGGGAAAGCCTCTGAATAAACAAAGAAACAAACATAATTAATTTAAGTGCATAGCATCACTAGAGATGGCAAATAATGGCCAAGATTGGATTTTAAAAAAACAGGTTTGGGGTCAGGAGTGTACCTCAAGACCCTGGGTTTGAACCCAGTATCATCATCCTTCCCCAAAATTGTTTTGAAATAATTGTAGGAAATACAAATTGGCACTGCATATCCTTCACCCAGTTTCTGTCGCTGGTTACCTCTCACAGAGGGGACCATAGCAAAACTAGGAAACCAACAGTAGTCTAAATATGTGCCTAGTTCTATATCATGTTAGCATATGCATAGATTCTGCAATCACTGAAGGGTGATTGTGCAACTGAGATGCATAACTCCATCCCACAAAGTACTTTGTGGTACACTTTACAGTCTGGGATATATGATGCAAAAAGAAAACTCAGGGAACTCACCTCCATGTTCTTCCTTAGATACTTATACCTAAGTTTGATATTAAAAGTATGAGATTAATCCAGACAGTGAGAGTAGTAATGATGCAAATGAAGCAGTTAATAATTAAAAATGAAAAATCATGAGGGTTGAGATCTAAAGCTTTTCAAACAAGTGCATTTGTTCTAGAACCAGTGGTAAAGTCAATGAAAGTCCTTTGTGTTCTTGTAGTTTACAAGATACTCTTGGTCTTTCTTTCTCTCTCCACCTTTCAGTCTTTTCATGATTGTCTCCATATCCAATCTCGAGGGTTCCCATTGTTCTTCATACCAGGACTATGAAAAATATATTTATTCCATCTTTCCTAAAGCAAATGCCCCCACTCCCATCAGACTGTTCAGATTCTCATTGTATGTCCAAATTTCTCATATTCTTGTATAGGTTTTTCTTTAACTTTTAGGTATATTTTACACAAACTTTCTTTGTTACATAAGGACATAATAAACATCCAGTAAATATTGTTTTCATTATTTAAAAAACAGCATTAGCCAACAAATTTAGGAAAGGAAATAAACTTTCACTTTGTTTCAATCAAGCATTGATCTGAGCAGGACAATAGCCAATATAGTGCTCTTTCCAATGCTTCCATGTTTCCACTTTAAAACAGAAAGTCAGGCATTTAGGATAATTGAACTGTTTTGGAAAAAAAATCAATGTGTCTCTTTGGGGACCAAAATTATACCAGACAGTAACTTAAGTACCAAAAAGAAATGGTTCTAATAAATAGAAGCTTGTAATTTCGCTGGCTGATACATTCTACAGTTATTCTCATTTTTGAGTAGCACAAGGAAAATTCAACAGGACTTTCTTGCAAAAGACAATTTTCATATTTCATAACAGCTAACATGTGACCAGATGCAATAGAGGTAGCAATCAAGTGGGCCTCACCTGACATCCAGTATTTGTATCTCAGTGACAAGACATTGCCATTTTTTTTTTTTTTTTTGCTTTTCTTAACTGGAGATGAAAATCCAAATTAATATTTTGGCAAAACAGTATTTAAATGATAATGAGCATATGTATTCTTTTGTGGTTAGGCAGTTGAGTAGCATTTAGATTAAGATTAAGCTGAGAAGACTGCAATGTGATTTTCTACTTAGCTTTGCCTTCCTGGATTCTGCTCTGCATAATGAGCTGGTTCTAGAACAAATGCACTTGTTTGAAAAGCTTTAGATCTCGACCCTCATGATTTTTTTATCTTTAATTATTAACTGCTTCATTTGCATCATTACTACTCTCACTGTCTGGATGAATCTCCTACTTTTAATATCAAACTAATTACTTATAACAAGTTATAATTGTAGGCAATAAAACACAACTTTTTCTCTTATGATTTTGTGGTAAAGTCAATGAAAGTCCTTTGTGTTCTTGTAGTTCACAAAGCACTTCGTACCAGAGTTTACGGTATCTACAGTTCTTCAGATTTACTCATTAAACAATGAAGACTTATTCAAGATTATTTTTACTTATTTTTAATAAGATCTTTATACATAGTAGTTCATTGTTTTTGAATTGTGCTTCACAGATATACATAGAGATGGAGTTCACTATGGTTTATTCATATATGTACATAGAATTATTTGGTCAATTTCAGTCTGCAGTTGCTCCCTCTTCTGATTCCCCCCACCAAGGTTTTTAGTGGCACATAGTATATAACTTAATTTGCTATAAGTGGATGACAATGATTCATTTCCTTTCAGAAAAGAAATAAAATTAAAACTAGATAATTAAAATTAGGTGTCAGCACACATATTAGTAAATACTCTTAGACCAGACTGTAGCCTCCTGGAAATAATGCAAAGGGAGCATCAAAAGAATTTCCTTTTTTTCTTTTTTGATATAATATCAATAAATCATAAGACCCGTAACAGGTAAGCAGTCTACAGTTTGCAATTGGGTCACACTGAGTATTTTGAGATCAATGTCAAACTGATCTAATAAATTCCTAGACTTATTTCACCTTCTGATTGTGTTTCCTAATTAAACAAGATGAAATGCAGGAATGGTCTGTATTGTGCATGATGCTGGTTTTGTGATAAGTATTATATGCATGGATCTTCCTCCAGTTGAACCTCACGATCTCTCTCAGTTAATGTAGATCAGGGAATGTTAAGTTTTAGTGCTGATGAAGAGATTGCATTTTTCTTCTTTTTCCACATTCTTCCCATAAGTAAGTTCCAAATTGGGAAATTAAATCAAGTTCTGCCCACTCCAGCTTGATCTCTGATATTGGCCGGAAACTGAAAGCAGCTGTGGTGCTTTCTACCAAGAGCAGTAAGAAAACACTTTACTATATCATGTGTCTTGCAAAACTACTTGCTATGGTTTGGATATGATGTGTCCCCCAAAAAACTCCTGTGCTAATGGAGGAATATTAGGAGATGAAATGATTGGATTGTGAGAGCTGTAACCCAATGAGTCCATCCTAGTTTGAATGGACTAACTGGGTAGTAACTGTAAGCAGGTGGGGTGTGGCTGGAGGGGCTGGGTTCTTCCTTCCTCTCCCTGCCTCCTTCCTGATCCCACAAGACTCAGCAGCTTTCCACCCCTGAGCCTTTCCACTAGGGATGTGCTGCCTTATCCCAGGCCCAGAGCAATGGCGCTGCCCATCTATGGACTGAGACCTCCAATACTGTGAGCCCCAAATAAACTTGTCCTTCTCTAAGTTGTTCTAGTTGGGTATTTTAGTGACACCAAAGCTAACTGAAATGCTATTTTAGAAAATAAATTAACAAATCAATTATTATTATAAGAATGAATTAGAGAAGAAAAACAACCAAAGAAACAAATCACTTGTGATTTTTTTTTTTAATGTCTCCAGTGAATGTTCTGTTGAACTTATGAGCAGGTCCAGGCTCCAAATAGCAGTTCTTTGGTATTCATGAGTGCCTCCCTCACAGTAATCTTTTTCAAGTGTCAGTCAAGACCTTGCCCCCTCTTCACATCCAATGTCTGCAGAAGAACAAAGGCAGCTGCTTCCACTGAACACATCCACCTGCCAAAGGTCACGTCATGGTTAGCAAGGGTGAAATCCTCCTCTGCACCCAGAGAAAAGTGTGAGAAAACTTTCAGTCTCGGCAAACAGCTGACTCCTAACTGGGGCTGAGTCATCAACTCTAGCCTCCTGTGAGATCAACTTGAGAGCATGTATCATTTACATAGCCTGGATCTGTAAGGTTTTCCAGGACATACTTATCCAGCTCTCCCCAGTGTTACAGGTTTTATGATTAATGCAAGAACCTCTCATCAGAAACTCCTTGGAAGAGACACTTTCAGAGTTAAGAAAACCACAAGTCAACCCATTAGTGGTTCTAAGTTTTAGAGGTCAATGATTTAATCCCTGAAATAAAAATGTGAACACCCTTGCCAGCAAGTTCTTCCATCCAAAGTTCAATCTAAACTGGTCACTGATTCCTATTAACCAGACAATTTATTGGCAGGAGAAAATCGTGAGAGGGAAATGAACCAACATGTCTGGAATGTCCTCCTATATATTTTTATCACTTAGTCCTCACAACAATCCTGAGAGGCTTGTATTGTTTTCTCGACTTTGCCAAGGAGCCTACAGAGACTCAGAGAGATGAAATAATTTGCCTCCATGTGCAAGTCTAGTAAGTGACACAACAAACAGAAAAACATTATTACTAACTTCTTCAGTCACTCTACTGTTTGATAAAACCCCAGAACCCATCCTTTCTACCTCACTATAACTTCATGCCTGCTGACCATCCTCTCCTCTCCATACCAGTCTCTAGTAACCACTGTTCTATCCTGTTCTGTGGAGAACTGCTTAGATAGAGAAAAGAAGATTTTTGAACATTCTCACCACAAAGATGTGAGGCATGTTTGAGGTCACAAATATGCTCATTACTACATTGTATAATGTATGCATCTATCAAAACATCCCATCTTACCCCATCAATATGTGCAACTGTGTGTCAACTTAAATAAATAAATAAAATACAGCAATAGCACTAAAAGTTTCTAATTAAGCATCTAGTACTGTGCAAGATGGTCTTTACATAATCCTATACGTTGTGTCTCATGTGACAGATCACGAAGTTAAGCCTCATTGGAATTAAGTGGTGTATCCAGGGTCACATGGCCCCAAGTCAGGACCCTAAGTGTTGTTCTACCTGACTCCAAGCTCATTCTTGTCATTGAGTCTCACTTGCTTTTTGTCTGCATGGAATCAAGGCATATGTATACCATTATGTCACTAAGCCTTCTGAAAACAGATGCCTATAATCAGAAATATCAAAATGTGGAACTTGTGTGTTCTCTGAAACCATGCAACTTTGGAAGCTATACATCATCCATAAAGGAAATTTGAGCAGTTTGCTGATAAACTCTAAGAGGAGAGAATGGGAAGAAGACAGTGTATGCGTCTGATAGAAGAAAAAGTTGGCTACGATCTACATATTGTGGGGTCGGGCTCCAAATTCCTTAATAGGACACCCATAGCACAAGAGTTAATAACAAGAATAAACAAATGGGACTTACTTAAACTAAAAAGTTTTTTCTCAGCAAGAGAAACAATAAAAGAGGTAAATAGAGAGCCTACATCCTGGGAACAAATTTTTACCCCCCACACCTCAGATAGAGCCCTAATATCCAGAATGTACAAAGAACTTAAAAAACTAAACAATAAGATAACAAATAACCCAATCAACAAATGGGCCAAGGACCTGAACAGACACTTCTCAGAGGAGGACATACAATCAATCAACAAGTACATGAAAAAATGCTCTCCATCTCTAGCAGTCAGAGAAATGCAAATCAAAACCCCCCTAAGATACCATCTCACTCCAGTAAGATTGGCAGCCATTATGAAGTCAAACAACAATAAGTGTTGGCGGGGATGTGGGGAAAAGGGTACACTTGTACACTGCTGGTGGGGCTGCAAAATGGTGCGGCCAATTTGGAAAGCAGTATGGAGATTCCTGGGAAAGCTGGGAATGGATCCACCATTTGACCCAGCTATCGCATTTCTCGGACTATTCCCTGAGGACCTTAAAAGAGCGCACTATAGGGATACGGCTGCATCAATGATTATAGCGGCACAATTCACAATAGCTAGACTGTGGAACCAACCTAGATGCCCCTCAATAGATGAATGGATAAAAAAAAAATGTGGCATCTATACACAATGGAGTATTATGCAGCACTAAGAAATGACAAAATCATAGAATTTGCAGGGAAATGGATGGCATTAGAGCAGATTATGCTAAGCGAAGCTAGCCAAGCCCTAAAAAACAAATGCCAAATGTCTGCTTTGATATAAAGAGAGCAACCAAGAACAGAACAGGAAGGAAGAGCATGAGGAAAAGACTACAGTAAACAAAGACGAATGGGGGGAGAGAAACGGAGAAAGAAGGGAAAGCATATGGAAATGGTAGGAGAACTTCAATGATACATAAAATTATAAGAGGTCACGAGGGGCAAGGGGGAGGGAAAAAAAGGGAGAGAATTGAACAACAGCAGGGGAGGTAGAGAGGGAAGATGGGAGGGGAGGGGAGGGGAGGGGGGATAGTAGGGGATAGGAAAGGTAGCAGAATACAATAGTCACTAATATGGCATTATGTAAAAATGTGAATATGTAACAGATGTGATTCTGCAATCTGTATTTGGGGTGAAAATGGGAGTTCAAAACACAATTTGAGTCAAATGTATGAAAGATGATATATCATGAGCTATGTAATGCTTTAAATAATCAATTTAAAAAAATTGAAAAAAAAGAAAGAAAAAAAAAAAGAAGACAGTGTAGTGCCTGCTCTGTGTTATGCTTTATTTTTTCTGAGGCCATTTGAAAAAAGGATAGAATGGCAGGTTTGGAGTGGCTTATGCTAAACAATTCTCTGGACTGGTCTCAAGGGCTTAACTTTCTCATGTAAAATTATATGATTCGTGCATCCCTCCTAAGGGACCTCCCACTTGGGGAGTTATGCTTTATTTTATTACTCTAATAAATTCTGTTACTTTGTTCTAAAAAAATAAAGAAAGAAAAGGAAAAAGCATAAAATTATATGATTCAATTAACAAAAAACTAAACACCCTAAAATTCTTAAAAGTCTATGTATAATAGCTAATGAGGCAAAACTGTTGTTATACCATTTATAATAGGTTTCATTCTGAAATATATGAAGTATAACCACACCAGAATTCCTTAACAAATAAATTTACCACTTTTCTCCAAAAAAAGTAAAAGAAGAATCTAAGTACCCTTATAAATTTTAAAGCACCTTAAGAAAATTACTGGAAACTTGTGTTTATATGTGTATGTGTTGCGGAGGGGTGTCATTATTCATAAAACCAAAGGTGCCATAAACATAAATTGGAGAAAAGAGATCCTCTTTCACAAATGGTTCTGGGAAAAATGGAAATACATATGTAGCAGAATGAAATTGAACCCCTATCTCTCACCCTGCACAAAACTCAAAGTGGATCAAAGACATGGGCATTATTAGACCAGAGACCCAGTGCCTACTAGAATAAAATGTAGGCTCAACTTTCCATCACAATGGCTTAGGACCCAACTTCCTCAACAAGACTCCTATAGTGCAAAAAGTCATGTCAAAGATCATTAAATAGAGCTGGCACAGTGGTGCACGCCTGTAATCCCAGCGGCTCTGGAGGCTGAAGCAGGAAGATGGAGAGTTCAAAGCCAGCCTCAGCAAAAGCAAGGCACTGGGCTGGGGATATGGCTCAAGCAGTAGTGCCTGGCATGCGTGCGGCCCGGGTTCGATCCTCAGCACCACATACAAACAAAGATGTTGTGTCCACCAAAAACTAAAAAAATAAATAAATATTAAAATTCTCTCTCTCTCTCTCTCTCTCTCTCTCTCTCTCTCTCTCTCTCTCCCCTCTCAAAAAAAAAAAAAAAAAAAAGAAGAAGAAGAAGCAAGGCACTGAGCAACTCAGTGAGACTCTGTCTCTAAATAAAATACTAAATAGGGCTGAGGATGTGGCTCACTGACTGGTGGAGTGCCCCTGAGTTTAATACCTGGTACCTCCACTGCAAAAAAAAAAAAAAAAAAAATCAATAAATGACATGAAACTAAAAAGTTTATTCACAGAAAAGGAAACAATCAAGAATGTGAAGAGAGAGCCAACAGAATGGGAGGAAATCTTTGCAACCTGCACCTCAGATAGAGCATTAATCTCCAGGACATAAAAAGAACTCAAAAACATTAACACCAAAAATACAAATAAATTAATAAATGGGCAAAGGAACTCAACAGACACTTCACAGTAGAAGTGTGAATGGTCAACAAATATATGAATAAATGCTTAACATCTCTAGCAATTATAGAAATGCAAATCAAAACTACACTGAGATTCCATCTCACTCTAGTCAGAATGGCAATCATCAAGAATACAAGTAACAATAAATGTTGGCGAGGATGTGGAGAAAATGTACACTCATACGTTGCTGGTGGGACTGAAAATTGGTGCAATCACTATGAAAAGCAATATGGAGATTCCTCAGAACACTTGGAATGGAACCACCATTTGATCAAGTTATCCCACACCTCAATAGGAGGACTTAAAATCAGCATACTACAGGGGTGCGGCCACATCAATGTTTATGGCAGCTCAATTCACAATAGCTAAATCATGAAACTGACCTAAACGCCCTTCAATAGATTGATGGATAAAGAAAATGTGAGCTATGTACACAATGCAATATTACTCAGCCATAAAGAAAAATGGCTTTATGATTTTGCCATAGATGGATCTGGAGAATATCACCCTCAATGAAATAAGCCAATCACCCCCAACCAAAGGCCAAATGTTCTATCTGATATGGGGATGAGATGGGAGGGAAGAATAAAAGTCCATTGGATTATACAAAACGGGAATGAGGAAAGGGAGGGGAGATGGGAATAGGAAAGAGTAGTATGAATTGGACATAACTTGCCTATATTCATATATGAATAGACCACCAATGAAACTCCACATCACATACAACCACAGGAATGGGAACCTAATTAGAATAAGTTATGTTCCATGTATGTATATATATAAAGTATGTATATATATCTAAAAATACATATATCTAAAAAGAACAAATAAAAAAGTAAAAAATAAAAAGAATATTATAAGCCTAATGCAGAGGGACACTGTCACCTGACATAGTTTCTGAAGTTTTCGGGCTGGATGACCAAAGACATTTTATCAATTTGAGGTATTTGTACGGTGATGATTTTCCATTCCATTTAAAGAATTTCAAGGTTAAGTATGAATGGTTTCGTAACCTTGTTTTATCTCAAGGTTCTCATCTGTGGTTGCCCAGAAACTGATGCCAGGTGACAACGAGTCTTAATGGCAGTTTATCCTTGAGCACAGAAAATTAAGCAGTAGACACCAGAAATAATGCACAACTAGATGTGCCCACCCTTGTGGATATCACACAGAATTACTTAGGCAACTGAAAGTAAATAAAACAAATATAATGAACCTACTCTCCACATTCATTTGTGACATTTTAATAGAGAACATTTTAGAAAGTCATAGAAAAATGATAGACATTTGATCCTTTTATTTATTTTTATTTTCTTGTGGTACTTATTCACTCCGTATACTATTTATTAAGCATGTGAAGGCTACTGTGAGGTCTCCCCAAAGAACTTGGCAATAACAGAATTCTTAATGTCTTCTGAGACTTGAAGTATAAAATCAAAATATGATCTATTAGATAGTCACCTTGGGGAGAGATGATGGCTGGTGTACCATCCTGGCTTGGCTGTAACTGACTGACTGAGAGAACATATGCACTGGGCAACAAGAAGAGGGCTTGTTCCAACAGGAAGCCATCCCCAGGAGCCCCGTGATTGCTCTTCCTAGGTTGTCTGCAGCCAAGTTCACAATCCAGGGGTATGCAGCATAATGGAAAACAATAGACAATGCATATTTGGTCTTCTCTCTCAGCTTCTGGCACACACTTTTTGAACCCATTAGACTTACTTGAAAGATGAAGATCATAAGATTATCTTTTCTTATTCATAATGAGTCCTTTTTAAAAAATCTTTATTTATTTTTTATGTGGTACTGATGATTGAACCCAGTGCCTCACACGTGCAAGGCAGGCACTCTGTCACTGAGCCACGACCCCAGCCTCTCATAATGATCCCTTTTTAACCATACTGGAGTTTTTGCTAAATGAGGTGACATTTAGTGAACCTGTAGGTAACTTTGGGGTGGGGTCTGGTCACCAGAAAGATCATGGTGTGATTGGAGAATTAAGACTTTCAACCATGCTACCTGATCTCTGAGGTAGTGTGGAGGCTGGGGACTGAGTTATTAATGGATGGACAATGATTTACTAAATCATATTTATGTAATATAATGCAACCTCCATAAACCCCCTAATGAGGTTCAGAAATCTGGCTTTGTGAACACGCAGAGATGCTGAGAGGGTGGCATTCCTGAGAGGGTGAAATATCTGTAGACCCTGCCCCACCCCACCAATGCATCTCTTCCACGTGGCTACTTCTGTCTTGTCTCCTTCAAAGAGATCAGTAAATCTAAGTGTTTACCTACATTCTGTGAGTTGTTCTAGTGACTTATGGAACTAAAGAGAGACCATGGGAGGCTCTGAGTTTGGAGCCATGTCAGATACAAGTTTATGTACCCTGGGTATCTGGGACATGTGATGGGCATCTAAAAGTAAGAGCAGTTAAGCTGTGGTTTGCACGAACTCTGCATAGTTAGTATATTAATCTACTTAGGCTGTTATAAAAAATACCATAAGTTGTTAACTCAACAAAAGAAATTTATTTTCTCATGTTTCTTGAAGCTCAAGACCAAGATATTATCATGTGTAATTTCTAGTGAGGGGTTTCTTGCTGTATCCTTACATGGCCTTTTCTTGGTGTATGCATTGGGGGGGGGGAAGAATATGAGAGTTACCCTTATATTAAATCAGGATTCCACTTTTATAAATTTATTTAATGTTAATTATTCTCTTATTCCTAAGAGAGCTACTACACTGGGTAGAAGGGAAGAGAAGTCCGTAAAACTTAGTATGTGAGAACTAGAGAATAAGTATTGGAAAAGATGCCATATATTGAATGTCAGAGGGAAAAAACACTCAGGATATAAACAGAAATTATCTTTGGAAAAAGGAAGCATACACATGGACCATTCTGGTTTGCGAATTCATGGTCCAGAATTTAACTGGGGGAAATAGGGTGATATAATGAGAAGCTTAATTGTTCTTCAGCTTCTGTTAAGATGACCCATCCAATACTTTAGTCTCTCTGTTCCTTGACCAGAAAAACTGTCTTCCCTCTATCTTACCTATATATGCACAAATCACAACCTGGAGATATCAGCATTAGAACATGATCCACCCCCAAGAATCTACATTCTCACCACATATTCTTCACCTCCCACTCCTTTCACTTATTCCTACTATGTGACTGACATTCAGCCTCTAGAAGTCCACGGAGAGCATTTCTACTGCATCCCAATCATCTAGCCTTCCCTTCGGTTTTTTGATTTGTTTGTTTCTTTACTTGACTTTTTCCCGTACTCTTGCCATACCTTATATTGTTGGGTTTTTTCCCCCTTTATTCCTTCTATCTATCTGGAAAACACTTAAATTAGCCATTCTGTTATCTTTTTACCTACTTTACTCCATGCCTACAACACCACAAGGCAGATTGTGGAGTCACCATAGGCTCAAGACCACCATCAAAGTAAATAGACCTGACATATTGAATCTCTCTAATGATCACTTCAACATTTCTTTACCTTCCTCCAATCTACCACTCCATTCAACTTCCCTCTCAGCAAAGAAAGATTAATATTTCCATTTAACTGAAAATTAGAGATCATGGTTTTCTACATTCTTCAATTTCCAAACCTGTAACCATGTCTGTGTCTAGAAACACCAATCCTCTTCCTATTCTATTTCAATAGTGACCCACCTATCCATGGGGAATTCCTATACCAGAATTTTGAGTCTCAGGAACCTCAAATTATCATATATATCTCACATTTTCTTTATCCATTCATCCACTGGTACACACGTAGGCTGGTTCCATAGTTGTGCTATTATGAATTTTGCTGCTATCGACATACATATGCTACTGTCTTCCTAGACAATCTCACTCGTCCTTAATAACATTATCAAACCAAATTTTGCTTAAATAATTATAACCCACATCTCTTTTCTGACTGTTGTCTAGTCAATCTAGCCAAAAACTTGCATGAATGTCTCAAAGGCACCTCAAAGTCCTGACCAGACTGAACACATGGCTTTAGCTTCCAAATTCTACTATCCCTCTAGGGTTTTCTATTTCAATTTAGGAGACTTCCATCTTTTAAGATATATAATCTTGTCTTTGGGTCACATTTGTGACTTTCCTCTTATTTTTCTTTCTTTTGCTACTAATATCTAGTCTATCACTCATTCTTAGTGATATTCCTCATAATAAATCTCAGATTCTTCCTCCTGTCTCCACTTCCAACAGCCATCATCTCTGTACTGGACTATCTTCCTGTTCAGACTTTGATCCACATCCAATTCATTCTCCATGCTGCAGGCATTTTTTTAAAAAAACAACTTAAATCTGAGTCTTAAGAATCCTCCAAATCCCTACATGATTAACCTCTCTCTCCAGTCTCATACTATTGTTCTCCTCGCTCACACTGGATTCATTTAACCTCCTGTGTGGCGCTCTCTCTGTCTAGAAGGCTGTGTCTTTCCACCCACCTCCTCCTTCTACCTTCTTATCTTTCTTGTTCATTGGTTCATTGGTTGCCTGATTCCCTGACTACGGCTCACAGTGAGGTCAGATGCAATATCTAAATAGTTCCACATTGCCATGCTTATTTCTCAGACACTTTCCTCACTTTGTAATTATATACTCACTTGGGCAATTATTTTGACTAACACTCCCTGAGAACATACATCTCTCTTTTTTTTTTCATTGTATCCTGAGGTCTATCAAAGTGGTGGCACATAGTTGGCATTAATAAACATTTTATGGAAATAATAATATATTCATGTATGGGTGGGGTTGTGATTATTTTAGGTAGGAAATTTTATTATTGTCTTTCCATGTGGGTTGAAGAAGATAGCTTGACAGCTTTGGGGCTGGGGAGATCAGGAAAGAAGACACAAAAGATCATCAATCTTAAGAGTTTAAAAAACATAGTGGGGGAGCCAGGCATGGTGGTGCAGGCCTAAAATCCCAGTGGTTTGGAAGGCTGAGGCAGGAGGATTGTGAGTTCAAAGCCAGCTTCAGCAACTTATTGAGGCCTGAAGCAATTCAGGGACACCCTATCTCTAAATAAAATACAAAAAGATTTGGGGATGTGGCTCAGTGGTTAAATTCCCCTAGGTTAAATCCCCAGTACCAAAAAGAAAGAAAGAAAGAAACATGGTGGAGGAGAAATTGCAACTGTGGGGTGGTCTATCATAAGCCATGATCAATAATCGCAGGAAGCAGTGATAGCTAGTTGACCTTTTGGTTTTCCTTTCCTGTTTTGAAATCCTCTTATGATGCTGATTCCTGGCACAGCACTAAACTAGTATAGTCAAGTGATTCTTTTGTTCTAGAGAGAAGGACAAGGTTATATACAAGTGAAGAGATGAAATGGATTAGTGAGAATAAAAACAACATACAGAGCTAGCTACAAGATGGCAAGTAGTAACTGGGGGACTTGCAAGAAATAGGTTAGAGTGAGAGATAGTATATCACTCTATCTAAGTAAGATGAGCAGGACAGGAAACTCAGAAATTTCAGAAGTGGCTGAATTGTTTATAGACATGCATATGTGAGCCATAAAGTATTTTATTTGGTTATTAAAATGAAGATATGATCCCAGAAGACTATAAAACTAGGAATGATCATGTTACACAATGAGAAGGAATAACTCAAGACTCAAACATTGCTATTGCCCATTCACTTAGCCAAATAAGCTCATGAACATTATTCCATTGGCAAGATAATCATGACAATGAAGAGGAACGCATCAGATCAGCTTGGTCTGATGATATCAAATATTCAAATCACTGATTGATTTTCTCTTATCTAACTCCTCTCTCTAGCAGACAACTTCTGTTTATATCAGGCTTCCACATAGGACTAACCAGGAGACACTGCCCTTCAGTGTTTATGACAGTTCATTTCTCATTGTGAGTTAATAAATCAATGTACTGATTTTATCCATCCACCTTATACATGAGTTTCTCTTTAGATGGAACCACTATTCGTTTGCATTAGGAACTGATTTCCAAAGTTACTAAGGTGAAAAAAAGCCTTTGGACCATGAAGGGTCCTCCAAGGAGAGTTGTTCTTTGGAACTCCAAAGAACAGCTGAGTAGGTCTCTCCTACTGAGTAGATCCTTTCCTCTCCCACTTGAGTGTTTTCTCTGTTTTTCTATCCTAGGCTCAAGGATCTGTGTCTTTAAAAATTGTAAAAAAAAAATAAATAAATAAAATAAAATAAAATAAAAAAGAAAGAAGGAAAAAATATTTAACAGGATCTCTTATTTTGAAAGATTTCAGCCCAGTTAGGAACAAGAAACAATTTTTACAAACACCTTCCTTCATTCAAGATATTTATTGACGGAGTAGTATTTCAAGATAAAATAATTACTAAAATAACTCAAATCATTTTTTTAAATAAAGGAAAATAACTGCATTTAGGACTTAAAATAAAAATAAAATAGTCTCAACTCCAGCCAGAGAAATCAGGGTGAATCTGATGGAGAAGATGAGCATTGGGTTAGATTTGATGAGATTTCTTAGATTTGTTAGATGAGGTGAGAAAGATTTCAATAGGAAGAGATTTTAGAACTGAAACAGCAAGAGAAAATGAGAGACAAACAGGGTGTGTTCAGATACTGCCAGTAGAACGAGACCCTTTGTGGCAGGTTGAATTGTTTCCCAGATTTATGTGCTGAAGTCTGTTATGATTTGGATATAAAACATCCACAGAAACTCCTGTGTTAATGCAGGAATATTCAGAGGAAAATGATGGATTATAAGCACTGTAGCTAGCCTAATCAGTCCATTCTAGTTTGGGTGGACTGACTGGGTGGTGACTACAAGCAGGTGGAGAAAAGGTGGGTCACTGGGGACAGTCCCCTGCAGGGCTATTCTTCCCTGTGGCTGCTTTCCTCTCCTTCTCTCTGATTTCTGGCTTTCATTTCCTTTGCTGTACCTTTCTACCAGGATGTTCTCCCTGTCCTTGGTCCCAAAGCAACAGAGTGAACCATCTATCAACTAAGACCTCCAAAACCATGAGCCCCAAAGAAACTTGACCTCTAAATTGTTCTTGTTGGGTATTTTGGTCACAGTGACAAAAACATGACCAAAGTAATGTCCTGACTTTCAGTACCGCACAATGTGAACTTATTTGGAAATAATGTAGTTGCAGATGTGATGATGTAAGTTAAAATAATGTCACTTAGATGGGCCCTAATTCTGTAGGACTGGCATGTTTATTTTGAAAAAGTCAAGTTGAACATAGAAAGATGCATACAGGGAGAATACCATGAGAACATGAAATTGTCCATCCACAAGCCAAGAAGATGTACTCAGAACACATCCTTCCCTCAGCCTTCAGAAGGAACCAACCCTGCCAAGACCTTGCTTTTGGACTTGTAGTTTCCAGAAGGCTTGCTGTTTATGCCAGGTACTTGGTTATGTTCCCCTGGAAAATGAATGCGCTACTGTACAAGGAATTCCAGACAAAAATGTCATAAGAAAGGTATGTGGGACAACACACACACACACACATACACACATCACAATAGGTATGTAGAAATACGTATATAGAGAGATACATGTGTATGTGTGTATGTATGTTACAAAGAATTTAGTATTTTATCCTGAAAAGTATAAAAAGGGGCAGTAAAATAATATTTATCAGTCTCCTAGACATTAACAAGTAAACAACTTTATCCCATTTATTTCTCACGAGAAACCCATTTGAAATTGTTACCAACACAGATATTAACTAGAGTACCTGTTATCAAAACAAATTTATCCAGTGGTGCTCAATCAATGTGCACAGAATGAATGACCAAGTAAAAGTACTTAACCCTTACTGGAGTTTCACCACTCCAAAACCTTAGCATAACATTATTCACTTGTTAGATATGTCACTGTATCTCTTGAGCAGGTTGTCAAATGTTCCAGCTCTCTCCATTTTTACTATCAAAATTCGAGGAAGAAAAATTTCCCATTATTTTAAGGTCAGTATCTCAGTGATGAAGATGCGCTTCCTTCTTTCTAACTGTCATATGACACAAATCGATTTATATTTTAGCTTGAAAAACACTTCCAACACTATCATTTCCATATGCGTGCCTTATACTTTCTATAAAAAAAATTGGTTTTGGTTTTTCTTTTATATTTTCCATTTGGATAGAGACTATGGCTGAATGAGACATCAAAGAAAACATTTGTCTTTGGTACAATCCTTACTCTCCTATGGATTTCTCATTCTTGTGACAAGGCTGGGTAGAAATTAGGTGAAGGATTAAAAGAGACCCTTTCTTTTGACAGTCAAGTATTTTTTTGGAGGGGTACTGGGGATTGAACTCAGGGGCACTTGACCACTGAGCCACATCCTCAGTCCTATTTTGTATTTTATTTAGAGACAGGGTCTCACTGAGTTGCTTAGGGCCTCGCTGTTGCTGAGGCTGGTTTTGAACTTGTGATCCTCCTGCCTCGGCCTTCCAAACTGCTCGGATTATAGGTGTGCTCCACTGCGCCCAGCACAGTCAAGTGTTTCCTAAGACTTCTCTATTCTTCTGAAGCCCGCTCCACTGGATGTCATGGTAACATTGTGCTACCCAGATCATTGTGAAATCTGTTTTAATCCAACAAGAAGAGAAAGCCCTCACACTGGGAAAGAAAAACCACCAACTCTCTGTTTCTTTCTGAGAAGCATTACGGAACTCTGGGTCTCATCTGCATGGCTCTCCCAAATAAGGGACATTTATGAATAGTGCTCAGAGAGGGATATTTGTGACTGATTAGCACGTCAGTACTTTTTGGAAGAACCAGCTTGAACCCACGCTAGGTTACTTCTCAGATGTAGGTTGATCTTTACCTGTGGATGAATGGCAAGGCTAGGTACTACCACATAAGATACCAAGGAGGCTCATAGAAAAGGAGGGAAATAATTTACCCCAAAGGAAGAAAAAGTTGAGGTACCCCATACTAATTCAAAAGGTCCATGGGGGCTGAGGGTGTGGCTCCGTGGTAGAGTGCTTGTCTACTATGTGTGAGGCACCCAACCCATGAGTTGGGTTCCATCCTTAGCACCACATAAAAAAGTAAATAAATAAATTTTAAAAGATATTTTGTCCACTTACAAACTAAAAAATATTAAAAAAAAACAAAAAAGTGTCCAGGGTGAAGTAGGATTTTAAGCCGGGTATGTTGTCCATTGCTCAATTTTCTCCATGTATGGTCACCAAACAAACACCCTTGACAACACTTTTGACTGAGTCCTGGGGAAAGAAGCTCACCATAGAAGCACAGTGGGAGTGAAGAACTTTTCCGTAATCACCTGGCATTGACAGAAACCCTCCCTGTGGCAGGCCCAGCAAGGGGCCTACAGGCAGGAAATAAAGGCTGAAGAAACTACCTGAATCAGGGACCCGTGAGTTGTCTGTAAAACCAGAGTGCAGCCCTTGATCCAGGAGCAACCCCCTGGTTACTCACGGGGATCCTTGGGTACTTGAGCTGCAGCGTAAGCCTTGCTGGGTTTCATTCTAGCTGCAGGTAGCTGGAGTTCTGAGGAAAGAAGGAAAGCAGTCCACTTTGCTGGGAGCTCTTCTTCCTCCCCAGTTCTCCTTCAGAAGAAGCAACCCTGCCAATACCCGCTCCTTCATATAAAAACTGCCTTACTTGAGACTCTTCCCGTCTCTTATAAATATGGCATTTAAACATGTAGGACTTTTATATATGTGTTATTGTTATTCATATTGTATTTTATCATGCATCTCTCTATCACAGTGATTTGAAGCTTGGAAAAGGCAAAGACCTGCTGCCTTTTCACTTTCTAAAACCCAATGCCTAAAAGAGTCCCAGGCCAGGAAAACACTCACTGAAAACTTGTTGGCCATTTGCATTCTTATCAGGAGTAGTTGTGCTGAAATAACATGGGATAGAACACCAGGAAATAAACTTATTTTATCCATAGCTTAATATAAAGTGAGCATGTGGAATAGTTAGGTCACTCATGGTGAGGCCAAGGGAGCATTGTTGGGGATCAAGGACCAGCCGGGGATGGAGGGGAGGCATCTAATGGCTTAGGAACCTATTTGCATTTTCCTTCCTTATTTAATGGACATCAAGGATTCAGGGGTGACCATGGTGCTCAGATGGCCCACCTTCCCTGCTATGCTGGGGCAGGAGCAAAGAGCACACACAGCCTTGGCCAGCCTGTATCTTTATTGACACACAGTTGACAGACACTAAGTAAGCCCCTCCCCAGAGCACATGTGCCCCTCCCTTGCTAACATTTCTTCATGCAGCTGTTACCATGGCACCGACCTGCCTGGTTGACGTCTAAATATAGTGATAAAAGATTTCATCTGCTTCCAACTACTAAAAGACAAAATTGAGGAGCAAAAGAAAAAACAAGTGTTCTCATGACATTATTTTTTTTTGAGGGGGGAAGGAGACAAGGATACATTTTAATCTATTTGCTTTCTGATATAAAGAACAGAGTGGCTTTGTTTCCTATTTATATTTGAGGGGTTATTTGTTGTAGTATCATCTTGATGTCATATTAAATATATTTTTTTAAATATCATAAGCATCTTTGGGGGGAGAATAAGCAATTCTTCAGTAAATGATATATATGGAAATAACCTGGGAGAAACACCCTATGATACTCCAAAATGTTTTAGAATAAGGGAACAAGGTAGACATTAAGAGGAAAGAAAACAAAACAAATCAGGGTTTTTTCCATCCAAAGCCACAATCCAAAGATAAAGCAGACATGGCATTGCTTCATGGCCACAGAAAAACCTTGTATATGTTATAGAACACTGTCGACTAGAGGCAACCGGGAAGAGGCCCTTGGATGCAATATAAGAATGTGCTCCTTCCCTTTTCCAGAATACTGAACAGTAAGTTGAACTTTGAGAGGATTCATAAAATATGAAATATTCAGTGGGAAAAATAGTGTGCACATGATGAAATTAAGTACCGGTTAGACCTGGAGGCACGCATGATTTGTTCATGTAAAGCAGATTATTTAAAACAGCCTCCTTGAATAAAACAACAACAATTTGTCCATTTATCTTGGAAGAATCCTTCCAGTCCACCTGTGGAGCTGGTATGGTTTTTTCAGGAACTCTGGGCTGGTGGTCAAGACCCTCTGCCATAGGTATGGGATTTGTCTGCTCATCTGTTGTTTCCAGGCTTCCCAGAGCCTGGCACGAACGGTGAGCCTGTGGTCAGGTGAAGTGCCTTGGTGAATGTTGAAAGAATCTGGACAGTTTTTCATCTGAGGTGTCTCCCCTGACTGTGAAATGGAGTTTGGCCAATGCTCTATCTCAGCATTGTGCAGCAAGAACGTTAGGGCTCTCTACCCACAGGCTAGTTCACTTACACTGCATGACCTGGGGAGCCCAAATCTACCACCCTGGAATGGGTCTCCTAAGCAGGACCCACCAACAGGGCAGAGGTGTGAGGAGTCCTGAGATGAAGCTACCTCCTATGTGGGTCATGATGCCCAGGACCAATGTACTTGTCCACTGTGGTCACAGAGTCAGGACAGGGCGCTGTCTATGGAGTGACCGTCGTGTTTAGTGCACCAAATACCATCCTTCTGATGTTGATTATGCAACATCTATAATTTGTCTCTCTCCTCAGAGATGAGTTGGGTGGGCACAGTGAGTATTCTGTGTTTATTTTTCTTATTTAATTCATCTTTTTTATGAGGTCCTTCTCATTTCCCTCACACCAACCAAAATTCAGTGCCCTGAAACATCAAAGTTTCCACCACTGAAAAGTAATCTGATCAGATATAAAAAGAACAAGTTTTTTTTTTTTTTTTTTTTGTACTGAGGATTGAACTCAGGGGCACTCAACCACTGAGCCACATCCCCAGCATTATTTTGTATTTTATTCAGAGACAGGGTCTCACTGAGTTGCTTAGTGCCTTGCCAGTGTTGAGGCTGGCTTTGAACTCCTGATACTCCTGTTTCAGCCTCCCGAGTTTGCTGGGATTAAAGGCATGTGCCCACATCCGGCAAGAACAAATTCTGAGAATGTAATGTAGAGGGGTGATGGATGTGCTAATTAAATTGATTGTAGCGATCACTGCACAATGTGTATGTTGATCAAGTCAGCATGTTGTATATCATGAATACAAAAATCCTTGTCAATCACGCAGTTTAAAATTTAAAACTCTGAAACATCAGCTTCCACTAAGAGGTTGATCACTTGGTGGATTTCAACATCAAGGAGTATGTTCTTTTGAAAAGTTAACAGCATATAGGGCAATTTTAATCCTAAAGATTTAAATCACTAATGAATTCCCTCTGTAGCTGTTGCTCAGCATATCCACATGGCTATTAAACGAAGACATTTGAATAGGGTGAGTGAAGCCATATTGATCTGGCCAGAGGAAAGTCGTGTAGGGGAAGAAAAATAGTACCATTGGACTTGGTCAAGACTGCACCTGAACATTTTGGGGGATATTGCAATGATCACCATCCTTGACTCCATTTTTTTTAGTTTTTCTTTCTGTGAATCCAGTGTTACATAAATACAGTACCAATTTATGATTTAGTACATCATAAACTGAGTTTCTGTTTCTTTGGGGCTAGGAAGAGAAGAAGGAAGACACATTCGAATCATGTGTTGAATTTTTTTAAAATACCTCTGCTAAATCTATCCCTCTCTCCCTTTTTTGGCAACTATGATTATTTTCTCATCAAGTGCATTCACTTGGTAACTCCAGTCCTGACCTCTCCATTATTATGTCGTCTTACATTTTAAAGGCCTTGCTGTAGTTTGAATGTTATATGTCCCCCAAAGGCTCATGTGTTGGGGTTTACTGCCTAGGGATGTATTATTAGGAGATGGTAGAACCTTCAAGAGGTGAGATCTAGTGGGAGGTGTTTAGGTCATTGAGGGTGTGCCCTTAAAAGGGATGGTGGAGGGCTGGGGTTGTGGCTCAGTGGTAGAGTATTTGCCTAGCATATGTGAGGCACTGGGTTCGATTCTCAGACCACATATAAATAAATAAATAGAATAAAGGTCCATCAACAACTAAAAAAATATTTTAAAAGGGGGAGAGGGTGGATGGTGGAATCCTACCCCCTTCTTCTTTCCCTTTCCATTTCCTGGCCACAAGGTAAATAGCGTTGCACTACCATTTACTTCCACCATGATGGGATGCTTTATCAGAGGCCTAAATGAATAAGGGAGCCAGTTGGTTATGGACTGGGACCTCTGAGACCATGAATGAGGGATATGGAAAATAACAACCTTAAGAAAAAGGAAATGACAGTCCCCAGGAAGAAAAGCAGGACAGTGTGATCCGGGAGGAGAGGAGGAGAAGGCAGACAATGGGCTCTGACTATGGGCTTTCATCCTTTCCCAATACCAATGAGTCCTGGGTGGAGAAGGCAAAGGATGAGCTGTGGGCCCTGGACTTTAATCCCTGTATCAGTCGGTTTCCAGCTTTGACAACTGATTTAGGCTTTGAACCTGCACAACTAGTTTCCTGACTGCCCAACCAGCACGTTCTAAGTCTCTAATGATTAACTCACACTCAACATTCTAGTATGATTAACTCTCATTGAGACCGACAAAACACAGACCCCTCTTGTAACCAGTCGCCCTTTTATCCTCTGTAAATGCCATGTGCCATTCCACTGCCACCTAATAAAGAGAGCCTGCTGATCCGAGGTCTGCTCCCATGTTTGGTTATTTTTGTTTACAAAGAACAAAAGTAACCTCTTCTCTATAGAAGTTTAATTATCTGAAGTATGTGTTACAGTGATGGAAAGCTAACACAGGCCTCAAGGGGGTTTCTACTTGTGTACCTTACCTTCATCCTAAAGTCAAGTGAGCTTAAAACCTACCTAGTAATTACTATCCTATGTGATATTGCCATTTTTATCAACAATCTTAACCCTACCAAAATATTTTTCCCTTCAAAATTCATCATAACTTGGCCATTTTCTTTCCAGTTTCCTGGCCGTTTCCTGGAATGTCTTCATGAATCCCCAAAGGGATCTCACCTCTCTTCCATTCCAGCCTGTGGACTCCACTACTCCCTGCTCAGCACCATAGATGCAATTGGCACACAGTAGGTGTGTGACATTTACTGAATGAATGAATACATGTGGGTCTTCTGGCCTCCAATTTAGATTTTCTAAGTTATCTCCACATGCAGAAGAGGTTCCTCGAACAAATTTAAGCTTTTATAACACTGTTGAATGCATCTCTAATAGTTATAGTTTTTACCCCCAAAAAACCTTCTATATTCTAACTAACATAATTATATGGCATTGTCATTTTTTGGTGCTAAATGTGTTATGGTAAATGGACATGTTAAAATATATCATACTTTTTATAAGTTCGTATTAAGTTTTTTTTTTCATTTTTGTAGAGTTTTTTGTTGGTGGTGGTGGTGGTGGTTTGTTTGGGTACTCGGAATTGAATCCTGAGACATTTTGCCACTGATCTATATCCCCAGCTCTTTTATTTATTTGCTTGTTTGTTTGTTTTTTTTGTTTTGAGATAGTCTCACTAAATTGCTGAGGCTGGCCTTGACGTTCTGATCCTCCTGCCTCAGCCTCTCAAACAGCTGGGATTACAGGAGTATTTCACCACACCTGGAACTTTGTGTGTTTGTTTGTTGTATACACTGTGAATCTCCAAAATGAAGAAGGAGGAGAAGGAAGAGGTGTAGAAAAATAACAAAAAGTAAAAAGGGCCAGGATGTGGGCAGGGGTGAGGAGGAAGAGGAGGACGAGAAGGAAAAAGAGAAGGAAGATGTTAACCACAAAGATCTCTTCCAGGAGTAGAAAGGATTAGATGAACTGGAAGAATAAGAAGCCCAAAAAGCAGACAGTAAAAGCCATTATGAGGAAGAAGAAGAACACAGTTGAAGTATGGATGGGAAGAGGAAGGCACCTCTGCACAGTTCAGGCGGTGGCTCCAACCGTGGTTCCAGACACCTCTCTGCATTCCCCAAGAAAAATAGGAAGCAACATCTGAACTTGGCCCTGAGTTCCGTTCTTCCTCTAGCCAACTCCTGAGAATTTTACAAGACATAGAAACTGCATTTTTTCTTGATTTTTGCCATTTCTGTTTATGGGTTTAGGGGACCATTTGCATGGACCACTCTACTCGGGGAGTCTCAGGCCCACTAGGACCTGTACCAGTGGCCCCAGTTCAAGGGAGGAGGTTCTGGAAGAAGGGTGGGGGCTTCAGCCATTAATAAACACCCTTTGTCCCTCTCCTCCTATCACCTTCTACAAGATACTGCAGGCTTCTGACGTCTTATCTTTTGGTGTCTCAAAGCTGTACTTCCAAGACATGGTTCTTGAGCAGCAGAGTCAACCCTCCACTCCCATGACCTTCTCCACATCTAAATACCATCTTTACAATACTCTAGAAAAGGTTCTTGGAATTTGCTAACAATTGGGAGGCAACTTGAGCTAGTGAGGTGGTTGGGATGCTACCTTCGTCAGTTTTCCTGGTCTCTGGCAGGTTCTGAGGTCTCTCTGCTGCCTCAGAGGATGTTAAGAAGCAGTGACACTCGCTGGCTTGGATTTTCTTCTTCACGCATGGTACATGATGGAAGGTAAAGTTAACACAATCTCTTTTCGGTGGTATCTAAGGAAGAAGGGTGGTGCCTCACAAGTCAATTCAAGTGAAAGCTAGAGGGAGGCTCCAAGGAGTCAGCCATTACACCTGCAAGGGCAAGTCATGCCTGGGGCCTGGAATACCCAGAAGAAGAAGGGAGGCCACTGTCCCCAACATAACCTTCCATCATGGCTGCTCTTTATTTTCACTCATCCTGCATTGTCCTGTGTGGATCACAGTTTCTGCTGAACAGTTTTTTTTTTAAGTATCGGGGTGTTATGCTCAAATTTGGGACCCCAAAAGACCACCAGAGACCAAGATTGATGTAAGCAGCAAAGAGGTGTTTATTGTGAGCTAGCTCCGTCCTCCATGTGCACACAGCAACTGGTGACGCTGAGAGGCCCCAAGCCCAGGGTTTGCAGCAGTATTATACACTCTTTGGGGAAGGCAGGGACTTCACATACATCATAGCATCTCTTAGCAAATCATCACACACCACGGGAAAATCATAAAACAACTCTAAAACATGATTAGCACATTCACTGGCGGGAACAAGTTGGGTAGGGATGATTGATTAGTACAAGAGGGGGATTCATTTGAACTGATTGGTTTAAGCCATGAGGGGTGTACGTGCTGAACTACATGGTTTCCCAACATGTTATCAACCACCATAAACTACTGGGAGGGTCATCTGGCATCCCAGGTATTTCCCTGTCTCATGCTGATTGGTGGCTGCTAGGGTGTTGCTACTGGTCCCCACCTAGCCTGACTGAGTCAGGGACACCTGGCACAGCAGATCTCTCCGGTTATTTGTAGATAAACAACTCAGCAGGGTGTATATGTGCTTAGGAGTGCTCTGTGGGTCTTTCCAAGGGCAAGGGTCACGCCCCCTTCCTTGGACAGGCTTTGCTCTGAGTTAGGGGCTGTTTTTTCAGGGGCAGTATATCTTGCCGTCCTCCCCTCCTCATTCTTTCCACCCACCTGTCCCACTGCACTTCTTCTGTGTTCTGTGACTAAGAGAAGCTGAGAGAAGGGGTTTCAAATTTTATGTTTGGTTTGGTTGTTTTCTCCTTAAAGGTAGGACTTGATATTTTCAATTTTGGAAGAACAAAAAGATAAATAAAAACTGTGGAGGTTTTTTTTTTGTTGTTGTTGTTGTTGTTATTGCTATTTGTTTTGTTTTCATAAACTTGAAAAAAAAAAAAAGATCTCTTTTGTTGTTTAGGAGACACTAACCTCAGCTGCTCTCTTGCAGAAGAAAAGGCACTGGGGTTCTGATACTTGTGCGCGAATCCTATGTACACCTTCCTACTTGTGCTGTGGTCTACCGTCCTGGAAAAGTTAAGAAATCAGAGTATCCAAGTGTCCTGTAAGACCGGAAGGTTGATCTGGCCAAATCCATTTTCTGTTTTGGCCAACTCACCAGATCCCTCACAGGAAATTCTTATTCTTTCCTCAGAGCCATTGCCCAAGCCACTTCCCACCTGAATGATCTCCCCACCAGTCTTGCCATACTAATTCAGGTTTAATTCCCACTCAGACCTTCTTCCCAAAGGTCCTACTGCTGATCACTCATTTTCCCTAACTTTCGCTTAGACAGTTATCTGCTTTATGTTTACAGTTT
Organism: Spermophilus citellus; assembly: GCF_964194105.1. Classification (NCBI taxonomy): domain Eukaryota; kingdom Metazoa; phylum Chordata; class Mammalia; order Rodentia; family Sciuridae; genus Spermophilus; species Spermophilus citellus. Next base: position 28,592,106 of record NC_138194.1, on the reverse strand, counting down.
TGCCTCCACAGAGCCTTCCAAGTGTCCTTGAAGTTGGGGTCATTCCTTCACTCATTGAACAAGCACACACCCTCAGCCATTGGTCTCCCTGGTCAAGTGGGAAAAAAAGGCATTGAATAAATAAACATGACTATGGATATAAGGTTATAAATTTTGATAAGCAAAAAGAACCAGTATTATGAACAAAAACATTGGCTGAAACTGTGATCAAGAAGGAAATTGATCAAAACATAATTAGTCAGGGAAACATTCATGGGAGGTCTTGGAAATAATTGTCAAGAGACTAACTTCACTCTGAGGAAAAAAGGAGGCCATGAAAAATTGAGGCAAGGGAGTGATATGCTCTTTTATATAGTCTTTGACATATTTTGGTTAAACAAATAACACAACTTAAGATGGGAAAGTTTACTCTTTAGTCTCTGTGAATGTTTGGGGAAAAAAACAGAGAACTAATAATGGGTGGCATTGATCAACACTGAGTACTTTTAGAAGGACAAGCTCAGTAGTGACCCTCTACCATTACATAGAGGCAGGCTGAAGAGGTCTAGAGTTGCTGTTCTGAATTCCTTTTTTTTCCTTCTACTAGAACATCTTACCAACTTAAATTATCGGGTCAATTTACAAAGACAACTACAAGGTAACAAATTTAGAGTTCAGTCACTATTCCTAAAATTTTCTTTCGAAGACAACATTTTTATGAGAGTGATTTTTAACTCCTCTATACTTTTAATGAGTTGAATTTACTTATGTCTCTTTCAGTTAAGAAAAAAATTACCTAAACACATAAACAGTTGATTAACTTCCTCTCCACATGCTCTGTTGTTGTTGTGGGGTTTTATTTTTTTGTAATTTATTTATTTATTTATTTGTTCCAATTTGTTATACATGACAGCAGAATGCATTTTGATTCATAGTACACATATGGAGCACAAATTTTCATGTCTCTGGTTGTACACAAAGTAGAGTCACACCATTCATGTTTGCATACATGTACTTAGGGTAATGATGTCCATCTCATTCCACTATCTTTCCTTCTCCCATCCCTATCCCTTCCCCTCCCTCCACTTTGCCTTATCCAAAGCACCCCCATTCCTCCAATTCTTTCCCACACCCTCATTATGAATCAGCACCCACTTATCATACAACACACTTGGCCTTTATTTTGGGGGGATTGGTTTACTTAGCTTTATATTCTCCAACTCCATCCATTTACCTGAAAACGCAATGGTTTTATTCTCTTTTATTTTTGAGTAATATTCCATTGTGAATTTATACCACAGTTTCTTTATCCATTCATCTATTGAACAGCACCTAGGTTGGTTCCACAGTTTAGCTATTGTGAATTGTGCTGCTATAAACATTGATGTGGCTGTGTCCCTGTAGTATGCTATTTGTAAGTTCTTTGGGTATAAACCGAGGAGTGGAATAGCTGGGTCAAATGGTGGTTCCATTCCACGTTTTCTAAGGAATCTCCATACTGCTTTCCAGACTGGTTGTACCAATTTGTAGTCCCATCAGCAATGTAAGAGTGTGCCTTTTCCCCCATCTTCGCCAACACTTATTGTTGCTTGTATACGTAATAGCTGCCATTTTGACTAGCATGAGATGAAATATTAGAGTAGTTTTGATTTGCATTTGTATAATTGCTAGAAATGTTGAACATTTTTTCATATATTTGTTGATCGATTGTGTATCTTCGTCTGAGAAGTGTCTGTTCAGTTCCTTTGTCCATTTGTTAATTGGGTTATTTGCTTTTTTGGTGTTAAGATTTTGAGTTATTTATATTTCCTGGAGATTAGTGCTCTATCTGCTGTGCATGTGATAAAAATTTTCTCCCATTCTGCAGGATCTCTCTTCAACTCACTGATCATTTCTTTTACTGAGAGAAACTTTTTAGTTTGAATCCATTCCATTTATTGATTCTTGATTTTATTTTTTTGCACTTTAGGAGTCTTGTTAAGGAAATCAAAGCCAATTTGACATGGTGAAGATTTGGGCCTACTTTTTTCTCTATTAGATGCAGGTTCTCTGATCTAATTCCTAGGTCCTTGATCCACGTTGAGTTGAGTTTTGTGCATGGTGACAGATACAGGCTTAATTTCATTTTGCTGCATATGGATTTCTAGTTTTCCCAAAACAATTTGTTGAAGAGGCTATCTTTTCTCCCATATATGTTTGTGGTGCCTTTGTCTATTATGAGATAACTGTATTTATGTGGCTTTGTCTATTATGAGATAACTGTATTTATGTGTCCTCTATTCTGTACCATTTGTCTACAACTCTATTTTGGTGCCAATACCATGCTGATTTTGTAACTATTGCTCTGTAGTATTTAAGGTCTGGTATTGTGATGTCACGTGCTTTTCTCTTTTTGCTAAAGATTGGTTTGGCTATTCTGGGTATCTTATTTTTCCAGATGAATTTCATGATTGCTTTTTTCTATTTCTATGAGAAAGGTCATTGGGAATTGCATTAAATCTGAATAGTGCTTTTGGTGTTATGGCTATTTTGACAATATTACTTTCGCCTATCCAAGAACAAGGAAGATCTTTCCATCTTCTAAGGTCTTCTTTAATTTCTTTCATTAGAATTATATAGTTTTCATTGTAGAGGTCTTCCACCTTTTTCATTAAGTTGATTCCCAAGTATTTTATTTTATTTTATTGACACTATTTTAAATGTGGTAGTTTTCCTAATTTCTTTCAGAGGATTCGTCACTGATGTACAGATATATATTTGATGTATGGATGTTGATTTTACATCCTGCTACTTTACTGAATTTATTTATTAGTTCTAGGAGTTTTCTGGTGGAATTTTTTGGATCCTCTAAGTATAGAATCATGTTGTCAGCAAATACTGATAGTTTGATTTCTTCTCCACCTATTGGTATCCCTTTCATTTTTTTTTCTAATTGCTCTGGCTAGAGTTTCAAAAACTCTGTTAAATAGAAGTGGTGAAAGAGGGCATCCCTGTCTTGTTCCAGTTTTTAGAGGGAATGCCTTCAATTTTTCTCCATTTAGAATGATGTTGGCCTGGGGCTTAACATAGATAGCATTTACAATGTTGAGATATGTTCCTGTTATCTATAGTTTTTCTAGTGTTTAGAATTGAAGGGATGCTGTATTTTGTTGAATGCTTTTTCTGCACCTATTGAGATAATCATATGATTCTTTTCTTTAAGACTATACATTTATTGATTTCTGTATGTTGAACCAACTTTGCATCCCTGGAATTAACCCTGCTTGATCATGGTGTACAATCTTTTTGATATATTTTTGTATTCAACTTGCCAGAATTTTATTGAGAACTTTTGCACCTATGTTCATTAGAGATATTGGTCTGAAGTTTTCTTTCCTTGATGTTTCTTTGTCTGGTTTTGGAATCAGGGTGATATTGGCGTCACAGAATGAGTCTGGAAGTGCTCCCTCTTTTTCTATTTCATGGAATAGTTTGAGGAATATAGGTGTTAGTTCTTTTTTTAAGGGCTTGTAGATCTCAGCTGTGAATATGTCTGGTTCTGGGCTTTTCTTGGTAGATAGGTTTTTGATGGCATCTTCTATTTTGCTGCTTGAAAGTGATCTGTTTAACTTGTGTATATCATCCTGATTCCGTTTGATTAAATCATATGACTCTAGAAATATGTTGATGTCTTCAATATTTTCTATTTTATTGGAGTACAAATTTTTTAAATAATTTCTAATTATCTTAGGCATTTCTATAGTTTCCAGTGTGATATTTCCTTTTTCATCATGGATTTAAGTAATTCAAATTTTCTCTCTTCTTCTCTTCATTAGCATGGCTAAGGGTTTCTCAATTTTATTTATTTTTTTCAAAAAACCAACCATTCGTTTTGTCAAATTTTTTCTGTTGTTTCTTTAGTTCAATTTCATTGATTTCATCCCTGATTTTAATTATTTCCTGTCTTCTACTACTTTTGGTGTTTGTTATTTTTCTATGGCTTTGATATATAATGTTAGGTCATTTATTTGTTGACTTTTTCTTCTTTTAAGAAATGAACTCCATTCAGTGAACTTTCCTCTTAGTACTGCTGTCAGATTGTCCCAGCGATTTTGATATGTTGTGATATGTTGTATCAGTGTTCTCATTTACCTCTAAGAATTTTTTAATCTCCTTTCTGATGTCTTCTGTAATCCATTGTCCATTCAGTAGCATATTATTTAGTCTCCAGGTATTAGAATACATTCTATTTTTTATTTTATCATTGATTTCTAATTTCATTCCATTAAGGTCACATAGAATTCAGGGTAGTATCTCTATTTTTCTGTATTTGCTAAGACTTGCTTTGTGGCCAGTAACATATGGTATATTTTGGAGAAGGATCTATGTGCTCCTGCGGAAAAAAAGTGTATATGCTCGATGAAATATTCTATATATGTCAGTTAAGCCTAAGTTATTGATTGTAATATTGAGTTCTGTAGTTTCTTTGTTTAGCTTTTGTTTGGAAGATCTATCCAGTGATGAAAGAGATGTGTTAAAGTCACCTAATATTGTTGTGTTTTGGTCTATCTGACTCTTGAAATTGAGAAGAGTTTGTTTGATGAACATAGATTCTCCATTGTTTTGGGCACACATATTTATAATTGTTAAATCTTGTTGGTGTATATTTCCCTTGAGCAGTATGAGATGTCTTTCTGTATCCCTTTTGATTAACTTTGGCTTGAAGTCTACTTTATTTGATATGAGGATGGAAACCTTTTCTTGTTTATGTAGACCATGTGAGTGGTATGATTTTTTCTAGCCTTTCACCTTCAGTCTGTGGGCATCTTTTCCTATGAGATGAGTCTCTTGAAGACAGCATATTATTGGGTCTTTTTTAAAAAAAATTCAATCTGCCAGTATATGTCTTTTGATTGGTGAGTTTAGGTCATTAACATTCAGGGTTATTATTGAGACATGATTTGCATTCCTGCTCATCTTTGCTTATTTTTGGTTTTTAACTTGACTTTGTTTCTTCTTTGATTAGTTTTTCCTTTAGTGCAATACCTCCCTTTGCTGATTTTCATTTTTGTTTTTCATTTCCTTCTCATGGAATATTTTGCTGAGGATGATCTGAAGTGTGGGGTTTTCTAGTTGTAAATTCTTTTAACTTTTGTGTATCACGGAAGGTTTTTATTTCATCATCTAATCTAAAGCTGAATTTTGCTGTATATAAGATTCTTGGTTGGCATCCATTTTCTTTCAGAGCTTGGTATATATTGTTCCAGGATCTTCTAGCTTTCAGGGTCTTGGTTGAAAAATCTGCAGATATCCTAGTTGCTTTTCCTCTATATGTCATCTGATTCTTTTATCTTATGGTATTTAAAATTCTCTCCTTATTCTGTATGCTTACACATTTTCATCATAATGTGCCTTGGTGTAGATCTGTTGAAATTTTGTACATTTAGTGTTCTATAAGTTTCTTGTATTTGATTTTCAAATTAATTTTTCAGGTTTGAAAAAATTTATGATATTCTTTCATTGAAAGATTGTTCATTCCTTTGGTTTGTAACTCTATGCCTTCCTCTATCCCAATAATTCTTAAATTTGGTCTTTTCATTTCATCCCATAATTCTTGAGTGTTCTTTTCATGGTTTCTTATCATCTTCACTGTGCAGTCAACTTTATTTTCAAGATAATATATTTTCATTGTCTGAGGTCCTGTCTTCCAAGTGATCTAATATGTTGGTAATGCTTTCTATTTAGTTTTTAATTTGACTTATTGTTTACTTCATTTCAAGGATTTCTGTTTTGTTTTTTTCAGAACTTCTATCACTTTATTGAAGTAATCTTTTGCTTCCTGTATTTGCTTATGTAGCTCTTTATCAAAATGATCTTTTGCTGCCTGTGTTTGCTCTCTTATAGGGTTCTTTCATTCACAGAACATTTTAATTACGTGCATCCTGAACTCCTTCTCTGAAATTTCTTCTGTTATGTTGGCCATGGATTCTAATAATGTACTATCTTGGTTTGTTTGGGGTACTTTCATCCCTCGTTTTTTCATGTTGTTCGTGTGTCTTTCCCTTCTAGCAGTGAGAATCCGAAGTGTTAAGAGTTTTTACCCTATAGACTTAGAGTGTCCCTGCAGGGTTCCAGTACCTCTCCTTTAAGTAGGAGATCAATATTAACATATCCCAATACAAACAATATACAGACTTAAATAGCTCCTAGTAAGACTTTTTTTTTTTTTTTTTGGGTTTTGTTCCAATAGACAGAAATGGTGAGTTCAATTTATCTATATATAAACAGTAAGTTTGCAAAAGAGTCTTCAGTTTTTGATGGTGGACAAAGACAGAACTGGGGGTGGGGTGTAAGATGAGATGTTAAGGAGGTAGAAGATGAAGATATAGAGTTACTTGTTCTTAGGAAGCCTGAAAGATGAATCAAAAGAAGTTGGCTAGTAGCAGGAAAAAAGAGAGAGAGATTTTGGGGGAGACAAGAAAGTGGGTAGACAATACAGAGAGTACAAAAAACAAACATAAAAATTAAGAAAAAGAAATGATGTAACATAGATGATAACATAGAAGATAAAAGAATATACAACTGTGTATACTATTCAGACATCCCATTCCTCAGTAGCTTAATCCATGAAAAGTACTTCATTTCACAAGTTTTAGAGATGTTAAGGGTGGGAGAAGAGAGAGAGAGAGAGAGAGAGAGAGAGAGAGAGAGAGAGAGAGAGAGAGAAAAGAAAAAAGAAAAGAAAAAAAAACTCTTGAAGGAAAATTAAATAATTGTTTCTTCTGGAGTTCAAAAAGTTTCCTGCTTCCCTCTTCATCCAGTGTGTGTGCGTGGGCGGGGGGTGGGGTGGGGTGTCTGTTGTTTGCTGGTGTCTCCACCCTCAGGATGGTGAAGGTTATTGGTGTGGGAGGGTTGGTCTTGGGGGTGAAGTTCCTGGAGTTGGGGCATAGCACTTTCTGGTCCCAATGGGAGACTGCACCCCAAGGATCTCCTTTAGGACTCACTTGTGTGATGTGGGTGCCTTATATTGCCTGTAGACCTCACAATTTCTGGTCCCTAATTTAGTCTCTATATAGTATCTCACTCACCCCCTCCCTTTCTACTTCCCAATCAGGAACCTCTCTCTTTGGAGGTCTTGTGGGCTGTGCTCTGGGTCCTCAGATCCTGTTGTGGAGAGCTGTTTTGTATTGGGCAGATCAGGTATGAACTGGCCACATAGCTGCAAGCACAATGCCAGGATAATGGCTGTGGGGGGTGCGAATTGGGGGACTATAGGTTCCTTGATATTGCCTTGAGGCCCTGCTGGTGTCCCAAGCTGGGAGTTGCCCCAACTAAAGGCGGTGATGGCAGTAACAAGGATGGCAACAAAGGTGTCCCAAGGTGGAGGCGGCCACTTTCAGAGATGGGGCATTGGGGTGGGCTGGGCAGTTGTGTTGGGCAGCATGTTTGGAGATGCAGCTCTGTGGCATGTAGTGCTGTGGCAGGCGGCTATCTCCAGACCCTGTCCTATGTCCCTAGGTGCAGGCTAGTGTGTGAAGGGGACTATGGTCAATGGTTGCAGTATCCCAAGATGGAGGCTCTGGGGTAGGGGGGAGTCCCACACTGGTAGATGGGGGTCCACATGGGAGTAGTGGTGGGGATACTGAGTGGTGGGCCATCCAGAGGCTCCACGTGCTCTTGGAAAATGCAGAAGAGCCAAAATGATATGATGCTGCTGACTAGTGTCCTGATACGTCAATCCACTCACACAGACATCAGCCATGGTTACTTATGTTCTTCATTTAATCCACAAGTACCTACTAAGCATCTATGTGAGGACTGAGGACCATTTTGACTTGGGAGCTGGTTCCTGGGAACGGACCCTATCATAAAAATGCGATTCTTCTGTTTTCTCTGTGTCTGATTTACCTGGCCTCTTTGTGGAACCTGAATTTGGTTTTCATTGTTACTTTCTTTGATTATAAAACTGAAATTTAATACCCATTGTCTCTACAGCTCATGTTTGGTTTACCAAGGGGAAGAATATATCATTTTCTAAGTGATCTTTCCATCCATAGAAAATCCATTCGAATTTTGATGTTTTCTCTTCTCGGTACCTTTCTAGTCTTTGGAGTAGAACAGATTTGATATTTGTGTTCCCAGTAGCCAGATTGTTATAGAAATAATTTAATACGTTGACAGTACTTTACCTCTATGGTAAAACATAGATTCTGTTTACTAGTATCTTTGAGACAGGATGAAGTCTTATAAAAGAAAGAAAATTTTCTTTTTAAAAATGCCAAATGCAGGTTTCAAAAGGAAATTCCATTTCTGTTATGTTTACAAATGATTCACCTTCTAAACTTCAAGCATTTTTTTTTCTACTTGAAAGCTACATGGAACTTAGGTGTAAATGTCAAATACATATGTTTTATTTTTATTTTTTTATACATATATAATTTATTTGTTCTTTTAAATAGTAACAAAGTAAAAGATATTTTACCAAGGTTTGAACCCCAATCTTTGACCTAATCCTAAACTCAATCCTAACTCTAAACCTCAGTTGAAAACAAACCCTAACCCTAACCTCATCCCAAATCTGAACTGTAAATCTTAAACTAAATCTAAATACAATCCTATCCCTAATCCCAAAGTGTATGGGCCATTCATGGAAACCATCAATCTATTTAATGAAATTGAAATTGTTTTATCAAGTTTATATATGCAGTTTGTTTTGTATCAAACAATTTTACTAGCACCCAAAAAATATTGATCACTATGTAATAGTTCATTATAATATAGTGGTCAAGAGTGTGGTTTCTAAAGATAATAGATTGTGTTAAGGCTAGGATTGTATTTAGATTTAGTTTAAGACTTACAGTTCAGATTTGGGGTGAGGTTAGGGTTAGGGTTTGTTTCCAAATGAGGTTTAGAGTTAGGATTGAGTTTAGGATTAGGTTAAAGATTGGGGTTCAAACCTTGGTAATATATCTTATAGCCATACTTTGTCACTAAGAACAAGGTATTTAACTTAATTGTACCTGGGCCTATCCATTTACAAAAGAGGAGTAATCATGCTTAAATTATATAATTGTTTCAAATTTTCAATGCTTCACACATACTAAGTACTTTAAAGAGCACTTGACATAATGGAAGAACTCAATGAATTTGTTTTTCTTCTGACAACAATGTGAAGCTTAGTTAGGTTTTTTTGTTGTTTTGTTTTGTTTCTTTGTAACAAATGCTTTCTCTAAGTCTTGGTAATGTCTGAGAAAGAAGAGCACCTAGTCATTCCTGGCACCCCTGTTCACCCTTGTTCAGACTTCACAGTGTGTTGTCCCTTCAGTTTCCCAGGTTTGGAAGTACATTTCTGATACCCGGAGGCACCTCACTCGCACACACACACACACACACACACACACACACACAGCCACTTCAGTGACTTGAGATTCTGCTCAGAAGCAGGAGCTTACAATTTAAAGCCCACCACATGCCCTTTAAAAGCCTATTTCTCAGAGAGCTTAGAAGTCAAAAGGGTTTCCCCCCCACCCCCGAACTCCATCACTCTGAAGTATGACAGGATTTGAACTAAAACCTGTCTTCAAATTTCAGTCATTTCTTTCATCAGAAATCACCAGCCAGGTGGATATGTCAGGTAGGACAGAGATTTGGAAATGTGTCCCTAGGCTACTGCAATGCCCTGAGGTCCTAATGATGTCTCTAGAAGTAAATACCCATCACTTCAAATCAGCCAGAGAGCCCAAAGAAACCGAGAAACTGAAAGTTAAGCAAACACACACACACACACACACACACACACACACACACACACACACACAAAGATAGAGAAACATCACAGGAATACTCTTTTCAAAACTTTCCTAGCTGGAGGGTCTCTATCCTCACAGTGCTCTGTTGAGTCCTGTAGTTGTTAATAAAATTGCTCCCCTCAAGTTTAGACTGACTTATTAATATGTTTTGATACAGTTTGGGTGTCCCACCAGGGTTTGTGTGTTCAAGGCTTGGTCCCCAGGGTGGTGGTTTTGGGAGTTTATGAATCCTCCTGGTAGGAGGTCCTTGAGTCATTTAGGTTATGCTCTTTTCAGAGATTAAGGTAGTTCTCAATTGATCTCTTGGTAGTCTCACCAGGGGGTTGTTATGAAAGGAATGCATCTGGTCCCTGCCCTCTTTCTGGTTGGAGGTGAGACCCTTTCTCCACATATGTTCCATCACCTACCATTTGTTTTCAGGCCCCTCCCAGGGCCTGTGCTATGCTCTTGAGACTTTGAGCCTCCAATACTGTAAGTTACATAAACCTCTTTTCTTATAAAGTTAGCCTCCTTCAGGTATTTTGCTATAGTAGTAAAAAAGTTGATGAATACTCTTGCATTTTTTATTTACCTCTATAATTTGTAGCCTGGAAACTAAGACTCTTGAAATGAACTACTACTTCAGGAGAAAGTGACAAAGTTACCTGTAAAGATCAAAAAAGGGGAAGAAAATAACATTTGTGCCCTGTAAATGTTCTAACAAATTGTCATGAGTGGGTTGCTCTTTTAGTCACTGATTTCTTCACTGCCCTTGATGTTTCCTAATTCCAATCAGCTATAACACACCATGAAAACAATTGTGCCCAGATGTGCAATCTTTCTTAGAAGTAACATATTATATTCAAGAGGGGAATTCCTTTTTGAATTTGCAGTACCCGTGGCCTCAGGGCAAGGTAACAATTTAACCCAAGAAAAAGTATCCATTTAGGATTGTGACATTATCCAGAGCTCAAGGTCATTTTCAAATATCCTACAGAAAATAGAAAGGTAGATACTTGCCTTTTGAAGGAGCAGAGCCTCTTTTGGGCCAGTGAAGCTCTATTTTGATTAATGGAGCAGTGAGCTATTTTTTTTTTCATTTCTTTCATTTTAATTTGTTATTCATGACAGCAGAATGCATTTTAATTCATAGTACACATATAGAGTACAATTTTTCATATCTCTGGTTGTACAGAAAGTAGAATCACACCATTCATGTCTTCATACATGTACTTAGGGTAATGATGCCCATTTCTTTCCACTGTCTTTCCTACCCCGATGGCCCCTCCCTCCCCCCTTCCCCTTTGCCCTATCTAGAGTTCATCTAATCTTCCCATGCCCCCACCCCACCACCACATTATGAATCAGCAGCCTTCAATCAGAGGAAACATTCAGCATTTGTTTTTTGGGGATTGGCTAACTTCACTTAGCATTATATTCTAGTGAGCTATTTTCTAAAGAACATGGCAACAATTTTGAAGAATCATTCACCTTCAGAAAGTGAAGAAATTATAAGTTGGTGTAGTTCAAGCTCTTGAAATATCTCCTTAATCAGATAGAATTATAAGCATTTATTTTCTTTTTTTCACCACTTTTTTTAAGGCTTTTATCAGATTTATTTTTTATTAAATTATTTATTTATTCTAATTTGTTATACATGTGGCAGAATGCAATTCATTTCATATTACACTATTACACATATAGAGCACAATTTTTCAAGTCACTGATTGTACACAAAGTATTTTACACCATTCATGTCTTCATACATGTACTTAGGGTAATGATGTCTAATTCATTCCACCATCATTTCTACCCCCTTACCCCCCCTTTGCCCTATCTCGAGTTCCTCCATTCCTCTCATGCTCCCCACCTGCCCCTCATCGCCATTATAAGTTAGCATCCTCAGATCAAAGAAAAAATTTGGCCTTTGGCTTTTGGGATTGGCTAACTTCACTTAGCATTATCTTCTCCAATTCCATCTATTTACCTGCAAATACCATTATTTTATTCTCTTTTAATGCTGAGTAATATTCCATTGTGTAATGTTCCACATTTTCTTTATCCATTCATCTATTGAAGGGCATCTAGGTTGGCTCCACAGTTTAGCTACTGTGAATTGTGCTGCTATAAACATTGATGTGGCTGTGTCCCTGTAGTATGCTGTTTTTAAGTTCTTTGGGTATAGACCAAGGAGTGGGTTAGCTGGGTCAAATGGTGGTTCCATTTCCAGTTTTCCAAGGAATCTCCATTCTGCTTCCCAGATTGGCTGCACCAATTTGCAGTCCCACCAGCAATGTATGAGTGTGCCTCTTTCCTCACATCATCACCAACACTTATTGTTGTTTGTCTTCATAATAGCTGTCATTCTGACAGGAATGAGATGAAATCTTAGAGTAGTTTTGATTTGCATTTCTCTAATTGCTAGAGATGTTGGACATTTTTTTCATATGTTTGTTGATTGATTGTGTATCATCTTCTGAGAAGTGTCTGTTCAGTTCCTTGGCCCATTTATTGATTGAGTTATTTGTTGATTTGGTGTTTAGGTTTTTGAGTGCTTTATATATCCTAGAGATTAATGCTCTGTCTTATGTGCTTGTGGTAAAGGTTTGCTCCCATTCTCTAGGTTTTCTATTCACCTCACTGATTTTTTCCTTTGTTGAGAAGAAGCTTTAGTTTTAATCCATCCCATTTATTGATTCTTGGTTTTAATTCTTGCACTATAGGAGTCTTATTAAGGAATTTGGGGCCTAATCTGACATGATTGAGATTAGGGCCTACTTTTTTTCCCATTAGGCACAAGGTCTCTGGTTTAATTCTTAGATCCTTGATCCACTTTGAGTTGAGTTTTGTGCATGGTGAGAGATAGACGTTTAATTTCATTTTGTTACATGTGGATTTCCAGTTTTCCTAGCACCATTTGTTGAAGAGAATAGAGGACACAGAGACTAATCCACATAACTACGGTTATCTTATATTTTCCCCACGTTTTTTTATGGGTGCAGTATAGTTGTACATACTGATGAGATTTGCAGCAGTTGTTTTTGAATGGAGAAAATGAGGCACCTATGTTAAATGACTCTGTGTAAGTGTTTAGGATTGTATCTGTGCCTCCTAGATAGAGCAGTGATTCCTACAACAAGAACTAGTGTTGACTGTGTGTTGGGCTCATGTTGAATGCTGTCCTGAGTGTTTTATAGAGTTTATATTCACATACACAAAACACCTGTAAGAGGTTGGTATCATTTTCATCTTTTCTTTATGAATTAATAAAAGCATGCAGCATGGAGTGGCTTAGAGTGTTGGAGCTAGGATTTGAAGTGAGGCAACCTCTCTGAGAAATCTCTGTTCTTAACTGCTTCTGTCTCCCTCACAAGAAACGAGAAACAAAACAATAGGGAGCAAGTTGCAAGGTAAGGAAACATCAGGACAGGGCAAAGAACGTGGGACCAGGGGAGAAAGAATAAAAAAAAAAAAAAATGGCTCATGGGGAGCATTCTGCCAAAGAGGAAGGAGAAGGAAGTCTGGAAACAGCACTGTCTCTCCAAGATCAGAACCAGGTCACCTTCTCCATTTCACAGCCACCAAGAAATTGAAGACAAGTGCTGAATAAAACTTTCAATGGAAGAACAATTATTCTATTCCTTGAAAAAGTAAGTCACCTAAAATAAGACATTTTAATGTTCATAACACCCCCCCCAAAAAAAAAAGAAAAGGAAAAGAACAAAATGACTACAATTCAGAAGGAAAGAACAGCTAAAATTGGGGAATAGGAAAACATGTCACTTGTCTTTCCCCCCAGCCTCTTCTTCTCTGTAGCACTTTCTTTGCACAGTAGCCCAGGAGGACTCTGCAGTGTGCCTGGTGAGTCAGACACCCTGACTGACCCTGGACAGCTCAGCAGCAATGGTGCAATGCCTTCTTTCTGGATGGTAGAATGCAATCCAGTCAGCTTTCTGTGTCCACAGATGTGAAAGCCAAGCATTCAACCAACTCCAGACAGACAATTTCAGGAAAAAAATATTGCATCTATACCAAATACATAGAGATTTTTTTTTATTCCCTAGACAATGTAGGATAACAACTATTTACATAGCATTTACCTATGTTAGGTATTATAAGTCCTCTAGATATGATATAAAGTGTGCAGGAAGACGTTCATAGGTTACTTGTAAATCTTACATCATTTGATATAAGGAACTGAACATCTGTAGACTTTGGTATCTGCAGAGGGTCCTCAAACAAATCCTCTACAGAAACCAAAGGACAACTGTAGTTATCACAAAATAAATATACTACTAATTAGTTAACGAATTAGGTGATTGTGCATGCTCTCATAATGTACCCACAATAATGCACTTACATTGAGTCTTGTGTGATTCCTTGACCTGATTAGTTTCACTTTCAGTGAGAGACTGAACTACAACAAATCCAGGAGGTTCACATCATGAATTTTATCAGATGATTTGATGACCAAGTAAAGTTCTTGGTCTGTGACTTGAGGATTAAAATCTTACTAAAGATTCAGACATTCACATTCATTGGAAAACTGTAAATGGAGGTTATCTTTACTGAGACACTGCCATGGTCTGTGTTTCCAGCTATGTATTCCAGCATGGATGAGCCACCAATAGGGTATGTGTACATGTGTGTATGTGTGCATGCAACTTCCACACATGATGAAGGTAGTATTTTCACAGCCTGACTTTTGGTGAGAGAAGGCAGAATGAGGGAAATGGCTCTTTTGGGTGGAGTTAAGTATGGGCAATGAAGCATGATGAGGGAATTCTGGGTTGATTTCAATAAAGAGCAGACTTCATCATCACAAAGATGACTTTAACAATGGCTTGCTGAAGCAGCATTCTGGTATTTATCTTTCCCTTCTACAAAAGTAGAAAACCTAAGATAATTGAACTAGAGATTACTCACTTAGCTATAGGAAATATTTCTTTTCTTTCCCACAACTGGCTCCCTGTGGAACCCCATAGAAGTTTTCTAATGATTTCCAGACTCACTCTTCTTCTAGATAAGAAAGAAATAGGAATGGTTCCTGCCTTTGGGTGTCACTGGGATGGAGACAAAAGAAGACACATGCAGAGTACAGACAAAGTCCCAAGAAGGGCTGACACCTGTGCTTTGCAACTGTCCATTCCATCTGGGATTTCTGGCTGTGCACAGGTACTTAAATGGGACTAGATAGTTCAGCATTACCCACTGTATTTCAGTTCTTAATAAAACTGGGTTTTATTAAGATTAACGATCATTTCATTAAAACTTGATTCTACTTTTGGAAGCCTGAGGTATTTTCCCCTTGTCATGGTTTATGTTTCTTTCCATCGCTGAAAAACTCTGAAAGAGTAAAATGATTACATTAGACAATAAATTAGAGCATTTGCCCATCCAAACTAAGGCTTCTCAACATTGTGAGTTTGAGAATCACTTGTAGAATGTTTGAAATTGAAGTCTACTTTTCAAAAGATGATGAATTTGAAATTTGCAGATTAGGTGACTGTCCATGCTCCTGTAATCCTGTTGAATGGTCAACTATCACAAGTTTAATCTTTCATACATCACTTCTTGAATATCTCTATCTATATCATTTGTATCCAAGGGACAAGGGAAAACTAACAGTCCATTTGAAAGGTCTAAAATTAGAAAGAGAACAATAAAGAGCTTTCCTCAAGATTTTCAAAGATAGAGAATTAAAGCAATCTTCAGAGATCACTTTTGGTGAAAATGTATTAAATTAAAATCTCCTAATTTTAAGTCCTTTGGGTATAAACCAATGACTGGGATAAGTGGGTCAAAAGGTGGTTTCAATCCAAGTTTTCTGAGGAATCTCTATACTGCTTTCCATAATGCTTGCACCAATTTGCAATCCCACCAGCAATGTATGAGTGTACCTTTTTCCCCACATCCTCACCAATACTTATTGTTGCTTGTATTCTTGAAAATTGCCCCTCTGACTAGAGTTAGATGAAATCTTAGAGTAGTTTTGATTTGCATTTGTCTAATTGCTAGAGATGTTGAACTTTTTTCATTTATTTGTTGATTGATTTTATTTCTTCTGTGAAGTGTCTAGTTCCTTAGCCCGTTTATTGATTGGGTTATTTGTTGTTTTGATGTTGAGGTTTTTGAGTTTTTTATATATACTGGAGATTAATGTTCTTTCTGAGGTACATG
Source organism: Spermophilus citellus (assembly GCF_964194105.1). Classification (NCBI taxonomy): domain Eukaryota; kingdom Metazoa; phylum Chordata; class Mammalia; order Rodentia; family Sciuridae; genus Spermophilus; species Spermophilus citellus. The sequence goes on along the minus strand of NC_138194.1, from coordinate 28,576,180 downwards.
TGGTAAAGATTTTCTTCCATTCTGTAGGCTCTCTCTTCACATTATTGATTGTTTCCTTTGATGAGAAGTTTCGAGTTTGAATATATCCCATTTTGATTGATTCCTGATTTTATTTATTTTGCTTAAAATCAGCATACAACAGTGATGCAGCCACATCAATGTTTATAGCAGCTCAATCCACAATAGTCAAGCTATTGAACCAAACTAGATGCCCTTCAACAGATGAATGGATAAAGAAAATGTAGTATGTATACACATATTACTCAGCTTTAAAGAAAAATGAAATTATGGCATTTCCATGTAAATGGACGGGGTTAGAGAATATCATGCTAAGTGAAATAAGCCAATCCCCCCCCCCCCCCGAAAAAAGGCTGAATGTTTTCTCTGGTTCGTGGATGCTAATTCACAATAAGGTGTGATGGGGGTAGGGAAAAGTAGAGGTACTTTGCATTAGGCAGAGGGGAGTGAGGGAAAGGAAAGGGTTTGTGGGGAGGAAGGATAGTAGAATGAATCAGACATAACTACCCAATGTACATATGTGTGCTACTGGTATGAGTCTACATCATGTACAACCAGAAGAATGAGAAGTTATACTCCATTTCTGTATGATGTGTCAAAATGCATTCTACTATGATGATAACTAATTAGAACAATTTTTTTAAAAAAAATCTACTACATGGAGCCAAGCACAGTGGGTCACACCTGTATTACCAGTGGCTTGGAGGCTGAGGCAGGAGGATCGTGAGTTCAAACCAACCTAAGCACTGCAAGGTGCTAGGCAACTCAGTGAGACCCTGTCTCTAACACAATACAAAATAGGGCTGGGGATGTATTCAGTGGTTTAGTGTCCCTGAGTTCGATCCCCAGTACCAAAAAAAAAAAAAAATGGTACATTTCATTTCATCTGGTGGTCAATACTGTCTCAACATTGGGAACTATATGCCATCTTCCAGCCCCCACTACTCAAAGAGAATATTTATAAGTGATCAATAACTTATGCAATGTAAATAATTGTTACCTTTACTAGGGCAATTTTTTGTTATTGTTATAAATTACAGAATTTTGGAACTGAAAGAGACAATCTAGTTCAACTTGATTCTTCTACAGATAAGGAACAGAAATCTAAAAAAGGTTTGATACTCCACAAGACAGACTTTGTACTTCATGTTTGAGAAAAAGGTCTGAAAATAATAACAGTGCACTCCTAAGCAAGATCTCATGGGTGACAGGCATCTGTTTTATGTTACTGAAAATATCAACCAAAAACATTGCTTGACATTTAAAAAGTATTTTTTCTCAAAAACTATACAAAATGTGAGGGACAGGAAGAATCAGTTTTAATAACTAGACCTTGGTCACTGCACATACTTGGGCATTTGTTAAGAAAAATAAGAAGAAAGGAAAAATTGAAGATCCTTTGAACTGCCTCTTTGTCCTAACTGAACAGATGAGATGCAAATAATAATTTAAGTCACAAGTAGCTACATTTGATCATGCTACTCTAAATATCACCTATAATTTTAAAACTAAACCTGAGCTAAAATGAGAAACAAAAATCTCAGTCTGAAGGACCATGTAAAGATTTTTTCCAGGGCTGGGGATGTGGCTCAAGCGGTAGCGCGCTCGCCTGGCATGCGTGCGGCCCGGGTTCGATCCTCAGCACCACATACCAACAAAGATGTTGTGTCCGCCGAGAACTAAAAAATAAATATTAAAAATTCTCTCCCTCTCTCTCCTCTCTCACTCTCTCTTTAAAAAAAAAAAAAGATTTTTTCCATCACTGACATGCCAAGAGTAACATCTCACTCTGTGAGGAGATCATGCTATGGCTCAGGGGGATAAAATATCTTGCTCTGGGATTAATCTAAATTTGGAGTACTATTTTTTTTCTCTTTTGTAATAACCTTTCCCCTGGACACCATTTACTCTTAAAAACAACCTTCATATATAATGGAGGACATAATTTTGAGTTGTTTTGGGGACCTAGACACATAGTAGGGAAAGTGGCAAAATTTATACTCAATTTGTAGAAATGATCTATTGATATGATCATTGATAATATGCAGAATTAATTAACTGATTTTCCATGCCTAACAACAATTTGAGAAGAAAGCTCCATAATTAGAGGAGCAGAATACTTTAATATGAATAATTAAGAAGATGAATAATAAGGTGAGCCCATCTGGTTTTAATATGTGTCTACAATAAATTTAAATATATAGAATTAAAATACGTTTTAGAAAAATATTCTACATGTACCAGAAATCACTTCTAGTATACGATATGCCCTTCAACCGATTGAATGGATAAAAAAAAAACATGTAGTACATATACACAATGGAATATTACTCAGCCTGAAAGAAAAATAAAATTACAGCATTTGCAGGTAAATGGATGGAATTAAGACTACATCATGCTAAGTAAAATAAGCCAATCCCAAAAAACCAAAGGCCAAATATTTTCTTTGATAAGCAGATGCTGACCCATAGTGGGGGCAGGGGTTAGGGGGAAAATGAAGGAACTTTGGATTGTGCAGAGGGCAGTGAGGGAAAAGGAGGGGCTGTGGGGATGGGAGAGGCGGTAAAATGAGATAGACACTATTGCCCTGTATGGAGTGACTCTGCACCATGTACAGCCAGAGGAAGGAGAAGTTGTGCTCCATTTGTATACAATGTGTCAACATGCATTCTGCTGTTATGTATAACTAATTAGAAAAAAAAAAACAGAGAGGACCCAAAGTTTTTCCTGGAGTGACTGCACTTGGGCTCAGCTGAAGCAGAAATGCAGGCTGAAGGTTATAAACAGCCTGAAGAGCACTGGAGTCCACCAGCACAGGCAGCTTGAAAGTACAAGGAGAGTTTCTTTTCTCCTTCCTCTCTCTCTCCTCCTCCTGCCTCCTCCTCCTTCTCCTTCTCCTCTCCCTCTCTCTCTTCCTCCTTCCCTCTCTCTTCTGGAATTCATTCAGCTGATGAACGGATAAGTAAAATGTGGACATCTATAGAGTGGAAACTCAGTACTCAAAGGTCATGGTTCATCACCTACTTGTCATCGTGACGTGATCGAGTAATTTTTCTAAGTAGTTTCAGGTGTCCTGGATACTGGATTATAAATACTTAATGAAGTTAGATTAATAAACAGCGTAACATCCCCTTAAATAAGCCTGTAGCATTAATCAAGTCTTTGGAAAAGAATTGAACGAATGCATAGGACGTACATGTTCTTTGAATTGTAAAATGAAATGATTCGTGAAATGAAAACAAACATCAAAAAGGGAGGTGCATAATCATATATTGTAGGCGAAAGATAGATTCACATGTTGCTCACCGTCCTGAAATGCCTGTTGCATTCAAGCAAAAAGTATCTTCCTTACTTTCAGGTGACTGATCCACTTCTCCCCATAAGAAGTTTATGTGCACCTAAGAGTTTGTACTGAAATAATTAAATTGCCAGAAAAAAAAATTTTTCTTTGGTAGCCTATATCAAAGAACTGAGAATATCCTGAACAATCATCTTTGCAAATATATAACAGTAAATAATGAATCTTCCGTGTACCTGCTCTCCTTCTAAATTTGTTTTGTTTTTTTGAGATGAGGTCTTGCTATGTTGTCCAGGTTGGTCTCCAACTCCTGGGCTCAAGTGGTTCTCTCACCTCAGCCTCCCAATCAGTTGGGGCTACAAGTGTGTGCCATTTCTGATTTTTCCCTTACTTCTAGTCTCTCTTTTTTTTCTTTCTTTCTTCCTTCATTTTTTCTTTCTTTTTGTGTTTCCCAGGGTCTCATGCATGCTAAGCACACACTTTACCACTGAGTTACATCCCCAGCCCCTCATTCTAATTTGGGATGTAATCAATCAGACTGTAGCCTGTGGTAGACAGCTTTGTTACTGTAAATAGTACTCAAGATAATCAACTTATAAAAAGAAAGGTTTATTTTTTTGCCTCACAGTTTTTAAATTCCCAGTCCTTGATCGGGTGGACCCATTCCTTTTAAGCCTCTGATGACAGGGAAGCATATCAGGGCAAGAGTGCCTGGCATAGCAAAGCACATTCGCCTCAGACCTCAGACACCAAAAAGAAGAGGAAGGGGCTGGAGTCCCCCTATCCCCTTCAAGGACACACCCTCAAGGACCCAAAAACCTCCTCTTAGAGGTTCCACCACCTGTTTTAGTCAGCTTTTTTACTGCTAGAACCAAAAGACCTGACAAGAACAATTAGAGGAGGAAAAGTTTGTTTTATTTGGGGGCAAATGATTTCACAGGTCTTAATTTGTAGATGGCCAACTACATTCCTCAGGGCCTGAGGTGAGGCTGAGCATCATGAGAGAACTATGTGGCAGAGGAAAGTCACTAGGAGCATGGCACCAGGAAGCAGAGAGAAAGAGAGTAGACTCTGCTCCCTGGGACAAAATATAAACCCCAAAGGCATATCCCCAATGACTCACCTCCTTCAGCCACACCTACCTGCTTTCAGTTACCTCTCAGTTAATCCCTACCAGTGGATTAGTTCACAGATCAGGTAAAGTCTCTCATTACCCAGTCATTTCACCTCTAAACTTTCTTGCATTGTCTCACACATGACCAAAAGGGGCACACCCCATACCTATATCATAACATTACACATTTGACCCCCAAAGCTCATTTCCACCTCACAATGCAAATATATTCAGTCAGTTTCAAGAGTCCCATAGTCTTAATTGTACCAAGATGGACCAATTTCCAAGTCCAAAGTCTCCTCTGAGACTCAAGGCAAACTCTCAGCACAAGACCCTGTAAAAATGAAAAGCAAGTTACATATGTTTTATATATAAAGGCACAGGGTAAACATTTCCATTCCAAAAGGAAAAAAAATAGGAGCATAGAAAGAAGGTATGGGACGAAAACAAGACTAAAATCCTGCTGGACAAGCAAGTCCTGTAGTTCTGTCTGGCATCTAGAACACATGACATCCTGCTCTTCTCTCCAAAGGGCTTGTGTAACTCCAATCCCATGCCTTGTTGGTGGCAGGCCACATGGCCTTTCTTTTGGCTTGTCTCTCCTCAGTTCCTTCAGCTTTGGTCTGCAGACATCCCAGGGTCCTGACATTTTGCAATCTCAGGGGTCTCCACTGCCCTCTCTGTTTCACCACTCCAGGCATCATGGCCCTCTCAGGGGCTGCCTGCAGGCACTCCAACCCTGCTGCATTTTGCCTGACCTCCCAGGTCTTCCTCTGAAGACTCTGTGAAAGCCTCCATGACCCCCTAACTCCACACCCTGAAATCCTGCAGAACCAGCACCCTGTGGTTGTGGTGAGCCTGAGGTGTAGCTGAACATCATAGGAGAAGTGAGTGCATGCAAGAGGAAAGTAGTTGGGAACAGGGCACCAGAAAGCAAAGAGCAGGGGACCGCTCTGTCAACAAGCACAAATTATATACCCCAAAGGCACGCTCCCAATGACCCACCTCTTTCAGCCACACTCTACCTGTTCTCCATTACCACTCAGTTAATCCTTATCAGAGGATTAATGTACTGATTGAGTGAAGGTTCTCATAACCCAATCATTTCACTTCTAAACCTTCTTGCATGGTCTCACACATGAATTTGGGGGGATACCTAATATTGAAACCTTAACAACCTCCCAGTGGTGCCGTGGGCTGGGGTCTAAGCCATTAACATATGGGCCTTTGGGGAATACTTATCCAGAGTCTCTTTCTCCTCTTTGGGCCTATATTTCCTGAGCCTGAGACTGAAGAGGTTGGTGGTAACTAATATTTGAAGGATATTTTCCAGTCTATATCACATGGTTATATCTCTCAGCTCACAAAATCCTTGCAGTAATACTATAAATATTGGTTATGCCCAGCATTATTTACAGATATGGAAATTGATGCTCTGGGGAATCAGCTTCCCAAAGCCAGGGAGTGCAAACCTCAAGCACAGCCCCCCAATGCCTAAGGCAGTGAGTTTTCCTTTCACAATTGCCCCATGAATTGGAATTGTGAAGCATGGGACCAGAGTCGAGTCACTTCCATTGTCACCATTGTACTTGGTGAGATCAAGTCCCAGAAGTTGAGAGGGTGAAAGAAACCTCATGATAAAGGTCTCTTATTCAAATTATGACCCAAGAGCTGTGGTTAAAAATGCTCACTGTTTCAATTATACAATTTTTGCTCTCAAAAAGAATAAGACAAGAAAAGATAATGCAGTTGTTGCAAAGTGGCTAAGGTATCAATTATCCTTACTATGAGTGCCCAAATGCTAAGCCTTGAAGTGTTGGCCTGCCTCTCACAAGAACCCTGTAGCTTTATTATTATTCTATGCTTGTCCCTTTACTCTTTATAACATCAGGTGCTCCCAGATGGCCACATTCTATTTTGGAGGCGATGAAATTCTGTAGCTGAAGTTTTCCATATCAGAATGTCACTAGGGCGACACAAAAACATTAGGATACAGTCCCTAGATAGGCTATAGGTTCGTATTAGGCCAGGTTACAGCTGGACTTCTCAACACTCCTGGTTTAATGTTGCCCTCTTGGTGAACATTCTGATTGTCTCCCTCAGTGAATGTGTTCTTGTTTCATTTCACTATGGCTCTGTTATAATGTAAGATGCACATGAGTTTCAGAGTCAGGAAATCCTGTTGAAACATGGTGGCACATTTGCTGGCTGTGTCCAATTGGGCAAATCCCTGGGCACCCTCAGATTACAGACAACTCCTCAGAAAGTCAAGGGTAGAAAGATGTCCAGTTGTTCCTATATTTTTAAGCCTGGCTAAATTTAGGATTGGGTGGCCTTGGTTATAGGTATTCATAGGGGGGATGATCTCTGTGATTTCTTCCACTCAGGAAAAGTATCTTCAAGGTTGTATACCATTAGACTTAATAAAGCAATAGAAAACCGAGGTTTGTTGGAAATAGTCCAGGGATAAGGATTGGGAGCTCTAACACTCAGTTTGAAACAGATTGCCACGTCAGTCATGATCTGATTATTCTCCATCATCCCAAATTGTCAAAACCGGCCTTTTTTATTCAGAGGGTTGAGGATGAAGAACATGTGGCATTCGCTTGTGGAGCAAAGCTGTGTGTACAGTGGGCAGACGCTGAGGACCTATACTCTCAGGGCAAGATCCACGCACTTTCTAAATGCTGCCATCCAGGGAGCATCTCAGAATTTCAGGAAACTTAGAGGCAATCAGGAGACAAAGAAATGACTTTAATAAACAGCAAAGACTTGCTGGGCATGGTGGTGTACGCCTGTAATCCCAGCGACTCAGGATATTGAGGCAAGAGGATTGTAAGTTAAAAGCCAGCTTCAGCAATTTAGCAAGACCCTACGCAACTCAGAGAGACCTTGTCTCAAAATAAAAACTAAAAAATGGACTGGGGATGTGACTTGGTGGGTACATGCCCCATGGGTTAAATCCCCAATACAAAAAGAAAGGAAGGAAGGAAGGATTTCACTGATTGATCACCAAACATCCGTTTAGGTTAGAACTCCTGTGGTTCTATGCCTCTACCCAAAATAAAATTAAAAATCACTAAAGAATATCTCTGGTGACACTGTTATTGTTTATTCAGATGTCTCCCTTCGTGTTTTTAAACAAATTTATCAAGATTATCTTAACTGTTTCTTAATGTCAGAAGAACAAGTCAGTAAACACATATTCAAAAATTAAAGGCTGCCAAACAATGTACATTTTGTAGGGAATTGTAATAATAATGGAGGCACCATAAATGCTACAGTTCCTTCTGAAGGTTAAATGAAGAGGAAAATATGCTGAGGAAAAAAAATCTTTTTGTGGGTAGGAAGGATGATCACATATCAAAATATATAATGAATAAACATTTTATGACTGATATTATTAAGCTGATATCAAATATTCCTGACATCCGTTCAAATTGAAAGCTGTATGTCAAAATTCTGACTCTGAGCGTATTCATTTCCAAAGGCTTTCCAGACAATTAGCTAATTGCCCCTTTGAGGTAGGCATAGAACCTGATGAATGTGATTATCATTAAGCTCTTCAGACCCTCTGTGTTTGTCTGGAGAAAATCCGGCATACTTAACAGCTCAAGGGAACAGCAATGCCAAATTGACATGCCAGCTGTGTAAACCTCTGGGGTTGAGTTATTATCATTTCTCCCGTAGTTCTCTTCTTTTAACATGGCTTTGAATCATCTCTTTCACTGAGAGTCTTAAGCCCGCAGTTAATTACAAAGTGCCTGCCTTCAGCATGTGCCTGCCACTGAGGCCTATGCAGGTCTTTAAACTCACCTTCAGGTTTACCAGTTGGCCTAAATGCATTTTTTTTTAATGGAAGGATGAGGTGAAATTGGCAGGTGGGCCTCAGATTAAACTTTGCTGTTTGTTTTTTTCATCCTCCAAGCTCAGCACTTGACAGATAAGGAGGTTTTCTTTCTATTCTTACAAAGAAAACCAACATGATATACTTTTATAAGGCTTGTCAACTTTCAAAGGAGAGAGGTTTTCTCATTTGTTGTTTTTTTTTTCCTGGCTTTTTTCCTTTATTGCCAGCACCAATGGATCAGGCTCTAATCTGCTTACTCTCACTGTATTTGCACAGCGATTCTGATATATTCAGAGGATTATCTTAGTCATCTAGACACTTGAACTGTTCATTTCATTTTTAGTGTGTCAACTAAAGCAGCAGATATTTTTGTTGCAAGTCATTTCCAGAATCTAAGTCCATTACTTCTTTGGGATTATATGTCTGGAACATATAACAGCCAATTTGGAATTATGGTAATAATCTCTTGCCTGTTCATGAGAGTGAGAATGGATTGAATTGGGACAATGTTGAAGCTAATTTTACACAGGCGACCATCTCCTGCTCTCTTCCAGTGAGGACTGATTTTACAATTCATACATCATCTCATATAAATTCAGAAGAGATGTTTTTCCATCACATGTAAAATATTTTTTATGTTTCATACTTTATTGATTTATCTAAACTTATTTTTTTCCAACGGATACATTAAAAATTCTACATATTTGTGGGGTACCATACAATATTTTGATACATGTATACATTTCATACTTGTTTAAATCAGGGCAAATATTTCTTTTTCCTTAATCATTTATTATTTCTTTTTTGTTGAAAAACAATCAAATTCTTTCTCCTAGTTTTTAAAAAATATATACTACATTACTATTAACTATATAAGATGTAAAATCTTTAATGCTGAGACTTAGCAGCTAACCTCTTTTTAAAAACAAGAACCTTATATGATCATAAGTTATTAAACTCCACTGAAAAGGAGTAAGTAGGTTCATAGTGAGTTTTACCTTTGTAAAGAACCAATCGTATTCCCACCTGTACATAATACTACCCCACATCAGTGTGTGGTTCCTCTTCCTTGGGCATTTAGAAGTAAAGAAGATGCACAAACACAAGGAATAAGAAAATGGAAACTGATTAGTGTTTCCTTTTTTTTTTTTATGTTGATGACTGATGTCTCTGATCTTGGCACCTCTGATGTGCAGGCTAACTTTCTTATGGCCCCCCATTCTCATATATACAAAGTTTTGTCTTATGTACCTGGAGTAAGCCTTTTGGAGCACAGAGATCCTGGTCATCAAACTACGAAGGCCATCTCAGGGTTCAGGCTTTGATGGGGACACTACTGGTCTCCAGGTTGATTTCCCAGATGTCTATTTCTTCTGAGCACAAATACAAAAAAAATATCTAACTTGTTGCAAGTCATTTCCAGAATCTAAATCCATTACTTCTTTGGGATTATATGTCTGGAACACATAACAGCCAATTTGGAATTATGGTAATAATCTCTTGCATGTTCACGAGAGTGAGAATGGATTGAATTGGGACAAAGTTGAAGCTAATTTTACACAAGCTAATTTACAAGAAGCTTTACTCTTTCTTTAGCAAGAGCTTGAAAAGAAAATAATGCTATCGAGAAAGGGCCTGTTTACAATACTGTCCAGAATGATGTAGAACAATGCATTCTAATAGAAATGGAATGTGAGCTGCATATGCCATTTTACATTTTCTAGAAGGTACAGGAAGCCAGTAAGATGAATTCTAACAATACATTTTACTGAATACAATATTCTAAAATGTTCTCATTCAACTGGGAATCAATATGAAGTTATAAATGAGAAATTTTACATTTTTTCATTTTCCATGTTTGAAATCTGTGCTGAATGTCATGCTTAGAGCACATCTCAGCTTGGATTATCCATGTTTCAAGTGTGAAACAGTCAGTGTGAGTAGCTGCTTTTACAATCAGTCTTCTACATCCAGGGTTTTTGCATCTGTGGATTCCACCAAACACAGGTTGGAAATATATTTTTAAAATTGTGTCTGTACTGGACATACAGACTTTTTCTTATTAGTATCTAAACAATTCAGTATAACAATTATTTACGTAGCATGTACATTGCATTAAATATTATAAGTAATCTAGAAATGATTTAAAGTATATGAAGGATATGTATAGGTTATGTGAAAATACTACACCGTTTAATATAAGAACTTGGGCATCTGTGGAATTTGGTGCCCATGGAGGTCCTAGAAGCAATCTCTTGCATAAACCAAGGAAAGACTCTGTATTTTGCAGGGCAAGTCTAAATAGCAAAATGGAATTTTGTTTTTCTTTTGGTACTGGAGATTGAACTCAGGGTACTCGACCACTGAGCCACATCCCCAGCCCTATTTTGTGTTTTATTTAGAGATGGAGTCTCACTGAGTTACTTAGCACCTCACCATTGCTGAGGATGGCTTTGAATTCGCCGTTCTCCTCTCTCAGCCTCCCAAGCCCCTGGGATTACAGGCATGAGCCACCTCACCCAACTGCAAAATGGAAATTTTAAACTTCTATTAAAGCATGTGGTATAAAGCATTTTAGACATTACTCATCCAGTAATATTATTTCTATTTTATTACATTTTTAAAAAGTTTTTGCTTTTTATGGTTTATGTCCTTGGTGTGATGTAATAGAACAGTGCCTTTGTAAGAGGTGGCATATTCTAGTTGAAATAGGATGCAGTTCTCCCTAAGGATCCCTGATGAGGCTGTTTGCTGAGAGTCATCATCAAGAAATCAAAATGTTAATTGAGAATTAGGTATGGAAACAAAAATACAGTTTAATCACACACCTCTGACTATTGAAAAATCCTGCAGAATTAAGCACATGGACTACCACCCACACGATCTGCTGTGTCTTTTGCCAGATAGTCTTTTGACTTTTACTCCAGTCTCTTTGCTCCTCACTCCTCTAAATCCTCCCTAGGATCCAGTCATGCTGAATTATACACAGTTCCCCTAAGGTGATCCTGTTTAAACTAATAAGAGGTATTTTTATCACTACATCACAGATAAAGGCATTGTTCAATGGGGTTAAATATCTTGCCCAGTCTCACAAATGTGCTAAGGGGTAAAGCTAAGAAAGAAGTGCACTGGGCACCTTGCGCTTCACATACAGCAAGTAGATTCAAAACTATGTGAACCCTTTGGGAAAGGTATCCTGACTACCTTAAATGGTAATTCAAGAAGCCAGATTCACTGACTTGGTGCCTGCTGGTGTACTTACTTGAAATATCAAGCTTGCTGCTTTGAAATATGACAAACAAAATACTTTATTGCAAGCGTTTGACTTAAGTTTTGCTGTAGAAGGATACTATACACATTCACCAAATACAAGCAAGCAAGGAATTGTGGTTTCCTTTCCATTTCAAAGCATGCTAAGTATTTAACTTTTGTTATTTCAAAGGCAGATCAGTCTGAGAGCTTGACAAGGTAATTTGAGGGAACATTACAATTGATTCCTTTGAAACTACTATTGTGGCTTTGGGTTTTTCCTCTCCTGTTGTTTCCAAAACCTAGTGTTTTATGTGGGTGAATAAAAAGTTGTTTTCATTTAGGCAATTTCTGGGATGAAAGGAATGAGTTTGTTGGTTAGCAAATATTTTAAAGGGGAATACCATGTTGCAACATTTAGGAATCACTTCACTTCAGAAATGATTGTGACGTGGTGATTGTGCAATGTGCCTGCGTACATACGTGCCTGATTCTTCCCACAACCTTACCTCAAGCTTCACATTGTCCCTGGTAGAAATGACATTGATAACACTGATAAATTAAAATGTAAAATGTTAAAGCATGTGGATCCTATTTTACTAAGTCTTCCTTAGTATACTTTACTGTTTTTATTGCTATTTCTTGAAAAAAAATGAAGACATTTGTTGAAGTACATCAGGATTCAACAACATGGAATCTGCCACACATTTTAGAATACTGCCCAAGTGTGATGTGTATTCAATTAGTTAATTTTTAAATTTCCAAAAGTAGTTAAATAGAGACCACAAAAGCCTAATAAACTCTGAGGGATGGTGAGCCCCAAACAAGAGAAAAATCTGACTAGGAATGACAGTGCTATGCCTGGTGAGGCCAACCTAGGGTTCAGCCAACTTTAGTGGATATAAAGGGCAGGCCCAATACGTTCTGGCAATCAAAATGTACAGAAAGAATGGATACTAAAGAAGTAGGAAGCCTGCAAAAGCTATTACAAGGAACAAATGATTCCCTAATGTTGAACCCAGTAAAGAAGAAATCTCTAAGTAAGAATAGCAGCAATTGCTTGGCACAGTGACACATGCCTCTCTTCCCAGCCGCTCAGCTTGGGAGGCTGAAACAGGAGGATCAAGAGTTCAAAGCCAGACTCAGTAAAAGCAAGTTGCTAAGCAACTCAGTGAGACCTTGTCTCTAAATAAAATACAGGGATGTGGCTCACTGGTCCAGTGCCCCTGAGTTCAATCCCCAATACCCCCACACCCCAAAGAAGAAGTGCAACAATTCTGGCTGATTTTCAAGGGAATTACATAGTAAGTATATGGCTGTGAAGACTCAGCCATTGGTCTAATGCCTAGTAATGGAACATTCTCAAATTGAAAGTCCATCAGCTAATATGTTTTATGTACACTGTTATTGCTATACCTCCCCAAGGATTTGACTCAGAAGTAAACAAACAAGCAAGGGCAAATAGATAATTATTTTTAAAATCATGTTTGCTAAATATGAAGACATTTATAATTATGGAATATGCCAGCAAAAATAAAGTTTGAAAGTATAGTTGGAAACCATTCTGTTCACAAAAAATGAGAACAAATATAAAATGCTTAGTGATCAATAGGTGTGGTGTAATTCCAGCTACTCAGAAGGCTAAGGCAGGAGGATCACAAATTCAAGATCAGTCTGGGAAATTTATCAGGACCATGCCTCAAAAAAATAAAATAAAATAAAAGGGCTGGTAATATAGCTCAGTGGTAAAGCACTGCTGGGTTCAATCCCTAGGACCACCCCCCTCAAATTCTTAGAGATTAAATAATGTGACCATACCTTGTTTCTCCACCATAAAAGTGAGCATTGTAAACTTTCTCATATCCTCTAAATTAATTTAAAAGTTTCACGCAATTCTAACCAAAATCCAAATAGAATTCTTTGAGACTGAGGCTACAGCCAGCCCCTCCCCCAGGCATGACCCACCATGGGCTGAATGAAGAAAAAGATATGGAGAAATTTAGACAATAATGCAATCAAATGCATTTGGGAAAGAAAGTAATGAAAACTCAGACTCCTAGCTAAAGCCCTCCATAGACAACAGTGAAACAGTGGATCATCGTAGATTTATTGGTTTTGTTCCTTTTTAAAAAATTTGTGACATTGTTTATTGTTTTATTCCAATAAGTGCTTTTTTTTTTTACTTAGTTGAACTGGTTTGATGAATTTCCATCAGTTGACTGATAATCCCTCTGTTATGTGGTTATTTCTGGATAGTGACTTTACAGGTTTGTTTTTTGTTTATGATTTTATTATTTTATTATTTGTTTCTAATATGACTTTTATAATCAGAACTTAAAAATAGGGCATCCAGAGTCAGGGTTCTGAGGCATGGAGTGCAGGACCATCAGGCAGGGCTCTGCAGCTGGTTGGCCCTGCAGTGTTATGGGAAGCATTTTTACACAGGGGTCATCAATGATTTGTAAATTTGTATTACAGATTCTGAGAAGTGGAAGTCAAATACCTTCATGAAAGGACACATTTTCTCTAATTCTCATCGAGATGCAATGAGGACTAGTGACAACCTTGATAAAGCAATTAGGCAAGAAGGGTGTGTGAACAGGTGCTCGACATGGGTTCAGGGTTCACAGTGGTGAACAAGTTGGGGTCTTGTAAATGAAACTACCCACTGGGGTCAGAAAAGAATCAAGGATTTTTAAGTACGTACATATATCTTGGTACACATAAAATTTACCAAGCACCTAGTAAGTTTTATGTATGGGTTCAGTTGTTTAATGCCATCAGTTTAATGGGTCTCTTTATTGTTCTGTTATCAGTACAACCTAATTTCTTCTAGACCAGCACATAATGTGGCAAGCCACAAGAGTCATTATAAATTTTGTAGTACCCACATATTAAAGAGTAAAAGGGAACAGATAAAGGTAATAATATGTTTTATTTGATCCAAAACATTCAAATTATCATTTTGATATGTTATAATATAAAATATACTCATGACATGTGTTACATTTTTTCATGCTGCCTTTTTTTTCATTTTTAAAATCTTTTATTTATTTATTTTTTCATACTGTCTTAAAAACATGGCATGTATTTTATTCTCACAGAACATCCCTGATCATGTTAGCTATATTACTAGTGGTCCATGACCACATGCTCCCAAATTGTCCAGCATGACCTTAGGCTAGCTTTTAGATGACAAAAAGCAGAGCTGTTGACTTTTATCTTTAACGATCATTTCTGACTATCTATACTTACACAGCATTTGATAATAAATAGATTGTCAGGAGCCGTGTTTATTTCTCCAATAAAGATACAACACCTGGAAAAACAGCTGTGATCACATCCTCACCTGAGAAGGTTTGCAGGAATACAGACTCGTTTCCCATAACCATATGGCTTTGTATAGTCTAAATAGACAAACTAAAAGAGGATATGGTAGGAATAGCTATGCTTGCACCTTCAGTTTTTGGTGGCAGTGAAATCTCTGTGCTTGCCTTAGGAATATCATCTTTGGTTTGCCATCTTGGAACTGAAGGCAGCTTCAGATTAGTTCTTTTTTTTTTTTTTTTTTAGAGAGAGAGAGAGAGAGAGAGAGAGAGAGAATTTAATATTTTTTTTTTTAGTTTTTGGTGGACACAACATCTTTGTTTGTGGTGCTGAGGATCGAACCCGGGCTGCACACATGCCAGGCGAGCGCGCTACCGCTTGAGCCACATCCCCAGCCCTCAGATCGGTTCTTTACTTGTCCTTAATTGTGTGGATCAGGGATCCAACTTGAGCATGCTGTCAATTACTAAGGATATCTATTCCTACTATATATTCAGTTGTTGTGGGGGAAAAAAATCAAAGGATGGTTCAATAGTTCCACACTGATCCTCTTCTAAGATGGACTCAAGCCAACACTCCATATATCACTGGACTTCCATAAGCTCCCACTTTGACCAATCTCCTCCAGGAGTTTCTCTCATCTCTGGTTATTTGCAACAATTTAAATCCAATTATAAAAAATTGAGGTATTTCCTAGGTAAGTCAGCCTGACAAATGGACCAGGTCCCCATGGAGAAGACTTGGGAGAAGAATCACTATTCAGTCTTATTTGAACTGGGCCTACAATCAAAAGGCTTCATATATAGGAACTAGATTAGATCTGTGAACTAAATAAGAGGCTATAAATCCCTACAATCACTCCATTGTGATACATGGGAAGGAGCTTTGTTAGTAAGAGTTATTGGGAGGAATAAGGCCCTGGATTCCCTCTCCTTCCTCCCTCCAATCTCCTCTCAGTGCTTCTTATCTGTAGAGGCATAAGGAAGCCAGAAGGCAAGAGAGTTCACTGATATAGCTCATACAAGTTGGACTTCTAGAATAGATATTAGGGCAGAGTAGAGAAAAGAGTGGATCTGGAGGGGCAGATGGGATGACTCTAGCACAGACTTCAAAACATGTAAAACACGTATATGCCATGATATGGCTTATTGCTAATACAAATTATTTTCACATTGCTGTTTTTACTTAATGTGCATGGCAGAAACCATTCTGTTTTGGTATTTCATTTAGAGACAGAGTCTCTCTGAGTGATTTAGTAACTCATTTTTCCTGAGGCTGGCTTTGAACTCATGATCCTTCTGCCTCGGCCTCCCAAGCTGTTGGTATTACAGGCATAGGTCATCATGCCCAGCTGTTTCATACTTTTAACGATGACATATTATCACATTTTATGGTTATAGCATAACTCATTTTACTAGTCTCCCAATTATGAGTATATAAATTAGTTCCAAGATTTTCCATTAAAAATAATACATCCCTTAGTATCTGTATAAATATGTCATTTTACATATGTCCAAGTAAATAAATATTGAGGATATTCTAATTTATAACTTTGATAATATTGACAAAGAATACTTCATGCTTAATTATCTTAACCTGTAGAGGAGTGTTTCTCAATGGATATTTCATGGCATATTGTATGGTGTTTTAAAAATGTGTCTTGGGCAATAAGGTAAAGTTCAGGCTCAGCTATATGCTGCATTTGGTCTGTATTATTTTCTATGTAGTCTATGATAGGAAAAAGCACAGTGTTAGATATCTATTACCTAACATGAACAAAGAGGAACACTATATTTATACACTATCCACTCTTTTTCCTCTCTTACAGTACCCAAATTTTATTGATGCTATTACTTGCTTGAGCATTCTCTTTAAGTACTTTCTGATTGTCATGGAAGGTTGGCTCTTCCCACCATCCTTTTAGATGTTGCCCTATACTGCAGCGACTGAAAAGCTAATGGTTCCAATTTGCAGACCCCTTTATAGCCAGGGCTTTAGAAGTAATTTATACTTGACAGACAAAACACACTCTCCTGGGTGCAGGGCCGCAGAGGGGAGACGGAAGCTTTTCTCTTCCTGTTTCTGGTGGTAAGTGTGGTAGTGCTATATAGATTTTCTGCAGCAGCTCAATGTCCAGTGACTAATATCTTGGTGTTAAGAAGGTAGACATTGGGTATTCATCCTGCTAGTGAGAACCATGGTATAGGCCAGCATTGATTGATCAAGGGGCTTGCTTCTCAGGGTGTGACCTTAATCCTGGGTGGCAGTAGGTTCAATAGCCACTGGTTTCCTCATCTAGAAAAGGCTGCAGTTCTCTACATCTAAAATTCATTTAACATACTGTAATAAAACCTTTTCCCTGAGTTCCACTTTATGACAGATTTTCTTCATCAAGTTTTTGAATTCATAAAAAAATATGTTTGGGCAAAATTTTCACTGTTCTTATCCAACATTTTTTTCTAAGGTATTTTCATCTTCAATTTGTTTTTCCTATTCCTCTTCTTGTTTCCTTTTAGAAAAATATCATTTGGCATATTCTATTCAGAATAGAAGAGGAAAGTTCTCCTTGAACCCATATTAGAAAGTTTAGATGAGGAAGGATCCAGTGTTGTGTTTAAGGATTTTTTTGGAATCTTTCTTGGCATGCAGTGAAGTTCCTCATGACAGATTTATGTGAAAGTAAGTAACCAGCCCTTTGCTTCCTGCTGGGCCACAAAGGTCAAGTAGTATCCTTGCTTCTCTTCTCACAGAGCCTTTCTCCTCTCTCCTGCCTCAGCAATTGACTGCTTTCCACAAATATGGTTTATCTACTCCATTTCTTCTTAGGTCCTCCTTGGAAAAAAAGAGGCAACAAAACCTAGATCAATTACAGGACCAATTTGTACAGAAAGTTCCCATTGCCTTGAAAAAGGAATATGTCTTCTTTCTTTCTATCTATCTATCTATCTATCTATCTATCTATCTATCTATCTATCTACATATTTATTTTTTTAAATGCATATTTAACTACATATTTAATTTTTCTTTTAAGAAATGACACCTGCTTTGGAAAATGTGGTGGAGAGCTGTGCTTGGGAATCTTATCCAAGATCTTCAGCCACAATCATCCTTTCTTCCTCTGCTGGTCCTCCTTTCTATTTCTGGGCATCCTTCCTCGATGATTGCAGTTTAAATATATAGATCTCTCTTGTGAAGAGGAGAGTGTTATTTCTGTTCTCATTTTCTTTGTTATCAGTAACTCGTGAGGTTCAGAAGAGGCAGTGGCACCTGCATGTGCCCGTTTTGATATTGGGATGCTAGCCTGGGCAATTTTGATCGTGCTGTGCCCAAGGAGAGGGTGTTAAGTGGACTCTGAAAATGTAAGATAAGGTGAGAGCTGGAAGTGTCAAATTCGAGAGGAGGAAGGGAAGAAAGGTGTCTAACCAGCCTAGACTTCTTCCTCACGTTTTCCTCACACTGAGCATGTAAGGATTTGTAGAGCATATTGGAAAAAAAATATGCAATGCTGATCCTACTAAACAGCCCCAGCCTAAAGACTTGGCCCCATGCTTATTGTAAGCCAAGGGGATCCGTGTTTCACATTCTGGGACCATTTTCTTATACCAGGCTTGCCATCAGTGAGAGAGCATTTCAACAGAGCAGAAGGTTAGATTGGAAGACAAATGTCGTGGAGAATGAAATGTCTCATGCCTCTTATTGGGGCATAAGAAGAATTCCACAAGTAATCAAGCATGGATTTTAAGGAAGAGAAAGTAAGTGGGACATTTACGGACAACAACAAGATCAGTGGTATCTGATTCTTCAGACTCCTGAAATATTGCAAAAAAAAAAAAAGCTTCCTCTTATACATTTATTGCACAATGACATAGGGACTGAATGTCTTAATCTTGGGGTCATTCTAACAATGTCATATTGATATAAGCCAAAATTCTGAAAGAAAATTTAAGTAATTGATTACATTGACATTTCCCCAACTTTCCAACTGAAATTGGATATTTTAGTTGTAGTGTTCTAATGTGTTTATTCAGATAATCACCCTAACTGTCCACACCTCTTGCACCTGTGTAGGTGGACATGTGGGTGAGTACATGGGTGGCATAAAAGAGACCAGGGGAAGGGATAAGCAGGAGAGTCAACACTTTCTTCTGGCTACTCAGTCATTCAGGGGGTGGAAAGACCAGAAGGACCATGACAGACTTGGTATCCAGTCCAGCTTCTCTTCACCCACCCCAATCTGCTGTGCATTATGAAGTTTCCTATTCACAGAGACACAGAGGAGGACTGTGGAACGGTGAGGAGAAAATTTAACCACAGTTGATAACTTTCTTGCCTGACTTTAGCTTCTCCAAGTGAGTCCCCAAGAGACAGACAGTGGGTGGCAGAGTACAAATAACTCCCCTTTTGCTCCTAAAGCTATTTTTCTAGGTTTTAAACCAATTTTTTTAAAAATTCAGATTTTTTTTTTTCTGTCAGTCTAGATCACCCTTCACTTAGAAAAATCTAGCCTATGTGAATTCCATGCATGTTTTCCCCTACATTATCATTCAGATGGGAACCTCTCATTAGCCTCAGACTTTGGTAAAATAATTTCTAGTCATTAGACATCAGTGCACACAATCAATCATTGTTTTGAGTGAATTCTCATAATATTTTACATTATACCATTTTATTCAAAAGGCAGTATTTTATGCATCATGTTTATCTTCTTGGTTTAAATTTTTCCCAGTATGGAATGATTGATTTCTATAGTATAATTGTTTTTTTTTTTTTTTAGAGAGAGAGGGAGAGAGAGTGAGAAAGAGAGAGAATTTTAATATTTATTGTTTAGTATTTGGCGGACACAACATCTTTGTTTGTATGTGGTGCTGAGGATCGAACCCGGGCCGCACGCATGCCAGGCGAGCGTGCTACCGCTTGAGCCACATCCCCAGCCCTCTATAATATAATTGTTGAGAACATAAGATTTTTCAAGTTTGAATAGTTGTAAAATGGTCAACTTCATTTAAATGAAACATTTTCAAGTAAATGTTGGAATTCACATCCATAGCAATACAAGCAACTAGGTGAATGATGAAAAAAAAAAGAATTTATAATCTTATATTAAATTCACAGTAAGAAGTATGCGACTCTGAAGTCTCTGAAATAAACCACTAAATAAAAATGGATTATTCATCTACACTGAAGTCATTGCTTCCATTGGACATTATTTTGAGAGTTCTGAGGGATGGATTGTAATTTTCAAGAGATAGCTATGAAGAAGCTCCAAAATGTGCAGTGTACCCCATTTCTTAAAGGGCTTTCAAGTTCCTAGACTTAAAGGAACTAACATTTACATACAGAAACCTTACTAGGAACTTTACATACATCATTGCATTTTACACTTGATATTGAAACAGGTATTGATATTCTTAATTCTATAGATTAAAAAATTGAGACTCAATACTCAAAAAAAAAAAAGAAGAAGTTGTGCAAGGTTCAAGAGCAAGGTTTCAAATCCAGTTTTGTTCCACTACAAAATTATGTTTCTCATCCATCCTTATTTTAATAATTGATGTGGCACCATGAAAATGTCCTGCTCACTCTGCAAGACTTAGCATATTTACCTGCTGGCCTCATTACTGGACTTTTGGAATCCATCCCCATATTTACTAAGGTCACAACCAAGGAGCAACAGTGGAGCTCATGAACTGTCTCTGAGCTTGGCAAAATGTTCTTGACACTGCACTGCAACTTTAACTCCCTCCTTCCATAGATGTCAGACCTACAGCATGGTCTGAAAACAAACCCACCGTTTCCCATTCCTTCTTTCACTAAATCCTTGTATGAATAATCCTGTCTTGGTGGATACTTTCTGGAAGACACATATCTCACCAGAAGATGTACTTGGAGTTGTACAGCAAAACAGTATGCAAAATTAGGAACGGGATAAATTA
The DNA here is from genome assembly GCF_964194105.1 of Spermophilus citellus. Classification (NCBI taxonomy): domain Eukaryota; kingdom Metazoa; phylum Chordata; class Mammalia; order Rodentia; family Sciuridae; genus Spermophilus; species Spermophilus citellus. The sequence goes on along the minus strand of NC_138194.1, from coordinate 28,555,391 downwards.
GAAGATCATTGGGTGGAGAAATTGCCTTCCTGATGGGTAGCTGGGATGCAGCTACATTACAAATGTCACTGATTAACATGAGGGGAAAATATCCTGGTGCAGAAAAATCACCTGTTGGTAAAATGATTCAAATATTTGAACAAAATGCCACAAAGCCACCTTAGCTTGATAATTACTGGGAAAATTCTTGGTAAAGAAGGCTGAAATTGAATAAGCAAGAATTTATAAATATAGAGATACTTTTGTGGGGGATGAAATATAATACCCAAGGCCAGAATCAAGGGAATAGGCAAATTCACTGTTACAGTGACTCTTAGAAGCCCAGTAAAGGAGATGGCCGGTGCCAAGCCAGGCAGAAATTACTGAGGCACCCTTGTCAAGTAGGAGAGGAAGAGATTGTAAGCTAAGGGAAGTAGGCATGCTGAAATGGATAGTTTATGTGAGACCAGAAGACCTATCAGAGGATGATATCCCAGAAGAGGACCCAGAGGACACTTTATTCATCATGGCTACCAGGAATTTACTTGTAAGAGAAATATCAATATCACTAAGAAATTCAGTGGTGGCTCCTCTGTACCAGGACTAATGGTAGAAGAAGCAGTTCCAGACCTGGCTCACTATATGCATAGGAATGATGGCATCTCCCAAGTCATAAAGGTTTGGTGCTGACATATAACTACCAGGAGCCAAGAGTCCTCAATTTCATGAGTAACAAGAACAGAGAACAGAGGGGGCCTCCCTATGGAGTGTGGACCATAGAGGTTTATAGATGTGGTTAAAAAAGGAAATAAAGGGTGATATCTCCAGAGGTAAAATGGAAGGACCACCAACAAGGATGTGATTTGATAAGTATAACCAAAACAGACAAAAAAATTGAAGAATTTGCTGAGGGCAGTTGTTCCAATAAAAAGTTACAATCCCTTGTTCAGTTCTCAGAACTGAGTGGATTTTCAGATTTTAAAATCTGTTAAACAAAGAAGTGGTCAGATTCCAGCCTAGCTGTCCATCAACAGATGAATGAGTAAAGAAAATGTGTTATATATATACAACAAAGTTTTACACCACCATAAAGAATGAAATTATGTCTTTTGCTAGTAAATGTTCAGAACTGAAGAATATTATGCTGAAGTAAATAAGCCATACTCAGAAAGTTAAGAGTCGAGTATTTTTTTCTCACCTGTAGAAACTAGAGAAAATTAAAAAGGGAATCTCATGAAAATAGAAGAGAGACCAATAGAGTAGAGGAAAGAGACTGAGAGAAAGGAAAAGAGAGAGAACATGGGAAGTACTGGTGAATGAAATTTACTAAGTACAAGTATACCACAATGGATCACACTAATACATAATTATAATGCACTGATAATAGTAATAATGATAATAGATGGAAGATCAATAGAGTAGAGCAACTATATTGAGCGGGGGAGAGGAGAAAAAACGAAGGAACCAGGGAAGGAGGTTAATTAAATTATGCCATGTGCATATATGAATATGTCATAATGCATTGCACTGTTTTGTATAATTACAATGCACCAATAAAAATAATAATAATTTACAGAAATGGTCAAGTTACCAGGAGGAAGGACATTGAGACACCAAAAAATGATATATACTGTAATGGTTTTCTCAATCCATCCCAAAGACACTAATGGTCATTTACATGAATGATGTGTACTAAGAAAAGGTAAATTCCTAACATTTGGAATACTACCTAACAAAGGATTCTAACTGATTTCATAACTAGAAACTCCACGTGTCCTCATGGTTCTCTTTAAAGTAACGATTTTGTTGAGCGAGAAATTATCCAGTGAAGTCCCAAATAAAATCCTCAGTAAAGTCTAAGCCACATATGCCCAATGGTCATTTCCCAAGTTCCCAAATGTGCATTAGAATTGATGTAATTTACAGTTGTAGCAATCCTTACTGTGGGTCTTTGGCCGGTGAAGTAAGAGTTCCCATAGAGGGAAAAGCCAAGTGAAATACTCTGAAATTGCCACTATTGTGCTCTGGAGGGAGTGACAGAAATTGATGCATTTCTTTTTTTTTTTTATTTTACTGCCATTGATTTTTTTTATTGGTTGTTCACAACATTACAAAGCTCTTGACATATCATATTTCATACATTAGAATCAAGTGGGTTATGAACTCCCATTTTTACCCCAAATACAGATTGCAGAATCACATCGGTTACACATCCACGTTTTTACATAATGCCATATTAGTGACTGTTGTATTCTGCTACCTTTCCTATCCTCTACTATCCCCCCTCCCCTCCCCTCCCATCTTCTCTCTATATCCCATCTACTGTAATTCATTTCCCTCCTTGTTTATTAAAATTGATGCATTTCTTCAGTATCTCAAGGAATCCGGAGGGATGGTAAAATGGGTTATATGCTGGTTTCTGAAAAGTATATCAGCTTCAAGAATCCCTGGCCTCTGTAAATGTGATCTTGTTTGGAAAGGGGGTCCTTGAGATGAGATTCATCTGAGTTATCTATATGGATCCTAATTTAATGATAAATGTCTTTATTGCAGACACAAGGAGAGAAGACTGAGAGTAAAGGAGGTGATATGAAGATGAAGAGGTGATATGAAGGCATCCACATACCTTGAAGGAGGCCAATGACCAATAATTCTCCAATACAGCCTCCAGATGCAATGTAGTCTCAAGGACACATTGATTTTGGACTTCCAGCATTCATATATGTGAATAATAAATTTGTATTGTTTTAATCTGCAAGTTTATGGTCAACTGTTATGGTAGTTTATTGTAGGCTTTCTCTATTATATCTTTGTTTAATTTGCCAGTCTGGCTCCTTCAGAATTCTGATGGCTCTCAGAGAATGAATTCTGACTATCAGAAGCTCAACAAAGTAGCATCCCTTGTTGCAGTTGCTGGAGTAGACTTGATGTCGTTGCCAGATCAAGTTAACAAGGCCTTAGGTAAATGGCATGCTGCCATTGGTTTGGTGGATGCATTCTTTTGCATTCTGATTAGTAAGATCAGAAATTGTTCAAGAAATTGTTCAGTTCACATGGATTGAACAGAAAATGTCATTGACAACTTGCTTCTGAATTTTATTAACTCTTTTTTTTTCTCTCTGTTACAATGTACTCTAGATTGCTAGAGGCCTTGGTAATACATACATTCTCCAGATGGTAGAAAACAAACCCTATAAAGATTCAGGGACCTATGAACTTAGTAAACCTTTCAGCATTCAGGGGTTGGAACAGGGAGTAATATCCTGTGCAAAGCAAAAGATACACTTCTGCATCCTGCATCTCCTACCACAAAGGAGGAAGCCCAGTACCTCATTGGCCTCAGAATTCTGAACACAACAATATTCTACACTTACAAATACTTCTCCAGCCCATCTGTAGGTGACATATTACGCTGCCAGATTTGAGTGAAGTGCAGAGTAGGAAAGGGCTGTAAGTGAGTCCAGGCTGTGGTGAAAGCAGTGTTATGACTTGGTCCATTTCATGTGGGAAAAGATGCAGTACAGAGCTAACAGGAAACCTCAGTGCAAGAATCCTAGTGCAGGCACCTGAGATCTTGGAGCAAGGCCATGTCATTTTCAGCAGAGTAACATATTGTTTTTGAGAAACTGAAGTGTTATTGGTTTCTGCTAGAGGTAGAGTGTTTGACCATGAGGATCAAATAACTATCATACAAACAGGCCCAATATGAACAGGGTTCTTTGAGACTCATCACGTCATGAAGCCGTATATGCCCAGCAGCACTTGATTGTTAGATAGAGGTGGTACCTCTATAGTTGGTCCCAAGCAGGAGAACGGTATGAGTACATTTTCTGAGCAGGTAGCCTGGACACCCATGTTACCCATTATTATTTTATCAGTGCCTGTTCCCCAACTCCCACATGTGGTTATAGGGGATGTGGCAATCCCCAAATAACCAAATGCAGAAGAGAAAAAGGATGCCAACTTTTGCTTATGAATTGGGAACAAACTTAAAAGGAGGGAGACTTCATTGTTACCATATAGAAAAGTAGTTTTAAAGGCAGTGGAGAGGAAAAATTCTTCTGAACTGATAGGCTTTGAGGAGAACTCCTTGCCATCTACTTGAGTTGAAGGACAAATGATCCAAGGTAAACATATATCCAAATGACTGAGTAGTGACCAATGACGTGGCCTGGAGGGAAAGGAAAGTGATTGGTGATAAGGAAATGTAGGTGGAAGCAAACAAACAGACATAGGAGAGTGGACACTATGAGTAAGGATGTTCATAGTCTCTGATCCTCTAGAGGAGTCACTGAGCAACCAAGTGACAAAATGATACAGCCATTTGGATGAAGTTAGCTTTCATCCTGGGCACTCTGGAACTAGCAGAAACAACACAATGGTCATATAAACAAGATAGCTATAGAGTCAAAGATGGAGGCTATATATGGGCTCAACCACATCCTTACCAAGGATGATATAGCTACTGCTGCTTCTGAATGATTGATGGCTAGCAATGGAGACCAAGGCTGTGTCCCTGATACCAAATAGTTACCCAAGGAGAACAGACTGAACATCTCCGGGCAAAAAGCCAAACCCATATCCTGAATAGGTCTCTATCTGTGAGGATGAATAGCTCCTCTTCCAGGACAGAAAGGGCCCAAAACAGGTGATTTGCTCAAGTGGCTCAATGTTCTCCTTTCTAAAGGATCCGGTAGACTAGAAAGGAAGTCATTGTGTCAGGAGTTCCCAATCCTTTTCTGCAGAGGTAGTGATGATCTTACCCATGGTGGAAGGGGAGAATACATCTGGAGCCTGGATGATCTACTTGGGTACTTCTGAACTCCTTTGCTCCTCAATAACTGTGAATGAACATGGATAATAACTACAACCTTAGAAAGGCATGATGGCCAAGGGCTCAGATGCTCAAGGAAAGGAGATTAAGGTTACATCATGAGATAAGTCACCAAGACTTGCCAAGGTGATAACTGAGGGTAAGGAAAATTTAGAATGATTAGATGAAGGAGGATGGTTTTGCCACCAGACCAACTTTAATGGCAAAGGCAGTGCCTCCTGCCAGTAAGTTTTCTCTTCTAAGTTTCCCCTCAGGAGAAAACCTGTCAGGACCATTGAAAAACTACTTCCAAACCTTCATGAAGAAGCTGATTGTGAAGTTCAAGGGGTGTCTGGTAGTGAGCATGGTAATGCAGCACAGGTTTTCCTGCTGTGGGGGGACAGTTTTCTGATGGCCCTAGCTGCTGCCCTGTGGATGTCTGCTGGCCACTTCTGGTCATGGTGGGGCAGTAAGGCCATACCATTCTGCTATATTGTGGGACTATCTGAAACGGTAACGTTTTTATATTTGCATATATTATAAATTTTTAATTATCTGTATTATTATTTTTTTAATTTTTATTGTTGGCTGTTCAAAACATTACATAGTTCTTGACATCATATTTCACACTTTGATTCAAGTGGGTTATGAACTCCCTTTTTTACCCCGTATACAGATTGCAGAATCACATTGGTTACACATACACTGATTTACATATTGACATACTAGTGTCTGTTGTATTCTGCTGCCTTTCCTATCCTCTACTATCCCCCCTCCCCTCCCCTCCCATCTTCTCTCTCTACCCCCTCTACTGTAATTCATTTCTTCCACTTGTATTATTTTTCCCTTACCCCTCACTTCCTCTTGTATGTAATTTTGTATAACCATGAGGGTCTCCTTCCATTTCCATGCAATTTCCCTTCTCTCTCCCTTTCCCTCCCACCTCTCTTCCCTGTTTAATGTGAAACGGTAACTTTTGATTGAGGATTATCTATTGGCTTGGTGGGACCTTCTCCAGAACTCTAATGAAGTTCAATTCTCTATTTAATCCATTCTTCCTCCCCTCCTTCCTACATTAGAATATAAAAGCCTTCCTTACCTTCTTCTCCCTTCCTTAAAAATTCTCCAGCCCTTATGATTCCATCTTAGAATCTACCTCCCAGGGGACCTGAATTAAAGCAGTAGAAATGAAAGTTTATGTGTCTTAAATTTTTCTTTTCCAGTTGGCTTCTTCTATATGCTAATATTACACTGTAAAAAATTTTTAAAAAGTACATTCCAAATACAATTATTCATAAACAAAAGTGATTGCTTGGGTGGAAAAAGGTAGACACATTCAATGGCCTGTCAAAGTTCATTTAGTTGATCACAGCATATAAATGAAGTAGATTATCAATATATTTGGGGGAAGAACAGTCAGGGGATTGTCGATATAGTATTTCATTAATGAGGATCTGCTATAGTTTTCATTTTAATTATAGGTTTCAGTTGTCTTAGTTTATTCGATCTGAATGATTGAATTGTTCGTTGAAAATGCACCTGTGGAGACAATGTCCACTTTGCTTAAAAATTGTTTTTGAGAATTGAGACTTTTTACACACTTTCTTCTTTTCCTTTGAAGTTTGATTAATACATAATATTTATACATATTTATTGGGCACAGTGTGATTACTTGATTCGTATATCTATTAGGTAGTCTATGAATTTTCAATAATTAGTCTGAAGATAAGTTTGGTCTACAGTTAAAACCTTATTCCTACTGCTAAAAGCTTAACTATAAATAATTCCTGAATATATTGTTGTACTTCGAAACTAATGGTTATCTCTAACTTCTTTTCTCTTGAAAAGCAGGAACTGAGATAGATGTTTCTAATTAAATAGGACATATTCTAAAAGAAAAGACAAGTTGACAGCTATTCTATTAGAATGGGAGCAAATTAATCCAAGAATTTTAGAGGATAAATGTGATAGTATTATTTTAGTGTTAGCAGTAAAGTATTTTTTAGATTTTTTTTTTAAGAGAGAGAGAGAGAGAGAGAGAGAGAGAGAGAGAGAGAGAGAGAGAGAGAGAGAAATTTCAATATTTATTTTTTAGTTTTCGGCGGACACAACATCTTTGTTTGTATGTAGTGTTAAGGATCGAACCCAGGCTACATACATGCCAGGTGAGCGTGCTACCGCTTGAGCCACATCCCTAGCCCATTTTTTAGATTTTTTTAAACTTTTTTAGTTATCTCCATATCAGATTTTATTGCGCTTTCAATTTTTCTTACTTATGCTTTTTAAGGAAATTTTGCTTTTATTTTGATAACAGTAGAATTTGTTTTCTCTCTCTTTTTCCTTTGGATTGTGTATTGCCTTGCAAATTCAGCATCAATGCTATTTTAGGCTGTTTAAATTTTTCAAAGAAAAATTATTGCGTCTTCACAGGGACTGTATGAAATTTATAATTTTTCAAGATCTCACATTTCACGGGAGCAACTTTTACTGTGTTGGTTTACTACAAATACTAACATTTAGGAACTATCAGCAAAGAAGTGAGAAAAAGAACACCAATTTCTAAAATCTTCATTTAAAATATTATTAGTAAAGGTTGGAGATGTATGTAACTCAGTGATAGAGTACTTACCTAGCTTGTGTGAAACCCTGGGCTCATTCCCCAGCACAGGGAAAAAAAAGTATATAAATCACATACATATATATACACACACCTGTATATGTAATTTAGCAAAGATATTTTAAAGTAGATTCATTTTAAGTTAACTCTTCTGTATATATTAAAATATAGTTCCAATAAAATTATTTAAACTTTTTAAGATAGGAAACAAAGGCTAACTAGGCTAGAATATAATTTACATTCACAGCAATTATCTCCTTAAGTTTCTAATAAATTTTACTTTTCCAAACTGTGCCTTTTGGCTGAAAATTTGAGTTTTATTTTGCAGGAATGATTGTGTTCCTCAAATAGATGATGGAGATTTCTTTATCTGTTCCAGAAACAGATTGCACCCCTGTGTGGACACTGGCCAAGTTAAGCACATCTGTTAAAAAAGAACTTAGTGACATAAAAAAAAAAAAAAAAACTTCACGAGAGACAAACTTAAGGGCATTTCTAATGCAAATGCTAAGAAAGAAGCCTCATTAGGAAATATTCATTATTCCCTGAATCCAGAAATAATATTGGGAAATAGTTGTAAATGCTATTTTCCTTTGAAATATGGTAATGAGTGCAATCATGGTCAATTCCCTCTAAAGCTTCCACACAGATGTTAGAACATTTATTGAAAGAACTTCTGCAGTGAGTTTCCCTATCAAGTGTTCTCTTATGATTTTATACACTGTCATTTTATTTACCAAGACCCAAGATCCATATTAATAGTTTTATTAAGGTTTCTGTATAGAGTATAAAGCACACCCCTTTGGTTTCTCAAATTATGGTTTATGTACTCACTTAAAAGTTTATTAATTAAAAGAGAAAAACTCACCATGAAGACTTTCTACTCTTTCAAATTAGATGCATTTAGTATAGATGGTGATGGAGGTATCTTTGTCACCTCTAATCTATGTGGTTGTTTTGGAACTCCTCCCTTCCAATCATGACCTATTAACATTTTTCATGCAGAGAAATAATAATCATTTAGCATGTTTTCTAGTTGACAACTAGATAGTTAAATAGTACTTGCTACTTAAGCTGCATGTCAGAAATATTTTATCAAGGGTTGCATAAACTCTAAGGAATTAAATGCCATAAAGCCCTGTGTATGCTATGTCACCAATGTCACAACTGTGAAGTACATTGGCCAGGCTATGTGTGGCATTATTGATCAACATTCTCCCATGGAGACATACGAAAGCCTACATCCTCTGCAGACTTCAAAGACCCTTCTTTGTGACTACACTGCTCAAACTGGCATATGCACACAAGAATCTCATCTGAAGTACAGCAAATTATCTTGTCAAAATTCTCTCCATTTCTTTCAGACACCTCTCCTGCCTTGACTATGGAACTGAAGTTCAAAAACAAAAATAATCATTAGATAGTAGACACCAGTGTTAAAAAGAATTATGGATCTTACAGTGTGTTTAATGCAAAATGCTATTCCTCCAAAATAGTGAACAGGGAAGTAAAATTGAAACCTCCAGCCTCTGAAATCAGGACATGACAAAGGGTGTCTGAATTCAAAGTGTCCTGTTGAGAATCTTTTGCAAATGGCTCTCTTTAGCTAACATGAGTCCTGTGACATGAGAAGGAATTGGAAGATTACTAGTGAAATAAGACTTATGTCACTCACTTATCACATGTTCGCGCTCATACATGGAAACAAAAAAGTTGATTTCATGGACATAGAGAGTAGAATAGCTGTCACTAGAGGTGGGAAGGGTTGGGGAGAAGAGGATAGAGGGAGGTCAGATAACTGTTACCAAAGTATAGTTACATAGGAGGAGTAAGTTCTGGTATTCTATAGCACAGTAGGGTAATCATAGTTCACATTAATTTTTTAAATATATTTTGAAAATATAGAAGACAGGAGTTTAAGTTTCCCAGCACAAAGAAAGGACAAAGGCTAATTGTCTTGATTTGATCATTATATATTGTCTTCCTATATCAAATTATCCCACCATACCCCATAAAATGTATACTTTAAATAAATAGCACACTGCATCCCATAATATGTACAAGTTAAATAAATAAATTTGAATGAAAAAAAGAAAGGATGGTGGGCGGTAGGGGGAGAGTCTTGGGGATTTATTGCACTATTGGGGGCATATCCCCCGTAGGATGTTCCTCTGGCCACACTCTCATACACTGTCTATAGCTGAAGAGACACGTTCTCTCTCCATGTCTGTGGCTGTGAGTCAAAACGGCAAGAAAAAGAAAATCATGCCTGGACTACACACACATTCATTTTAATGCAATAGAATTAATCTTGGGAAACTCAATTACTATTATTTTTTTATGATTATTAAGGTTTTCCCCCCTATCGACTCTAGATTATCTGTGCCTAAATCTTATGAGGGCGTCTGGCTTCTTGTAGCAGACGCTGCTTGCTTTTGGGCTGCTTCCCATAGTCATCAGTCAAAAAATGCAAAGTCATTTTGAAATTACAGCCAATCTGTTGCATGTCAAGATTTAAAACACCATAGAAATGTTATTTTGCACTAGTTATATTTTGTTTTCTCTCAAAGATTTTTTATATCTATCTGGAAGATGCTAGTTTATCTAGGACTTCTCACTCTCTAATCTGACAGCTTCCTGGCCTATGACCTTTTAAATTAATTTATATATGTAAACAAAAACAATTAACTGAAGTGCCAGTGTGACTTTGAGAAGGCCAAGGGTAATAATGAAATTAACCACTATGTAAATGCATCAATCTAGTGAGAAGTTATGATAGCAAAAATATTCTAATATACTTTCTGTTTTGATATTTCATTTTAGAAAATCTCAAATCTACATAAAACTCAAAATGCTATAGTGCAACATCAGTTCACATCTTTTATGTAGTTTAACAATTGTACATTTTGCATTTTATCTTTCTGTTCTTGTAGCTAGATATAAATTTCATGGCCCAGACTTTTAACATTGTTATAATATTGTCTAATACATAATGAATATTTAAATATTTTAGTTATCCCAAAATATTCTTTATAGCTCTTTGTAAAAATCCAGAGTTTAGGGGCTGGGGATGTGGCTCAAGCGGTAGCACGCTCAACTGGCATGCGTGCAGCCCGGGTTCGATCCTCAGCACCACATACAAAGATGTTGTGTCCGCCGAGAACCAAAAAATAAATATTAAAAAAAAAATTCTCTCTCTCTCTCTCTCTCTCTCTCTCTCAAAAAAAAAAAAAAATCCAGAGTTTAGTCACAGGCCATGTGCTACATTTAGTTGTCATGTTTGTTCTTCTCTTTTAATCTGAAATGATCTCTTCCACCATTTTCTCTCTTTTATGATGTTATTGATATTTTGGAATTCAGTCTAGTTGTTTTGTAGAAGGTCCAACAATCTGGATTTGTCTGATTGATTTCTCCCCTCATTCAGGTTAGAATTCAGGTTAGAGTTTTAGAATTTTTGTCAAGAGTACCACAAGGTTGACTTGTGCTTCTCACTGTCACTCATCCGAAGACACACATGTCATTTGTCCAGTGATTAGTAATATCAAGTTTAGTCCCTTGGTTGAGGTAAAGTCCACAAGATCTCTCCATAGTTAAGCACTGCAACTAACAAATCAATTATGGAGTGATGGTTTTAACAACCAGAAGAGTCGTGCCCTATAGTGACTCTTCCTCCAATGGATGTGCTACTACCAGGGCAAAGATTTTAAGAAGCCAGTATGTTTCCCTATTTGCTTTCAGTTTCCACTGGCTAGATACAAATGATAGCGGATTTTGTAACATGAGCCTAAAGAAGGGTAGTATTATGGGTTTGGATGTGGCATTACCCCCTAAGATTTATGTGGTGGAAAATTGATCCCCAGTGTAGTAATGTAAGAAGTTGTGAAATCCTGAAGAGTTGGGGATTAATGTCATGTGATTAAGGGGCCTTGTCCACCAAAAGCATTAAATTGGTCTAGGGGAGTGAACTCTCACCACAGTGAGTTGTTACAAAAAGACCAAGACCAACCCTCCCAATCTCTGGCTTCTAGTCTTACCACATGACCTCTCCCACATACCCTCCGCCATTGTAATGCCACCTATCATGAAGCTCTCATCAGAAACAAACAGAAGTCCAAGACATGCTCAGAAACTTTCAGAATATGAGCTAAATAAACCTCTTTTTAAATATATTACTCAGACTCAGGTGTTGTGTTGGAGCAACAGAAAATGGAATAATACATTGAGCCTCCTTAAATCTCAGTATGGAGGAAGGTCAACCACTCACCCAGAACACCTGCTAGGACAATGAAGAGGACATAAACCTCTCCATTGGCAAGACTCTAATGTTTTGGATATATGTGAAAGTGCAACTCACATTATTCTAAGTAATCGTACAACACCTTTTAACACTTTTTTTGCTGTATCAGTTTCAGGTATTGGTTTTAATTTCTGCTTGTTTTATACTTGTGTTTAATGACAATCATAGCTATGGAAGATACTTCATCAAATATATTTAAATTGAAAGGGAATAAGTTCACTAGTTTTACTACCTGGATTTTCACATTGATTTTTTTTTAGTGCCATTCATCTACTGAAAAGTTGTTTTCATTGAAATTCAGCTAATAATTAGGCCACTCAATTATTCTTGAAAACTAACACAGAAGGGGTTCAATTTTATAATTTTAACAAATAGAATGAATATCCATAGAAACTCTTCATTTTAAAATTTTTATAGCAGTCACAAAACTCTTTCCAAATTTTCAAAGTCTATGATCACACATAATTTTATAGGCAGCACATATATTGCTTTCAGCAGGTACTATTATAAAAGAGGAAATGTTTTCAAATAATCATTTGAAAAAACACTCTTTCTGTGGTACAAATTTCTTTGGAAAAATAGTAAATTTTTCTACCTTTAAAAATCACCTCAATTTTAAGAAAGTGATTAAGTATATTTAATTTTTTAAAAATGTGTGCTTAGAAGCACAGTAGATGTGGATGTCCTACAGAACTTTGCATATTCCTGGTTTCAGCTTCTTTGCTGCAATAAACTGCTTATGAATAATTCAGTGAATAAATATTATGAGAGGTTCTGGCTCTATAACCTTACTCTGTTATTCTATTTTTTTTATTCAGGTCAAACCAACTGCTACATTAGTGATTGCACATATATATCTTTCCCAGAAAACAGTCTTATCTTTCCTGTTACCTCTTTTCTTTTTTTTTCATGCTCCTTTGTTTTATTGTTTTTTAATTTTTTTTTTAAATTAAGCAATTTTAGTTTTTGTACAAGAAGTTGAGCACAGTATTTTTCCAGTTTTTTTTTTCTTTTTTTATTGGTTGTTCACAACATTACAAAGCTCTTGACATATCATATTTCATACATTAGATTGAAGTGGGTTATGAACTCCCAATTTTACCCCAAATGCAGATTGCAGAATCACGTCGGTTACACATCCACAATTTTACATAATGCCCTATTAGTAATTGTTGTATTCTGCTACCTTTCCTATCCCCTACTATCCCCACTCCCCTCCTCTCCCATCTTCTCTCTCTACCCCATCTACTGTAATTCATTTCTCTCCTTGTTTATTTTCCCATTCCCCTCACAAACTCTTATATGTAATTTTGTATAGCAATGAGGGTCTCCCTTCATTTCCATGCAATTTCCCTTTTCTCTCCCTTTCCCTCCCATCTCATGTCTCTGTTTAATGTTAATCTTTTCTTCCTGCTCTTCCTCCCTGCTCTGTTCTGAGTTGCTCTCATTATATCAAAGAAGACATTTGGTATTTGTTTTTTAGGGATTGGCTAGCTTCACTAAGCATAATCTGCTCTAGTGCCATCCATTTCCCTGCAAATTCTATGATTTTGTCATTTTTATTGCTGCATAGTACTCCATTGTGTATAGATGCCACATTTTTTTTATCCATTCATCTATTGAAGGGCATCTGGGTTGGTTCCACAGTCTAGCTATTGTGAATTGTGCTGCTATGAACATCGATGTGGCAGTATCCCTGTAGCATGCTCTTTTAAGGTCTTCAGGGAATAGTCCGAGAAGGGCAATAGCAGGGTCAAATGGTGGTTCCATTCCCATCTTTCCCAGGAATCTCCAAACTGCTTTCCAAATTGGCCGCACCAATTTGCAGTCCCACCAGCAATGTACAAGTGTACCCTTTTCTCCACATCCTCGCCAGCACTTGTTGTTGTTTGACTTCATAATGGCTGCCAATCTTACAGGGGTGAGATGGTATCTTAGGGTGGTTTTGATTTGCATTTCTCTGACTGCTAGAGATGGTGAGCATTTTTTCATGTACTTGTTGATTGATTGTATATCCTCCTCTGAGAAGTGTCTGTTCAGGTCCTTGGCCCATTTGTTGATTGGGTTATTTGTTATCTTATTGTCTAATTTTTTGAGTTCTTTATATACTCTGGATATTAGGGCTCTATCTGAAGTGTGAGGAGTAAAAATTTGTTCCCAGGATGTAGGCTCCCTATTTACCTCTCTTATTGTTTCTCTTGCTGAGAAAAAACTTTTTAGTTTAAGTAAGTCCCATTTGTTGATTCTTGTTATTAACTCTTGTGCTATGGGTGTCCTATTAAGGAATTTGGAGCCCGACCCCACAATATGTAGATCGGAGCCAACTTTTTCTTCTATCAGACGCAGAGTCTCTGATTTGATATCAAGCTCCTTGATCCATTTTGAGTTAACTTTTGTGCATGGCGAGAGAAAGGGATTCAGTTTCATTTTGTTGCATATGGATTTCCAGTTTTCCCAACACCATTTGTTGAAGATGCTATCCTTCCTCCATTGCATGCTTTTAGCCCCTTTATCAAATATAAGATAGTTGTAACTTTGTGGATTAGTCTCTGTGTCTTCTATTCTATACCATTGGTCCACCCACCTGTTTTGGTACCAGTACCATGCTGTTTTTGTCACTATTGCTCTGTAATATAGTTTGAAATCTGGTATTGCTATACCGCCTGATTCACACTTCCTGTTTAGAATTGCTTTTGCTATTCTGGGTCTTTTATTTTTCCATATGAATTTCATGATTGCTTTATCTATTTCTACAAGAAATGCCGTTGGGATTTTGATTGGCATTGCATTAAACCTATAGAGAACTTTTGGTAATATCGCCATTTTGATGATGTTAGTTCTGCCTATCCATGAACAGGGTATATTTTTCCATCTTCTAAGATCTTCTTCTACTTCTCTCTTTAGGGTTCTGTAGTTTTCATTGTATAAATCTTTCACCTCTTTTGTTAGGTTGATTCCCAAGTATTTTATTTATTTATTTTTTTTGAGGATATTGTGAATGGAGTGTTTTTCCTCATTTCCGTTTCAGAAGTTTTGTCGCTGATATACAGGAATGCCTTTGATTTATGCGTGTTGATTTTATATCCTGCCACTTTGCTGAATTCATTTATTAGTTCTAGTAGTTTCTTTGTAGACCCTTTTGGGTCTTCTAGGTATAGAATCATGTCATTTGCAAATAGTGATAATTTAAGTTCTTCTTTTCCTATTTTTATGCCTTTAATTTCTTTCGTCTGTCTAATTGCTCTGGCCAGTGTTTCGAGAACTATATTGAATAGAAGTGGTGATAGAGGGCTACCTCTTTTCTTTAGTGAACCATGCACACAAAAGTCTTTTTTTTGTTTTGTATTGTTTTTATACTTCATAATTTTTTCATTGGCTGTTGAATACTACAACTATAACATGGGCTAGAAACATTTATTTGCCTCCATATAGTTAACTCTAAAGTTTCATTATTTATTCAAATAGATGATTTTATGTTTTAAGCTATATTGTCTATGTGTATTTGTTCACAGAATAATACATGTCAGTTTGTCCTCATCTTGTTATCTATTTGTTACTTTAGCCACCTTTATTTTGTTACACAAAGAAGAACAAATATTCCCCCCACCCCCAACAGTATTGGCTTCATGTCTTCTGCAATTAGTAAAAAAAGAAAGAAGAAGAAGGAGGAAGGAAAAGAAAGAAGGGAGGGAGGAGAAGAAATAAAGAAATCTAAAAATAAATCTTTGTCCTAAGGTTTTCTGAAGTTTTAGGAATTATGGAATGTGTATTTTATCTTTAAAACTTGGTAAAAATCTATTTTCATAGTCTATGTTTGCATCATCATATGCTTTGCACATTTTGATGGCATGGCTTCACAATACCTTTAAATAATATCAGAAGTTGTCATATAAACTGTAAAATATATTATTTAGGATAGGAGGTATAGATTTTCTTTTTTGAAAAGCCTTCATCATAATTTAGGATTTGGGTTTTTGTTTTCTTACATGACTTTGTGTCAAATTTCCATTAGTTTCACGTAGTAGTGTGGCCCAAAAACATTAGGCAGAAGAGTGTCCACACTGTTATTTCTTACTGCCTATTAGGTGCTTAGCAGAATTCTTTTTTAGCTATCTGTCCACTTTGTGTTAATTCAATTAATTGACAGTAGATAATAAAATACCAAATTACTCTTAGCCTTGCCTATTTTATAAAACATGGGTCAAAACACAAATAGTTCAGACTCACAGCGTGCCCATCTTTGCATATTTATCAAACTTAATTTATTATTTGTTACACTACAAACAAATAGAAAAAGTAGAAATTCTAATATTGTCTTCCCAGAACCTGTTGAATCATGTCACAATCCCTTGATTGTACATATTCCTCTTTGAATACCATTGGCATTTCTGCAAATATAATAGCAAAAACTTTCAAATATTTTTTGCATGATGAGAAAAATTCACTCTATGTTATAAAGCTATTCATATGCACACAACTTGCATTAGTGCATTTTCCACTGCTATAACAAACTATGGTAAACTAGGTAACTTGAAGAACAACAAAAATGTTTTTTATTTGGTTCTGGAGGTTCAAAAGCCAAGATCTGGCAATTTCATTCTTACTAGCAGAGTCCTGAGGTGATATAGGGTATCACATGGCAAGAGGAAGGGAGCAGACATTTGCACATCTATATTCTCTCTCTCTCTCTCTCTCTCTCTCTCTCTCTCTTTCTCTCTCTGTCTCTCTTTATCTTTTATAAAGTCACCAGGATTCAATTATGGCAGCTTCACTCTGATGACCTTATTAATCACCTCCGGAGGACCTCCATCTAAATACATAGTCAAATTACGTTTTCATCCTCTTAATATTTCACAATGGACATCGAATTTCAACACATGTCCTTGAGAGACACTCAAACCATATCCCAACCACAGACCACCTATACATAAACAAAGTTTTATAAAATGTTACTATGTATAATGTACTCTGATATTTTTATTATTTCATTCCATCACAGTGTCATTTTAGAAATAAACTGGCTTTGATCTAAAGTTTTAAAAAAAGACTTGCCATTGTGTTCTGTGTACCATGATCACTCAGGGGAAAGCTGGGTGGCTTAGCTGCAAAAGCAAGTATTATGGAGTTGGACTGGTGTCAGTCACCCAATTTGGTCTCCTCCTCTCAATTGCCTAATCTGCAAAATAAGAATTATACTAACCTGTGGTGGTCGTGAAAATAAAATGAAACACAATATATAAAACAGTCTGAATATCTCCTGGCACATAGTGGTTACTCATTGCTAACTATCCTACTATAATAGTAACATTCCTGGATTTCTAGTAAGAAAGATGTATGAACAAAGAGAAGCCATAAACAGCAACTATGAGGAGAAGAAAGAACAGCAATAAGAACTTCAGACTAGAAGTAAGACAGGATGAGAGAGAAATGGGGGTACAAATTCTGATTCTAATCCCCTAACCAGGCCTTTCAGGTCCTACTCATAGTATGGACCCATCACACAGTGGTAGGAATCAACTTCTGTTCAGACTCCGATTCTGCCTCTGCTAGAATGCAGTCCCAGATATGTTCTCTCCCCAATCTTTATCCCATAAAATGCATAAGCACAACCATTTACCATAGAGGAAAGTAAGCCTCCAAGAAATTGAGTCACTGCCTACAGACAAGGTGGAAATAGTACACAATGGCAGACCCCAGAATTATAAGATCATGCTTACTTTTCTGGAATGGGTATGAGCCAGCCAGAGTCAGAGTTAGTTTGCAGTTAGGTGGGTAGCAGGATTCCTCCAGGCACAAAGAACTCTGTTTTGCCCATTTTTCTAAATTCCAAAATAGACGAGGCTATCTATTTGCAAGAAGACTACCTGGAAACAGAAGCAAGACAATCTGTGTCTCTTAGAAAGGCTTCTGAGTGAAGACGAGAGAAGATGGGGGACTCGTGGGAGTAAAGTGAGCAAAGCAACAGATGCTGCCTCACCCAGCAGGAAACTGCTGCAACACCCTGGCCTTCCAATCATTTGATGCAATATGTATTCCTACACCAACCTTCCCAGTCAACCTGCACATGCATGTTCTGTGCCCTCTGGTCTAAAACTGGACCCTGATTTCCTAGTCAAGCTTTGGTTGTTACCTTTGTTAAATCAAACTTTGTAGGAGACTTGACTCCTGCAACTGGGCCCAATGGACCAAACCTATATAGAGGTTAATCACAGTAGCTGAGCATTAGTTAATTACAGGAAGAGTGCTCAATTAAGATTTAACCAATTAAGTTATTGCTATGCCTCATTTCTGTTTTTTTTTTTTTAAGAGAGAGAGAGAATTTTAACATTTATTTTTTTAGTTCTCGGCGAACACAACATCTTTGTTGGTATGTGGTGCTGAGGATCAAACCCCGGCTGCACGCATGCCAGGCGAGCGCTACCGCTTGAGCCACATCCCCAGCCCCTCATTTCCGATTTTATCCTGTCTGATTATGTTGGAAGTTCTCTGTGCCTGTTGAGGTTCTGGGAATTTCTTGATGTATGGATCACTTTTGTTGTGTATTTCTTTGCTCAGATAAATTCTACCAAATTGAACTGGGCTAAGGGTTATCTTTTTGTTATTGTTTTGTTTGTTTGTTTGTTTTTAGTTTGGTGAGTTGGCAAGATCTGAATCAGAGCTCCAGTGATCTGGAGAATATTGAGAAACCATGAACAGACACCAGGAGAGCCCTTTGTACTTCCTCTTTTCTTGCTCAATCTGACAGTCATGGTTAGATCTTTCTCCGATCTCAAGTGCCATTTGATTTATGCTTGAAGGTGTCTTAGTTGGTTTTGGCAATTTTTGTCTGGACTAGGTTTGGAAGTCAGGATGGTCAGAAAGAAAAAGAAACTGAACTGGGCTTAGAGGGTCCTAAGGATACTAAAAGGCCAGAAGTCATGAGTTCGTCTGGATCCAGGGAGTCTAGAACTCTACATTCTGGAACTTCATGCAAGCACATAAATTTCGGGTGGGCCGCCAACCATGTCTTTGTTATAAGAGGGAAGGTGACCTTCCAGGGGTTTGTGGTATTTGCCTGGGGCAGACAAAGCTGAACTGGGTCCAGGAAAATGGAACTCTTTCATTTGAAAATCCAGCCAACTGCATATAAGAATTCCCACAACCTATATCTATTTTAGAGAAACATGTGAACTGTACCAACAATAATTCAGACTTATAGTACCCACAATACATTTTAATTTGAGTAAAAAATTTTTTTCTTTATGGGGGTACATTAGAAAAGAAAGAATCAGAAACTCCATGGAAGCAATTTAGTGTGGTTTTATATTAGCACACACAGGCTTTTAAAAGACTAAAGAAGGGGAGGGCGAGAATTCTTTATAGAAGCTGAGCCCTTACATCACTGGGATATGCTTCTTTAACCACATTTAGGCCTGGGTTAAAAATCTTCAGCTCAGAACAATGATGTAAGGAATCCTAGCATGAAATTGGCTCTGTCTGCCCTGATGGCCCTGCCCTAAACTCAGCAATTTAGAACATAGCCTATGCTGGGAAGCCGCTTAGTTTTTGTTATTTTTACACCTGTTTTTAGTGAAGAATATTTACATCTGTGAAAGAAGTCTTCATTGATGAGCGTATCTCTCTGCACCCTAACAAGAGGAAGGACTGGGTCATAAAAGGCATTTAGAGAGGAGAAGGCGTGGATCTACATGACACATCTTAGACCATTTTGTCTTAATGAAGCTCCCTACTTCTGCTTTTCTTCTTGGCAGATGACAGTATATATGCTGAAATCTGATTATAATGAGCAACCTGGCTAGCAATCATTTAGGGCAATAATTAGGCTGGTCAATCAACCCCTGACAGAAATGAGGGAAATGGTCAGAAAATAGGCTCCAAGTGGATGGTTTGGGGAAAGATGGTGGGCCTGTAGGAGAATAGATGATCATTTCTCTGGGTGCAGTAAAACATATTTTGCAATGACAAGAGTTAATCCTCGGAGGATTGGTAATAGTTGAGTCTTTTTGGAGGCACTGTCTTTAATTAAATGGAGAAGATCTTAAAATCCTCACATTTTGCTCTTTTTCAGGGGCCGTCAACTTAACCAATATACTAAAGCAATATAATTTGGGGTGGAATTTCCTGACCTCCTTCAAATGGCCAGCCTGTTGAATGAGTAATTCAAGCATAATTATTAAAAGCAAGCTGGGTGAATGTAAATTCGATGAAAGTTTATAAATAAACTGTAATAATTTCAGGATTTTTTCCCCAGTGACTTGAAATACATTGGATTAGATAACAGTAATGCAATAATATCTAGATAGATATTTATGAAATGGCTGAGTTATTTTTAAGTAAGTTAAAATACTAAAACTTGATCATCTGATCCTTTATCCATTCTCATTCTGTTGTGTGTTGGAGGAGGACAGTCTGATAAATGCAGGACAAATGTGATTCTGGCCGATGGGGGACTTCCCAATCCCGTTTATTGATTAGGTTAGGCCTGTAGAAACTATTCTGCAAACAGCTCTTCACTCTTTCCATTGAGAAAATGTGAAATGTATCTTGACTACTTGAAAAACTCTAAATAATAAGATGCATTAACTTAACAGATATTTTTGGTGTTAAGATTTTTAAGTTCTTTAGATTTCATGGAGATTAATGCTGTATGTGACGTGCATATGGCAAAAATTTGCTCTCAAAATGTAAGTTCTCTCTTTACCTTGTTGACTGATTATTTTGATGAGAAGAAGCTTTTTAGTTTGAATCCATCCCATTTATTGAGTCTTGATTTTATTTCTTGCACTTTAGGAGTCTTGTTAAGGATGTCAGGGCCTAATCTGACATGATGAAGATTTGGGCCTACTTTTTCTTCTATTAGGGGTCTCTGGTCTAATTCCTAGGTATTTGATCCACTTTGAGTTTTGTGCATGGTGAGAGACAGGGGTTTAGTTTCATTTTGCTGCCCATGGATTTCCAGTTTCCCCAGCACCATTTGTTGAAGAGGCTATTGAGCTGAACAGACACTTATTAGAAGAAGAAATACAATCGATCAACAAATATATAGAAAAATGTTCAACATCTCTAGTAATTAGAGAAATGCAAATCAAAACCAAGACTTCATCTCACTCCCATCAGAATGGAAGTTATCAAGAATACAAGCAACAATAGTGTTGGTGGGGATTTCAAGGGAAAGGCACATTCATACATTGCTGATGGAACTGCAAATTGCTGCAAACACTGTGGAAAGCAGTATGGAGATTCCTTAAAAAACTTAGAATGGAACCACCATTTGACCCAGCTATCTCGATTCTTGGTCTATAACCTAAAGACTTTAAAACAGCATTCTATTTATAGATACAGCCACTTCAATGCTTATCGCAGCACAATTCACAATTGCTAAACTGTGGAAGCAATCTAGATGCCCTTCAATAGATGAAAGGATAAAAAAAAAACTATGGTACATATACACAATGGAATATTAACATTAAAAGAGAATAAAATGGCATTCACAGGTAAATGGATGGAGTTGAAGAAGGTCATGCTAAGCAAAATAAGTCAATGTCAAAAAAATAGGGGCCACGTGTTTTCTCTGATAAGTGGATGCTAATCCATATGGGGGGCATGGGATAAGTGGAAGAACTTTGGATGGAGCAAAGGGGAGGTGGGGAAGGGACAAAGGAATAAGAAAGACGGTAGGATTAAGACAGACATCATTAACCTAGGAACATATATGATTGCATGAATGATGTGATTCTTCTTCATGCATAACCAGAGAAATGAAAACTTCTGCTCCATTTGTATACAATGAATCAAAGAGCTTTCTACTGTCATGCATAACTGATTATAACTAATAAATATAATTTAAAAAAATTTAATAGATATTTGACTATATATGCATAACTCATTCCACAAATGCCAGAGAGGTGAGCAAACAAGGTTAGATGTGGTTCCTCCCCTCATGGAATGTTCTAGAAGAAACAGATGCACACATACAGTGTAAGTAAGAAAATACAGAATACAGAACATTAGTAATTGTATTAAGTGCTATGAAGAAAAACAGGATTGTCCCATCAGAGTTGTCTGATTTTCTGCAAATAGATGAATGGTTGAATTAAATTTCTCATGCCAGGTGTTTTGGAGGCCATTTATTTAATACCAAACAGTGCTGGACTCACAGTTTAATATTAAATAATTAAATAGATTATACTAATGGCAAATCTTGTTTTCATGCACTACAGAAAAGCTACGTGTGTTTGAATCTGTGATTAGGCATGAAAAGATTGCATTATGAGGACACATTTCTGAAAATGATGAAATGGTATAAAATGATATAAAACAGCTCAAAATGCCTTGCTTCCTAGGGTGCACTAGAAATTAAGGCAACTAAGTCTTTGTTTATTTGTTTAAGTTCTAATACATGGTACTTAAAACTAGAAATAATAACCATTCCTTATGCATGGGAAGTAAGATGTGTTGGGGGGCTAAACCTATAGGTTTAGATATCTTTCCTTAAGGTATCTTTCCCTTCAGGATAAAAAGAAGAATTATTTGGCCTAAAGTAAAGTCCTGAGTGGTCCCAAAATGAGAGAAAAAAACACAAGACAAAACCTAAATGTGTACATTGTTCATGGAAGATGAATTTTGTGAAGGCAATTTTATATGTTAATGATCTGGCTAAAATAAAAGGGAGTCATTTATATACCTGTTCAAAAATCAAACATTAATATTAAGATTATAAATATGCAAAATTAGAATTATGTTCCCTATCTTAATACAATAAAGTTTCTTGGAAAATTAACCTGCTTTTTAATAGGAAACATCTTTATTGGGTTTTTTGTTACTTAAGAAATCTGAGTCCTCTCTATTGAGGTTAGAATTTTTTCCTATGGACAAATGGTTTTCTGTGTTTGTTGTGAATTCTTTATTATCATCTGAATGATTATTGTTAGGATGGTCTATGATTCTATTCTGATCAATGGTGTTGAATCTTTAATACTTTGACAAACTTCCTAGTATCAAGTTCTAGATTATGTCTTTCAACATTGAACTGAATTCAGAACATCTGAAAGATTCATATTAAACTATTTTGGCTTATTTGATATGTTGAGTTGTATGGAAGGCATTGTTAAACAATAAATAATGCTAAATCTTAGAGTTGTATTTGTGCAAATGTGTTAATAGTTTCAAAAATTGTACAAAGCTCATAAAAATCTGATATTCTCAATGTAATGCTGTCAGTCATAATTCCAGGTATCTTAAGATGTCATATGTAACAAAAATAACCAAATTTCCTTGTCTGCCATATTATTATTTTAGTGAATTCCTAAAGTGTTCAGTATCAAGGGAACTCATGGAAAGGACTCTCACAAGTATAACATTGGTGTCACAGCTTTAGACTGGATAAGAACTCCCAATAGCCAGGTGTGGTGGGGCACACCTGTATATTCCAGTGATTTGGGAGGCTGAGGCAGGAGGAACACAAGTTCAAAGCCAGTCTCAGCAACTTAGCAAAGTTCTAAGCAACTTAGTGAGACCCTATCTCAAAATACAAAACAAAAATAAAAAAGTCCAGGGATGTGTCTCAGTGGTTAAGTGCCCTTGGGTTCACTGCCATTGCCATACACACACACACACACACACACAAAAAAAAAAAAAAAAAAATTCCCAGAATTTCTATGAAGAAACTTACTGACCATATGAATACTAACCCAACATCAGGAAAAACAAGATTTGATTAAGTACAAGGGAAATATTGTTATGTGCAATTTCAAAGAACTCCATGGGATTGATGTAGGTAAAATTGCACATGGTTGCCTATTTAATGGATAATGCTATGCACCTGAACCGAAGCAACAAAACTAGTATTTGAAAAGAACTATGTTTATTATTAAGCACGGGCTCATGGAGGGCCTATACATTTCTGTTTTTCCTGAATCTGTGAAGCTTCCGTTGTTGAAAGTTTTATACTTCATAACTCATCAGAGTAAATAAAATGATACAAATTATGGGGAAATATTGGTGTGGTGCCTGTTCTAAAATTGTTAAAATGGTTTATGACCAGTGTTTAAATTGTCAAGCCTATGATGTTAGGAAGACAATCAAAACTTTAGGTAATACATTTCTGCTATCTGATGAGCTCTTTGAAATTTACAAAGAGATTTTATGATCACCACTTTCAGTGGGATGTGAATGTGTTCTTGGAATGGTTTGTTCTCTGTATAGACGCTTTCCATGCCAGAAGACCTGTGTTATAATAGCTGAAAGTTTATTGGAAAATGTGTTTTCTTTACCAGGTATCTTCATGGAGATCTCCAGGGACAGAGAAAACTTTCATTCGGTCAACAGCTAAACAAGGTGTCATAAACATAGTACAATTCCCATTGCGTCTATCATCCTCAGTTTTTTGGAAAAGCTAAAAGAATAAATGGCAGTTTTTAATTGAAATTGACAAAATCAATTGGATGGTCTTGGTCAAAGATACTATCACTAATTTTAGTACATGAAATGGTCACTATAAAGCCTACGTCCTTAATAATAGAAACTTACATATCTCCTATTTGACTAACTTCTGATCTAATTAAATACTGGGAAAGTTTTAATGTGTACGTCAAGGCACATTTTTCACCAGGTAAAGAAAGTGCTTTGTGACCCATCAACTGATGAAAACCAAACCTTTCATAATCTAGAGCCTAAAGACTGGGTCTTTTAAATAAAACTGAATACTCCTTTTGAACCCCAATGGAAGGAATTACACCAAGTTCTTCTCACCACCCACACTGCAATAGACCTTTGCTGCCTCAAATCTGGGGTCCATATCTCATAACTCTAGGGATTGCCTTTGGGCTCTTGCAGCTGTATGCCTGTTCGAGACATTAAGGTAAAACCAACCAAGAAAAAGTTCCCTAGAATAGACAACATCTAAGAGATGGACAGAATTTCCCAAGATGTTGGAACAAGACTTTCCATCACAATGAGGCTCTTACCTCTCTGGATTTTTCCTCCCTTTGCCTCCTCCTTTCACTTGATAGGACAATGCTATAACCAGAGTTCTGGGCCACTTGTTCTTGCTCTGCTCTAATTTAACATAGTTGCAAGATGTTGATTACCTAGTAGCTGAGCAAGGATAAGGCGGTGCAGTTGCTAGTACTTTTTGTTGCGTATGGATATTTATATCAGGTACTGCAGAGAATAGTTATGAGAAAATTTGAAAAGGCTATTTGGTAAAAATAGATAGACTCCTCATCTGGATTCTTTAATGATCCTTTGGTTGATTTGGCTCATAGAGACACTGGCTGAGGGACATGCTCCAAACTCTTGGTATTATCCTCCTAATACTCCTAACAGAAGTCTCTCTGGTGCCCTGGATTCTCACAAATAGTCTTAAGTGTCTATGAGCAGCCATCTGCTGAATGCTAAGTGGTGTCTCTTTTGCTGGAATGATAAGAAATAACATGTGATCATGAGGGTATTGTTATCTATGAGTAACATGTTGAGACTGAAAATTCAGAATGATGGTGACTTGAGAGTGGTGCTAATATTACAAGGTTTGGTTGCACTCTTGTGTAGGTGAGTCTAACTGCATAATGAAGTTCTCTAGGAGGCCTTGACTTGGACTAGGCTCCTGTCCTGGGCTCACAAACCAAACCAATACACAGAGTGTAATCACAGCACTGGGTGTTAGTTAATTATAGAAGGCTCCTACCAATTAAGCTATAACATAACTGTTTTCTATACCTCACTTCATTTTTTTTTAAATAAATGTTGTCAGTTCATATTGTTGGAAGGATTTCTTTGAACATTTTCTGGTTTGGGGAGCTTCCTGATTTGTGAGCCATTTTGTTTTATTTTGTTTTTCTTTGCTCAGATTAACCTTACTAAACTTAATTGGCTTAAGGATTTTTTTTCCTTTTTTTTTACTTTAACACCTTTGTGGAAATCTGAAAACTCTCAAAGGTTAGAGCTTCTTTTAAATGCAGCCTTTACCCAAATTATGTGCTTTCAAGTTTCATAATCTATTGCCCCAGTCAATATCTTAGATCCACATGATCTGTCAACAACATTGCAAATTTTGTATGTCTATTAGGGTCTTAATTAGTGGGATAACAAAAATGTCATTACAAAATCCTGAGATTTTATCTCCCAGAAAATGAGAGAGAGAGAGAATGGGGGCAAGGGGAGAGATCATATGTACAGTGTATTTATTTGTACAGTTTCTAATGCCATGAGACTCATCTGTTAATTTGTCATAGATTTGGTACTTCTTCCACACTGTTAGGGGGGTCACTTGTTCATTTTATTTTTTAGGGAAGTCCTTATTTCTGTAGAAGTAGAGAGATTACTAAAATTTTTCATCTTCCCATCTTCACTTGTATGTAAATATAAATATATGTACATATAGTGCTATATGCATTTTATGAACACATATATGCTTAACAGAAAAAAATAGCATACTCAAATACATCAATATCCAACTAAAGTTAATTAAAATAAGTGAACTTTGACTTGGGCTTGACTTTCTACAGTTAATGACAACTTTCTCTTACCGATGCTCAAGGATGCACATGTTAGCTGGTGGGAACAATTTCAGCTGTCTCCTCTTCCTTTCTACGCACCCCTAGAGGGTTCTTTAAAGTATTTTTGCTTACTTATAATGTAAAATAGTCCAGGATCCTTTGGGCTCTTTCTTGTTCCCTAAAATAGATTAAGCTTCTCTTGAAGAAGTCTGGGTTCCTGCATCCAGAAAGAAACCTACAGAAGGATGTCTCCAGTGGTCTCATTGTACTACCATTAGTTAAAGGATGAGGCCATTTGAGTGAGGGCCAGAAAAGTGTTGTTGTTACTTCTTCCTTAAATTGGACCACAGTCATACATTTACAAATTAACTCTAACATTACTGAATAAGTTTTAAAAGATTTTGTTCCCATATTAAAGTTAAAATTTGCTACACTATTTAGATTTTTATCCTCTTACCTATGAAATCATATTTAAGCTACATGAAAATCTTCTGTTACATTGACTCAAGAAATTACCTTCATTTCACTGTCAGGAAAAAAAAATATTCCTAAGAGTGCAATATATAGTATTCTCGAAGGCTTAGATCTGTTAATGATATGCTACATGTATTCATTTCAATGTAACAAATTCAAATGCAATAACTGAACAGTACCCTGAGGAGCTTAATTCCTCTCTTCAAACCTGTAACAGATAATAAAAAAGAAACTTTATAGCACTATGCCCGCATATGCAACTGTACAATGACACAAAACCAAAGTGAATAGAAGCATTATGAACAAGAATCTTCCCATAGTCAATTTTAAAGCATATTTGGTTGTTGACATTTCTCTAAAAAAAGGATAGTATCTGAGCAGTTTTGCTTCCTTTCAACACTCTTGCATGTAGCATCACAAAACTCAGTCTCTGGAAAATGATTTCTAGCAGCTAGACTGAATTATCA
Source organism: Spermophilus citellus (assembly GCF_964194105.1). Taxonomy (NCBI): domain Eukaryota; kingdom Metazoa; phylum Chordata; class Mammalia; order Rodentia; family Sciuridae; genus Spermophilus; species Spermophilus citellus. The sequence continues at coordinate 28,528,249 of NC_138194.1, read as the reverse complement.
AGAAGTCTGCCAAAATTCTCTGGCATTTGGGATTTGGCAGAATGTTGCAAAATAAGTTTGCTTAGACAATTCTGGTTTTGCTACAAACCCAAATGTCTAAGAGGTAATTCCAAATGTTCTTGACCTGAGGATTACCTCCACATCATTTGATTATGTTACTTTTAATGTGTTGGCTTAAATAAATGGCAAATCACACCAGTTTGAGAATAGATCTAACACTGGATTTTTAATTCTGAGTCAGTGGACTCTTTCAAATTGTCTTAAGACTATTGTTATTTAAATTAATACTTTTACAGTAAACATACCAAATGGGGGCCATTTTTTGCATCTTTAATTTTTGTACTTCCTCTCATTTTAATACAGTCACAACTGTGGGGAACATCACTTGTCCCTCTTCTCATTTATTCATTTTCACTTTTTATATATGTTCACTTCTAAACTTTGAAATAATAATTGTGCCTATGCCTAAATACTATAAATAGTAGGCAAAACAGAGCAGATTCTGTTATGTACAATGTTTTCCCCCTCCATATTGCATCAGGTATTTTCTGGGTTCAAAGCATGTTAAAACTCACAAGAAACACTGGAGATCCAAAATGCATGGCAAAGACTACTTGTATTACTGGGATACAAGGAAGTTTGAAATGAGCATTTCCCCAGGATCATAGAAGGGGCTTTTAGAAGGAGTGGGTCTTCGAGTTTACCCAAGACATAAGTGGATTCTAGAAAAACAGAAGAATAGACCTTGAAAATGGGAAGCAGTATTGACAAGGAACATAGCGTAGCAATAATGCATAAGGAAGCGGGTTGGAATCGGAGAGAAGAAATGTGTGGGAAAGAGAGTGGGGTGGGTCCAAAAGCAGAGGGCACATTCTGGAGGGCTACAAAGGGCAGGATCATGAGAATAAGGAAGCTGACAGTCGTTAGGTTCTTTCTCTCTGTTGGACATGTTAGATACATTTCTTCTCCTCCCACTCTTAAGAGCAAGGCATGATAGATAAGAAAATTGAGGCAGAGAGTGTCTGGCATTTTCCAGTTCAGTTTTCACTCTCCATTTCCCTAGAACAACTTCAAAAAAATTGTTATTTCAGACATTTTTAAATAAACATGAAAATGTTTTTTTATTTTGACTATAAATTCATTTTTGTTAGAAGATAGAAGTATATATAATAAATTTTATATTTCATAATAGAATTTGACAAATAGATTTAAACTAATATGTGCAAATAAAGATAACCACGATGTGAAAAAGAGTCACATATAATTTTTGTTTATAAGTTGAATCTAATATGTTTTGAAAGCACTGGCATTCCTGAGCAATTGGGTAAATTTAGGCTATCGTTGGAAATTGGATTTTTTTTTTTTGTCAAGAAAAGTGATTATTTTTTTCTAACTAATTCCCCCTAAAACTGAGAGTCCAAACAATAAGACTGATGTTGGTTTCAGTGAGAGAAGGTAGACATTTATTCTTCTATTATAATAGTCTCACCAGGAACCATTCAGTTGAAATGCAAAAAAAAAAAAAAAAAAAAAAAAAAAAAAAAAAAGATGCATTTACTTCCTGGAAACATTATGACATTTCTTTTAAAAAAATACAACTTACAAATGAAAATTAAAAAGTAGTTTAATGTGTTAAAATCATTAATTTTGATCTAAATTACTTGGAATATTAAATGTCACATTTAAACAGGTGGGACTTTGACATTGCACACCCATAACAAAGGTGTACAAATCAATATTTCTGACTGGAATGTATTAAGAGTCATGAATAGGACATAGAGCCAGATAGAGTTGGATCATTTTCCCATTTGACACTTCCTATCAATAAGGAAGAATTATATGATTGCACTGTATCTACCATTTTATTCCAAAGAATAAAAGATATATGAAGATGCATCCACTGCTATAGTATATTGTTAATTCTACATTTATTTATTGTTTCTGGGTGTCTTGAAGACTGCTAGTTACCTCCCTGCTGTAATTGTCCTGTATTCCCTGATTCTGCTTAGGGTGACAACATGCACAGCTAGATATCCCTGGCCCCTTTGCAAGCAAAGTGGTTATTGTCAGAGGACAGAGTTCAGGCTGAAGAAATATAATCACACACCACTGGGTTGCTCTAGTGAAGCTCCTTAACAAGAGAAGAAAACTTGGGGCTGGGGATGTGGCTCAAGCGGTAGTGCGCTCGCCTTGCATGCATGCGGCCCGGGTTCGATCCTCAGCACCACATACAAACAAAGATGTTGTGTCCGCCGAGAACTAAAATAAATAAATTAATTAATTAATTAATTCTCTCTCTCTCTCTCTCTCTCCTCTCTCACTCTCTCTTTGAAAAAAAAAAAGAGAATAAAACTTTCCTTCTTTCTCCTTACTTGCAATAGATGGTGTGGGGCACCAACTTCTTTCATTGGAACAAGAGATTGTAGTTCTCATCCTAATGGTGGACGAACCAAAAACTAAACAAAGGTTGGGAATCCAACACTATCATGGAACTACTATACAAGTCTTGAGTCATCCCAGGTGAGGGTCATACTTTGTGAGAAAATAATATTAATAATAATAATAATAATAATAATAATAATAACAACAACAACAACTCCCTTCTTTGATGAAGCCAAACTCAATTCCAAACAACTTCACTGAATTCACTGCTACATTTGGCAACATAAAATAGGAAATTAAAAACTAAATACATGGTCTTAAAGCCTTTCCATTTTTTATATAACATATCACAAAAATGTGCACCATGGCAAATTTGAAAGAAGGCCTCGCAAACAAATATACTTAATAAAAATGTAAATGCCAATTTTATATAACTTTATTTAAAAGTCAGCAAATGGAAGTCAATGGCTACTATAGTTTCCCTTGTTTGATTAAAGTTTTAAGGGGGAAAAGAATTCTTTACATTAGATGGTAAATAACTGAGTCTTTGATTTTCAAATTATATACGGCCAGAAAAAAGAACTATCTCTTCTCTGGATAGAAGATGGCATTATCTGCCAAAATCCTGGATGTAAATGCCAAGAACTAGATGAGTCAAAAAATTTGCTGGCAAAAATAAATGCACAAGTTTTGAAATTAATCACATTCTTTGAAAAATGCTTATCATATACCTTTACTGTTTGTGATCCCTGGGAGCATAACTATATTATTAAAGCCAAGAGCCATACAGACTACTTAAAAAATAAAACTTGACTCTGGGAATGGTTGGGCCTGATCTGCTCCCTATTTTAGCCTGGATTAATAATGATACATTTCGCCCACATGGGGTATTTCCCTCCCCGGGGTAACCAAAGTATACAAACAGGCTTACTGTTTATTGTTTATTGTTTAATTGGGAAGAAAGAACATTCCCAGGAGACAGAAACTGACTGAAATCCTCTGATGTGTGCAATTAAAAAGGTGCACTTGATAACATCGGAGGCATCGCAGGCTGAGCCCTGCCTTGCACCCGGACCCATGCGTTAATATGACAATATCTCAAAGTTCTCCTGACTATAGATTGAATCCTTCTCCTTAACACCTTTGATATCCAAAATGCCAACCAGAATTAAAGCAGAGGAACAAAATGGAAGATACAGTTAAGGCAGAGGAGGAGAGAGTTTTACAGGTCACAGCCACGAAATCTCTGAGCTAGTGTTTTATTTGGCTCTTAGAGCCAAGTAATTAAAATATAATTCCCAGGGGAAGGTAAGATTCTATGTCCCCTGTAATCCTCATGTTTAGATGCATATTAATATGTGAAATTAAATAGAAGGTAAAAATTGATTCGTAGAACAAATTCCTCAGAGTGCTGAGCAGAATTAAGACACAAGGGGTATACAAAGTGTTTTTTCCTTATACTTTCTTTTAATCATTGTTGAATTTTTGCTTACAGATAAACTGGACTTGTCCCTAACTAACTACTATCAAGTAGGTCCACCAAGTTTTTTATTATAAAAACATACGATTTGTGATGCACATTTATCAGACAAAATGAGGCAAGGTGTGCATCTTGATGTTATGCAAAGCAAATGTCTTCTAGCCGTGTTGAGATTATAAAACCAATCTACACCTGGGTTCTAATCCTAGCTTTCTAAACCACTTCTAAATTGAAATAAGAACTAACGTATGGATATGATATTTTCTTTGGGGCTTCATTATTTCATATCTCAAAACATAAGCAGTCTCCAATGGAAGATTCTGGAAAGTATAAAAAGCAGTTGGAAAATTGCAGGCATTTTATCATATTTCTTCCTTCCTGGTTTGTCATTCAAACACAGACACAAGGAATATATTTATTCTTTCTTCAGTGTTCACTGAAGTCTTCTGATAAGGAAAGCCACTGGGAAATCCTGTGTTTGGAAATCTATCACCACATAACTAAGACTATAACTCCAGATCTCCTGATTTATAAAATCCATGAAATCTATGCAGGTCTTTGGAAATCAGCTCACCCCCACATTGCTTGTTTCTCTGTTGAGAAATAGACTTTAATTGAAATTAGCCTAAATGATCATATTTTATACTACATGAAAGTCTACTAGTAAACCCATCATTTTTCACTTTCTCAAAGGGGTAAAGGCCAGGATTCATTTTATTTTTCTCCCAGACTATTCTGTCTTTATGCTATATCTGGTCATCTTTACACTAACCCCTCATTTCTTTTATTTATTTTTTAAACTTCTTAAAAATTTGTTATTTTAAAATATACATGACAGTAGGGTGTATTTTGGCATTTTATACATACATGGGCTGCAACCCATTACAATTTTTATTTCCATTCTTGTGGCTGAACATGATGTGGAGTTCCTATTCATATAGGAAATTTATGTTCAATTAATTCTACTCTCTTTCCTATTCCCATTTTCCTTCCCTTCCCTTCATTTCCCTTCATCTGATCCAACAAACTTCTATATTTCTGTTCCCTACCATCTCTTGTTATGCGTTAGTGTGCACATATCAGAGAGAAAACTTGGCCTTTGGGTTTGGGGGATTGGCTTATTTCACTTAGCATGTTATTCTCCATCTCCATTCATTTACTGGCAAATGCCATAATTTCATTCTCCTTTATAGCTGAGTAGTATTTCATTGTGTATATATACCACATTTTCTTTATCCATTAATCTGTCCAAGGGCACCTAGGTTTGCTCCATAGCTTGGCTTTTGTGAATTGAGCTGCTATAAACATTGATGTGGCTGTGTCACTGTAATGTGCTGATTAAAAGAATAATAATTGATTTTATCAGAGAAGTGAATAATACATTGTTTTAGTCTCATTATTTTAGGGAACAATTAAAATTATGCCTTTTATTAGTTAAGAACTATATTAGTCAGCTTCCATTCCTATAACAAATACCTGAGATAAATCGACTTATAAGGATGAAAGGTTTATTTTAGCTTACAGTTTCAGAAGTTTTAGTCCATGGTCACTTGAAACTGTTCTTTTGGACCTAATGTGGAACAGTATGTCATGGTGGTAATGTGTGGCAGAAGAGACCTATTTACCTCATGGTGGCCAGAAAGCAAAGAGAGAGGAAAAGCCTAGTGTCCAAAAATCCTCTTCAAGAGCATACCCCCAATGACCTAACTTCCTTCCACTAGGCCCCACCTCCTAACAATACCACAGGCTGGCAACAAACCTACAGCACATGGGCCTTGGGGAGACCTTCAAGGTCCTAACTATAACAAGAACTATGTGCAATTAATTAAAAATCATTTAGAAAGATAAAATTGTATCCCCTTAATAAATGTTGCTAATATGCAGCTATGAGTGTCTTGAATGACAAGCATTCTGTGAAATGGACATTTCTTCCTTATGCTGATATTATAAAGAGTGTTTACCTGAACTAAAATGGCTCCAATATTATGAGATAAATATTATGAAACCACCATCATCTATGTGACCCATCACTAACCAAAGCATCATCCAACAAAATGCATGTGGCACACGACATATTTAATATTATCACATGGTATATCTAATCTATCACAAAACGGTGGTGGTCAGCCTGCAGGTAATTATGTTGGATTTCAAAACACTGCACCTCTTTGAAAACTCTGGGAGGCAACAGGAAGTGCTTCAGCCTGCCAGGAGGCACTGCTCCAACTCTGAAAGCAGCCACCTGTGATTAAAGGGACAAGCCAATTGGGAACATCAAGCGAATGAGTAACATTGAGTGCACCAACTGATTTAAAATTTGCCTTTCACTCCCCTTTGGGGCAGATTTTTGAATATTTTGCACGCATTGAACTTGTATGGATTTTTCCCTTAACTTCTTAAAATGCAACACCAGCACAATTCAGATACTTCTCTTATTTTTGAAGTTTAGGAACTTTTTACGGATGGAGAAACTGAAGCGCAGGGAGCCTGAGTGAATTGGCAGAGCTGGTGAGAAGCAGCAGGTTCAGAACTCAGGTACCCTGCGTCTAATTTGTGGCACTCTCAGTTCCACTCACTGCTATGAGAGGTACTTAGGGATTTTAAGTACCACGGCTGTCAACGACGTACAGCGTTTTCCAAAGCTTCCATGCTCTGTTTAAAGTTCTGCTAAGCATATCATTGCTTGTCAACTTGTGGGAACACGCATACCTAAATGAGATGACACATGATAGCAAGGGGAGGAAGGCAGGCTGTGTGTCTTAAAGAGGAACTAGAAGCTCCATCAATTATCACAGCCTCTAAATACTCTGCATTGGGCCTGCATGAGTTCACAGGGCCACAGAGAATGATCTAGAATTGGTTTTTAGGTCTCGGTAGTTAACAAGCATGCAAAGGGTACAGAAGGAAACCCAAACTGGGTAACCATTTAATCAGATCCTAAGCAGGATATATGAAAAGAGAAAGAAAAATGATGCTTCTCCTGGAGGTATTTTTCTTCAGGAGAAACAGAATTCTAAAAATGGTAGACCATCAACCAGTCGTCAAGCAGTTTATGGAGGCTCATGGGAAAACGTACAAAGACTCATCTATCTTTTAGGAGGAGAGCTGCTGAATTACTCTCAATATTCTAGCTCCTCTAAATGAAGAGACTGATACTGTGGTAGTAGGAGCAAATGTGACTCCATTTTGTTTTATGACTTCATCCTGTAAAACAACCATGCCAAGTAGAAGAGTCATGACTGGGGCAAGATGTTCTTTTCCTTTTGCTGTAGAAACCTTTAAGAACACGGAACTACCTAATGGGGCATTGTTTCTGTAACTAGGGTAACAGGGCTCTGTTTCTGTAACTGGGGTGACTGGGCTAACTGTGATTGGTTAGGCTTCCCTTCGCTTGACTGCACTGTCCCGCTTCTGTAACCTGGCTTGCTTGCATTGGATAGACCCCCTGAACATCCCTTTTGCAGTTTTCAGGCTTATAAGGAGTGCCCTTGCAATTGTTCGGGGCTGATGAGGGGAACAGCTTTATGTTCTGGTCAGCCACCACCGGTGTGCTTCAATAAAGGCTTGATTCGATTATACGTGAGTGGTCTGGAAGTCAGATTATGAAACCCTGAGACGAAGCTTTAACTATAAAAATACGTTTTCAGCTTTTCCCATTCTCAAGAAAAACAGAACACAGTCGTCCACCACATGAAAACATTTCAGTCAACAATGGGCTTCATGTGCCACAGTGATTCCATAAGATTATATGACTTAGCAACATCCCAGCCATCTTAGATCATGTGGATATGTTCTATGATATTTCCATTAAGTAGGAGATAGGGCATGGGGTAGGGATATGCTTAGGATATTCAGCACCACCAGGGCCCTCGCAATACTCCATCTGAAGATGGTTCCTATGAGGGGAAAGTGGGCCACCCTGCAGTTAAAGTGAGAAATTCAAGTCCAAGAAGGGAAAGCCCCCACTCTTGGGCATGAGCAATAGCCCAAGGGACTAAAGTTAACTTGATATTATTTTACATATTATTAGCATGTGGTTTGCTTCTTCCTCTGTGCATTTTCGGGGAGGGAGATACACAGGGGTGGACTTAGATGTCAACAGTAGAAAGGAAATTAGATATGATCTGGCTGTCCATCAAGGTATCCATCAACCCAAGTCCATTCAGGGGTGAGGTGGGGAGAATTGGGGGAAGAGCACACTTCTATCCAAGAAGAAGCCAGCTCCATTGTGTAAATGTGGCCCTGGGCACCTTCTCAGGTTGGTCCACTCTGCTGTCCTAGACTGTTCCTTCTCCTTCATATTCCTGAGCCTCGCCTGCCAATTTCTCCCAACTTATTCAATTCTTTGCTCAAGTTGCCAAGACCCTGGACCTGGGACCCCATGAGGACCATTGTTCTTGTGTTGGGGACATTTGTACAACAAAATGCTGCCATTCTCAGCCATGTCCCCGTCATTGAGCAACCCATTGTTATAATTATTTGTGTCGTTATTAGTAGAATCAACTCAGTTTATACTTATATTAACTTAGAGTGTGGGAGACCAACCTTACACGTGACTGAGTCACACTCCTCGGCTGGGTGCTGAGGCACTCAGTCACAGAAATGTGGCAGAGCTTTCCCCACCCTTCTTGGATTCGAGGGTCGGTCTCTTGTGCATGGGTGTGTCTTGCTACAGCCCCAGGGTGAAGCTATGCTCACCTGTTCCTTTGTAATATAACCCCTTGCCCTGTTTAGGATAGAATCTTCCATGGAAGTGCCTTGTGTGTGTCCCCTTCTCTTACTGTGCCCTTGGGTATGGCCTACCCAGGTGTCAGTCACCTGCTGACAGTGGACATCATGAAGATAGACTCAGCCCCCTGAAACCTGACCCCTTGCCTCATTTGAATAGCTTCTCCTCAATAAAAGGGGTCGGCAGGTGCTCTTGCTTTCTCTCTTCCTGCAGACCCTTAAGGTCAGAGGAACTGTCACAGTGACACCAAAGTAAAAGGTATTTGTGTCTCTTTTGTGGTTATTTTGTGCAGCCCAGTCAGCCCAGTTCAACTGGAGTGACCCCTGAGCCTTTTAGTGGAGAACTGAAACCTGGCATTAGAGGTCAATGCAAGAGGAAAACTTTCCTTGTTAAGTTTGAGCTCTAAATGACTAGGATTCTACCTTCTTATTTTTCCATTATTACTTGATAATGGAAATTGAATGGTTTGGGATCAACAAGATGGTGGATTTTTAAGCAACACTCTTTTATGTGGTTTATTTATTTATTTATTTATTTACTTATTATACATTTTTATTAGAACATCATAATTGCACATAGTAAATGGGTTCATTTAGACAAAAAAAAAACCCACACATGCAAGGAATTTGATTTGTAGACCCACTCCCCTTTTCCCCTCCCCTCCTCCCTTCTCATATTCTCCTGCATTTCTCTAAATAAAAGTGAAATTACCTTTGGTATCTTTACATATGAAGATAACATGATTTTGTTAATTTAATTCCATATTTTTTCCCCTTTCTCTTCCTACAATTTTCTGTTCCTGGCATTCTCCTTCTATCCCACTGAACTTCCCTGTATCTTTATGATATCAAACCCCTCCCCCACTGCCTTTTTCCCCTTATTTGGTCTAGCTTCCATATACATATATATGGAAGTTTTGTCTGATTCATTCTACTGTTTTTCCTATTCCCTTCCCTCATCCCTTCCCTTCATTCCCTTTTGTCTAATCCAATGAACATCTCTTTTTCCCTCCCTGCTTCCATTATTGTGTACCAGTATACTCATATTAGAGAGACTATTCAGCCTATTTTTTTTGAATTGGCTTATTTCACTTAGCATGATAGTCTCCAGATACATCTATATACCAGCGAAATCATAAAGTCATTCTTGTTTATGGCTGAGTAATATTCCACAGTGTATATATACCACATTTTCTTTATCTATTCATCTGTTGAAGAGCACCTACGTTGGTTCCATAGCTTAGCTATTGTGAATTGAGCTGCCTAATCATTTGATGTGGTATGCTGATTTTAAGTCCTTCAGGTATATATAGAGGAGGGAGAAAACTGGGTCAAATGGTGGTTTCATTCCAGGTTTTCTGAGGAATCTCCAAATGGCTTTCCAGAGTATTTTCAACAATTTGCAGTTCCACCAGCAATGTATGAATGTACCTTTTCCCACACATCCTGACCAACATTTATTATTACTTGTATTTTTTATAGTTGCCATTTTGACTAAAGTGAGGGGGAATTTGAATATAGTTTTAATTTGCATTTCTCTAATTGCTAGAGAGGTTGAACACTTTTTCATATATTTGTTGACCATTCATATTTCTTCTGTGAAGAGACTGTTTGGTTCATTTGCCCATTTATCCATTTGGGTTATTGGTATTTTTGGTATTAAGTTTTTTCAGTTCTTTATATATCCTGGAGATTAATCTGAGGTACTGAAGGAAAAGATTTTCTCCTATTTTGGTAAGCTCTCTCCTTATGTACTTGGTTGTTTCCTTTGCTGTAAAAAATATTTTTAATTTGATACCATCCCATTTATTGATTCTTGATTTGACTTCTTGTGCTTGAGGAATGTTGTTGAGAAAATCGGTTCCTAAGGTGACAAGATGGAAAGTTGATCTTAGTTTTTCTTCTAGGAGGTGCAGGGTCTCTCCTCTAATGCCTAGGTCCTTATTTTTGAGTTTTGTGCAGGGTGAGAGATAGGGGTTCAATTTAATTCTGCTGCATACGGATTTCCAGTTTCCCCAGCACCATTTATTGAAAAGGTTAACTTTCTTCCAATGTATGTTTATGACATCTTTGTCTAGCATGAGATAACTGTGTATATGTGAGTTTGTCTTTTGCCCTCTGCATTTATTATTATTCATGTTCTTGATAATTGCCATTCTGACTGGAATGAGATTAAATATTAGTGTAATTTGAATTTGCATTTCACTGCTTACTAAAGATGCTGAACTTTTTTTTGTATATTTAGTGGCCATTTTTTTCTACTTTTAAAAAGTTTTTAATTAGTTCTGTTGTACATTTATTGATTGGGCTATTTGGGTATTTGGGGGGGGGGCATTGAGTTTTTTATGTTCTTTTAGTCCCCTGTCAGAGAAGAGGGTGGCAAAGATTTTTTTTTTCTCATCCCATAGGATGTCTCTTCACTCTTAATCATTTCTGTTACTGTGTAGAACCTTTTCATGTAATGCCATCACACTTATTGATCCTTGGTTTTATTTTTCAAGCTTTAGGGGTCTTGTTGAAGAAGTCAGTGCCTGCACCTATGTGCCGGAGTGTTGACCCTATGTTTTCTTCTAGAAGTTTCAAGCTTTCTGGTCGAATTCCTAAGTCTTTGATCCATTTTAATTTGACTTTTGTACAGGATTAAAGATAGCTATCAAATTTCATTATTCTACATATGAATATCCAATTTACCCAGTGCTATTTATTTAAAAGACTGTCTTTTCTTCAATATATGTTGTTAGCCATAAATATTTGGATGTGTCATTCTGTTTCTGTTCCATTGATCTTCATGTCTATTTTGATGCCAGTACCATGCTGGTTTTGCTACTATAGCTCTGTAGTATAATTTGAGACGAAATATTGTGATGCTTCCTGCATCCGTTTTCTTGCTCAGAATAGTTAAGCACCATTTTATGCCAAACCTGTCATTCTAGCAATTTCAGTGTTCACTGGACTCATCCATAACCCTTGAACTTCTCAGTCCCATGATTGTCACTTCACACCACTTAACAACCTTCATAGACAAACTCTGGGCTCCGACATCATGATTTCTCAAACCTCTGAGATCTATAGCAATAAGAGTTCATCCTTACACTACAGGCCAGACACAGTCAGCAGTTCATTACTTCATTCTCATTACTTTTGCTCATTCACACTCTTTAACTGCTTACATTTATTCAGTTCTGCTCTCCTTATTTTATCCCATAACTGATCTATATAATGAAGTCTGTTACTTGAACATCACTAGTCCATCACCTTTATTTTCTTCCACCTACTCCCCCATCACCCATCAATTCAGTATCAACTAAAGAATATCTCCTCTGTGCCTGTTCTTGGCTTTTTTCTTCCATAAAACATCTGTTCAAATCCATTTACCATTTACCTATTGGGGTTTCTGTCTTTCTTATAGGAATGTTAACATTTTATTTTTACATGAATTCTTTAAGTATAATCTGCATGTTAATATTTTATACATATGAATCGAAAATATTTTTGCTCATGAGATCATATTTTATTATATGGAAGTTTTAACTTTAATAGGTTCAAATGGTTTAATCTTTGTGTCTTGGTCAAGATGTCTTTCATCTCCATGATTAATACAAATATTCAGTTGCCTTTTCTTCTAGTACTTCCAAAGTCTTGTTTTTTCACATTTTGTATTTTACAAAAGTGGAATTTTTGTAAATAGTATGGTTTTATTGTTGTATTTTTGTTTGTTTGTTTGCAGTGCTGGGGATCACGTTCAGGGACTTGTCAGGGCCTTGTGTATGCAGGATAAGAGCTCTACCATGGAGCTAACAATCCCAGCCACATGTATGATATATACAAACGGAATTTAACAGAGCTTACTTGAGCAAAGAACAATTCATGGATCAGCAGCACTCACAACCAGAAGAGCTTCAGAGAATTTCCTCAATAGTATGAAAAATGAGCTTTTCTAGGCCAATCCAGGAAGCAAAATAAAGAATTCACTTGATTGGCCACATCTAGGCATGTGCCTTATTTGGGCATGGGGTGGTAAGGTGGCTGCCTGTGAACTAATATAATGCAGCTATTTGTTATAAAAAAAATATGCTCTGATAGATTTTGAATTTTTATGTACAAAGTTAGGTTGCAAGATGTTATATAGAAGCTTAAAGTACAGGAGGCTAATGGCTTCCTGCTTAATTAATTTGTAGAAATAAACTTTTATGTTCATCATTGATAATCAACTGTTGCACTTCTTAAATGTTCATCCACCACCACTGATGCTACTCTTATTTCTGAACTTATTTCTGGCCCTTGATTTTGCCTTTCTTCCATTTGGCAAAAGCCATGTCTGTACCATATATTCTTTGGTCTTAAGCTTTAAAACACACATTGCTCTCACAGGATTGCTCCAAGATATTCTCCAAAATCACCTTAGCTATTTTGGGTGTTTGCTTATATTGCATAAATTCTAGCATAAATTCATGTGCCAAGTTCCAAAGAGAAAAAAGAGAAAAGAAAGGAAAGATGTAGGGAGAGAAAAAAAATGAGAAGGAAGCATAAGAGAGCAAAAGATTTATATTTATATTAGCATTTGATAATCACAATTACTTAGATTAATATGAATTTTGTTATCTCATCCATGAACATGGTATTATTTTCCATGTGTGTAAGCACAAATTTGTATTTTAAAAACTTTTAAGTAAATAATTTTATTAGTAAAAGATGTAAAGAAGGAATAAAACACACTCAGTTTCAGCCAATTACAGGAAGCCCATAAATATCCAGCCATATCAAGAGTGGAGAAGTTTGGAAATACAGAGGTGTTTATTGTATGTATTAAGACATTTTTGTTTGTTATTTTTTTACTTTACTTATTTATTTATTTGTTGTTAGATGAACCTTTATTTATTTATTTATTTATTTAATTTATTGTTGGTCATTCAAAACATTACAAAGTTCTTAATATATCATATTTCACAATTTGATTCAAGTGGGTTATGAACTCCCACTTTTACCCCGTATACCGATTGCTGTATCACATCAGTTACACTTCCATTGATTTACATATTGCCATTCTAGTGACTGATGTATTCTGCTGTTTATCCTATTCTCTACTATCCCTCTTCCCCTCCCCTCCCCTCCCCTCCCCTTTTCTCTCTCTACCCCCTCTACTGTAAATCATTTCTTCACTTGTATTATTTTTCTCTTACCCCTCCTTTCCTCTTATATGTAATTGAGTATGACCCTGAGGCTCACCTTCCAATTCCATGCGATTTCCCTTCTCTCTCCCTTTCCCTCCCACCTATCATCCCTGTTTAATGTTAATCTTCTTCTCAAGCTCTTCGTCCCTACCCTGTCCTTGGTTACTCCCCTTATATCAAAGCAGTCATTTGGCATTTGTTTTTTAAGGATTGGCTAGCTTCGCTTAGCATAATCTGCTCTAATGCCATCCATTTCCCTCCAAATTCTATGATTTTGTCATTTTTTATTGCTGCATAGTACTCCATTGTGTATAAATGCCACATTTTTTTATCCATTCATCTATTGAAGGGCATCTAGGTTGGTTCCACAATCTTGCTATCGTGAATTGTGCTGCTATGAACATCGATGTAGCAGTGTCCCTGTAGCATGCTCTTATTAGGTCTTTAGGGAATAGACCGAGAAGGGGAATAGCTGGATCAAATGGTAGTTCCATTCCCAGCTTTCCAAGAAATCTCCATACTGCTTTCCAAATTGGCTGCACCAATTTGCAGTCCCACCAACAATGAACAAGTGTACCCTTTTCCCCGCATCCTCGCCAGCACTTGTTGTTGTTGGACTTCCTAATGGCTGCCAATCTTACTGGAGTGAGATGGTATCTTAGGGTGGTTTTGATTTGCATTTCTCTGACTGCTAGCGATGGTGAGCATTTTTTCATGTACTTGTTAATTGATTGTATATCCTCCTCTGAGAAGTGTCTGTTCAGGTCCTTGGCCCATTTGTCGATTGGGTTGTTTATTATCTTATTATCTAATTTTTTGAGTTCCTTGTATACTCTGGATATTAGGGCTCTATCTGAAGTGTGTGGAGTAAAGATTTGTTCCCAGGATGTAGGCTCCCTGTTTATCTCTCTTATTGTTTCTTTTGCTGAGAAAAAACTTTTTAGTTTGAGTAAGTCCCATTTGTTGATTCTAGTTGTTAACTCTTGTGCTATGGGTGTCCTATTGAGGAATTTGGAGCCCGACCCCACAGTATGTAGATCATAGCCAACTTTTTCTTCTATCAGACGCCGTGTCTCTGATTTAATATCGAGCTCCTTAATCCATTTTGAGTTAACTTTTGTACATGGCTCGAGAAAGGGATTCAGTTTCATTTTGATGCAAATGGATTTCCAGTTTTCCCAGCACCATTTGTTGAAGATGCTATTCTTCCTCCATTGCATGCTTTTAGCCCCTTTATCAAATATAAGATAGTTGTAGTTTTGTGGATTGGTTACTGTGTCCTCTATTCTGTACCATTGGTCCACCCGCCTGTTTTGGTCCAGTCTCAATCCTTTAACAGTTGATCCTCTTCAATTTTTATTTTTTTAATTCTTGAATTGTCAGAGAATATTTTTAAGTAATTGTATCCAAAAGTGTACTTGGTCATTTTGCTTTGGGAATTTTTGAATAGCTGAGAATCCATTTTATTGACTTATCTATGAATTGCACATCACCTTGCTAAATATCTTGTTATCAACATCAAATCTCTGTCTTTGCTTATTTCATGGTATTACATACAAAGTCAAGGCTCTTTCGCCCACCACCTCTGAGAAGAATGAATGACTATGCCATTTATTGATTAGAGAAAGTATATTTTGACCATGAAATTGATAAAGAAAAAGAAACTAAAACAATGGCACTTTTAGGAAACAAAAAAAAAAATAAGAAGAAGAAAAATATAAATCAAAGTCCTAGCAAAAACTGACAATGATCTTTAACAGTAAATTTGTATTTTCAGATAGCTTTGTTATTACATATGTTATTGGACTTATCCCTGTATCCTTATTTTTCCTTTCAATTTATATCTCATAACTAGTGTTAAAGACAATTTTCTGTCTTGCATTATGATGCATACTCTTAATTTTTCTTTTCTTATTGTTCAGTATAGATTTCTGATAGATCTCTTCTATCAAGTTAAAGAATGTCCTTGCCTTCTAGTTTGCTAAGGGTGTTTTCTTGTTGCTGTGGTTGATTGGTTTTAACATTAGTGGATATTGAACCTTATGGAGACTGTTGCAGTATTTTTGGAAATGATCATGGAAAGAAGGAGAAGCCTGTGTTTACATGCTGATTCTCCAACAACTCAGTAACCCCAGTTATCCTTATTGCTAGCCAAATGAGATATAGGACTGTTTTAAATTTCAGTGATGTCAACTCTGTCTTTTACTCCTACATCACAGTGGCCTACACATAGCAGGAGACTAAAGGATTCCACAGCTCTACAACATACCCAACATAGAAAGCTGCACTAAATGCTCTCCTTGAACACAGATTTCCTCAGCTCCCTCTTTCCAGTTAGATGACCTATCGGGACTCTTCTACAGATTGTTCTCACACATGTTCTCCCTTTGTCAAATGAACTGTCAGACAAAATCATGGAATGTATTCCTTTCACCTACATTTTTTTAGCAGAGGGATTTTGCAAATGTCTGGGATAGAGAGTGACCTAAAAGTGTTGGGTTTCCCATTGGCATTCTCTGACCTTACAGGCTGAGGATGGCCTTTCATGTAATCATGCAAGATCTTCCGTAGGCCTTTTGAATGTTAAATCCTACAATGATCCCTGAGTAGAGCCAACTTATTCATAACATGTTACTGCCACCACTTTTAAATTCCCTGTATAAATATTTTATTTAGAATTTTATACTTAGGTTTCTATAAATTCATGTTTTATTTATATACATATGAATAATACATACAAATATATGTAACTATATGTAACATGTGTGTGCTCTAAAAACTTTATTTACAAATAATTTTACCATTTATTATTTCTTGGGTTTTTAAAATTCTCTTCTGATTTTTATTATTTTCTTCCTTCACCTTTCCATTTTTTAAATTTTTTTTTAAAACAGAGAGAGAGAGAGAAAATTTTTTTTTTAATTTCATTTTTTAGTTTTCAGCGGACACAACATCTTTGTTTGTATGTGGTGCTGAGGATCGAACCCAGGCCCCACACATGCCAGGGGAGCGCATTAAGGCTTGAGCCACATCCCCAGCCCTCCTTCACCTTTCTTGAAGCTTGCAGTGTTTCACTTGTTTTCTAACTTCTTGAATTGAATGGAAAAGTCATCCATTTTTCATCCATCTTCTTTTTGAAGATACACTCGACAATTTATTTTCTTCAAAGAATATTCTGCTGCTTTTAAAAAGACTTAATGTGTGGAATATAATTTGTTGTTTAGTGAGTTCTTCACACTTCATGATTTGCATTGTGTTTTGGCTTCACAGATTATTTTCAATAGGCACACATTTTGCTTAGCCCCATTCTGTTTCGTTTTGCTTTTGATTGCTAATTTTTATTGCATTTTAGTAACAATATTTTCAGCATTTTGCTGCATTCTCCTAATTTCCTCCACTCTCTCTTCCAGAAACTTTGTCTCAATTTCAGTGAGTACAATTTTTTTTTCTTATAATGGGTCTCATTTCAGATCTTCTTATGTTTTAAGTAGTGTTCAATTCATTCATTGGGGGTATTTAGACTTTCTTTTGTAATCACTTCAAGTATAATTGTTTTATAATGTCCGAACGTTCATTTCCAACAGCGTTAATCCTGGTGTGTCTGGCCTGAGCCCCTGCTATCATGGCTTTCCTTATGTGCTGTGTAAGATTTCTAATGGGCTGTTATCTTCCCCTGCGTGTTCCCCTGGTGGACCCTGGTGGGCTGGTTTCTGAGAAATCATGTGTACTTGGGTTATTAGCACCTTCCCACTGAGCACTTTCTGGCTTCCCTCTGGCAGCAGCCAGGAGTTTGTTTTCAGATTAACTCCTTAACTCAATGTGTTTACGCCAGAGAGACAGAGAGTCCGGGAGGAAAGGTAAACCCTACATGTACTTTGGCAGATGGACTTCTTAATTTATCTCCTATCAAGAAGCCCAAGTTGGGTCAAGACTACTTTCCTTTCCTGCTACTTCCAGGCCACTCTGGGCACCATCCACCTTCTCAGCAGCAGGTGCATCTCCCATCCTAATGTGACAGTGCAGGTGCTCCTGGAGCATAGTGTCCCCCTGGTGTTCCTCGGTGTCCGCTGAAAGGTTGTGCATATACCTGCAGCAGGGCTGCATTAGCTCATCCTCCTCATTAAGAGTTTCCTAATTTCTCTCTTTTGTATTGTTTCACTAAGTTCAAGTATTTTCTGCTTTAAAAATAAAACGTACACTTAAAAAAAATCTATGTGGGGGCTGGGGATGTGGCTCAAGCTGTAGTGTGCTCGCCTGGCAGGCGCCGTGCGCTGGGTTCAATATTCAGCACCACATAAAAATAAAATAAAGATGTTGTATCCACCGAAAACTAAAAAATAAATATTAAAAAAATTCTCTCTCTTTCTCTCTCTCTCTCTCTCTCAAAAAAAAAAAAAAAAAAAAAAAAAACCTATGTGCCCTGTTTCAGCTGTTGTGTTCACTTAAGTTACAAATGCAGCTGTTCCTCAGCATCCCCTAGGGATTGTTCTAGCACCCCTCATATACCAGTAGCCTTACAGGCTCAAGTTCCTTAAATAAATTGGCATTGTATGTGCATATAACCTATACACATCCACCTGTATTCTTTACACCATCTGTGGGTCACTTATGATATTTAATACAATGTGGATGTTAGGAAAGTAGTTGTTCTCCTGTGTAGTTTATAGAATAATTACAAAAAAAAAGAAATCAGTGCATGTTTAGTACAATGCAATTGCTTTTAAAAAATATTTCCAATCCAAGTTTGATGGAATTTGTGCATGTGGGACCCATGGACAAGGAGAACCAGCTGTATACATGTGCTTGGTCTCCTTTGCTGTAGACACCCTAGCATGGCTATTTTTACTTTTTTTCTGAAAGCAGAATTCCATAAGGCAGTTGCTATCCCAGAGAGAACCACTTAAATCCCATTACACAACTTCTGTGTTATTGTGACTCATTATCACTCCAGGCTAAAATCCAAGCTACTCACCAGGACTGAACAGGCTCCCTCAAGCAACCTTCTGCATTTAACCTCTTGTGCATCACAAACTCCAGGAGTTCCAAAACACTCCTGATTTTTAGGTCAGCATATTGGGACTCCCTTGGCCTTGCCTTATATTGTCTCCTTGATCTGCAGAAGGATGTCTCCTTTATCTGCAGAAGAAACTTCTGTCCATACTTCACAAACCAGCTCATAAATTTTCTCTTTAGCAGACCTTTCTCTACTTCCCCTAAATAAAATTAATCGTTCTCTTCTCTTGTCCTGTTTAGATGGCTCAACTATGAATTCAATATACAATATCCAATTATTTTTTATATTTGCTCCTATTTGTTCATTACCCTCTGCAGTATTTTTAAGGTAAGACCTCATAGTTTATTAATAGACTTCCAATAGGTATAACTTTCCCTGGCACATGGAAGTGATGTCAGAAGTAGGAATCAGTTTTCTAGTAAAAATTCATATATGCTGTTATAAAGTGAGAGCTAGTTTTAGTTATTGTCTGTGTGGATATATAAAAAAATCATGTTAAAAATCCAGAATCTTGAAATTCTGTTTCCCAAAGAATATTTTTTACCAATCACCTGTAAATGTCAGTGGTGACATAACAATATTGACCAAGCACCTCACAGAAAACCACAAGGAAATCACGCTCACTTTGAGGAATTTGAACATTCCTGAGACACAAAGTTATGGATGACATCAGAGTTTAGACATCCCTGGGTATTTGATTGAAAATAGCTATTTATCACAAACTGTCAGCTACAATCTGTATAAATCTGTGACATCAACTTTAATCTACTTGATAATTCTCTGAATCTGCATTAATTCTGAGTCTCTTTCTTTTTAACTCTCTGAATAGTCTGTGTATCTGAACTGCTTTCCTCCTCACGAACATCTCTTTCCATTACTAATGTCTAAACTATTATTCTGTTTACACAAAACAATAGCCGTTGCCTGTTATTTTGGATCAAAAACTACATGGAAATGTTTTCGTCTCTAACAGAATGTGAATTAATGTGTTTTTTAAATGTATAGATGCAGGTTAATTCAAAGGATTAAATATTGCACAGGGATTAAAATATTAAAAAGCCTTCAAGAAATAATGTGTTCTTGCTCTTACCATGCCCTGGGAGTAATGGTGCATTACACAGATGATATTTTCATGGTGCTGTACAGTTTACAAATGTTTTTTGACAGACTATTTATTTGGAAACCATAAAGTGGAGGGGTATGTATGGTGGTTTCTCTTGTATGTTAGGGAGACTGAGCCCTGATCCAAGAGCTTAACAGCAGTATAAGTGATCGGAACCGAGGGTTAACTCTGATACCCTCTCCTTCCCATATTCATCTTGTGTAAGGATCGTGATGCATAAAGAAATGACTGAGACCCTGTGTGCCTTCTAGGATGGAAAATAAAAACAAGTCCACTGCATAACGTAACACAGTGCAATGCGACTTAAACTCGGCTCCTGCATTTGTCTCTATAAAAGTCAAAACCAAACAACAATAAAAATGAAATCCCTATAGGCCCCTAACGTTGACTTAAATTATTTTTATTATAGTGTTCCTTAAATATGCACACAGAAAACATAATAAATAAATTGTTCATGCTTCCAGTTCTGATAGTACTCTAAACCAAAAGCAAAATTATGAATTAAATAAAAACAACAGTAAAAGTCAAGATAATTAAAATCATTAACATAAATTTAATGGAATTGATAATGATGCCTTCTGAATCTAAATTGTGAATTTCAAGAGGACCAACCACTGGGGTGCAGGTTCTCTTCACTCTGATGTATTCATGTCCCCACATGTGTTACTCCTTTTAAGTTGCTATAGCAAAATATCACGGACTGGTCATTCACCAGCAAGAGAACTCTATTTCCACAGTTTTGGAGGCAGAAAGTCTAAGATCAAGATGCTAGAGCATTCAGTGTTTGGGGAGGGCCTGCCTCTGGTCCACAGATAATCTTTTTCTCTATATCCTCATAGGTTAGAAAGAGGGGATGAGCTCCACAGGCCTTCTTTGACCAAGACAGGAAATACACTTATGAGGGCCCCACCCTCATGATCTGATCACCTCCCAAAAGGCATGATATTGGGATTTAGAGGTTCAACATATGTATTTGGGAAAGACACATTCAGACCACAGCACATGAAAACATCTCTTCCTCAGCTTTTCTCTAATCAATAATAACACCTTCACATAATAAAATATAAGTCAATTTTGCTTTTGCTTGACCAACTATATCATCTACATATTAAAGTCCATCCCAG
This sequence comes from Spermophilus citellus, assembly GCF_964194105.1. Taxonomy (NCBI): domain Eukaryota; kingdom Metazoa; phylum Chordata; class Mammalia; order Rodentia; family Sciuridae; genus Spermophilus; species Spermophilus citellus. The sequence continues at coordinate 28,507,227 of NC_138194.1, read as the reverse complement.
GTATTTGCTCGGACAAGCATCAGTAAAATAGTTCTGCTGATGCTAACACATTTTCAAACACAGGCAAACATTCAATGAATACCCTAAAATGATATGATAGTGCTTGGCTATAAGATAGACAACTAAATGAACTTGAGAATCCTGGTATTAATTTCTATGGTTATGATCAATATGAAAATATAATTTAAAATGTGTCACAAAAAACTCCAAAGACCCCTCCAATATATCTGATGACCCCAAAAAGGCCACATGCAATAGGTTCAGAAGAGCTAATAGAGAAAGAAAACTATTTTAACCTGGACCTAAACTCACTCCCACAGGATAACCATAAAGCAAGTCTACGTGAGGCAGCCTTGATCAATAAGTAGTAAGAACCGCCATCCCAGGGTAAAGAAGAAGGAATGAAGGGAGCTTTGATTCCCTTGTTCTTCACCAGGGACTTGTTTTGAGCATAATGCAATGAGCAGAGTCTATGAGGAGCAAAGTGTATGCTAAGCTGTGGAGCCAGAGAGTAGCTTCCCAGAAGCCCAATCAGCTGGCTTCTTCCCAACAGGACCTGGAGAGGACAGGATTGAGTGGAGGGCTGGGCTGCACATGCACCAGCCAGGGTTCCCCAAGTTAGGAAGACAGAAGCTAGCTCATGGAGGGTAGAAGGCAGAACGGAGGTACATAGCAGCTAGATTCATAGACTAGTCTTGTATACAAAAGGATGAAGAGTTCAAGGAGCTCAGATGAAATTCAAGTTTGGAACACCAGAAATTCAGCTCCAAGAACCCTGCGCATTACGATTTAGGAATAAAATTTGCAGCCAAAAATAAATAGTCTCTGCTATTTAAGAATATCCAATACCAGTGATATAATTCTAAGAGTTTTGATAAATATTTGCCTTATAAGCTAACCTTTAAATCTCTGCTGTTTAAATTGTAATGGATGTAAAAGTCTTTAATGTATGTAAGGGGTTCTTAAACCAAACAGAATTTAATGAGTTAGAACCAGTTCCCTTCTGAATTCTGGTGTCACACTGTTCGATAGGCCTGATAGGAGTGATCCTGCTTTTCAATCTCCAGTATTTTTTTCACTCTATTTTCTTTTAAATTAATAAAGTCTCTAAACTTGCATGTTACCAGGAAAAAAACAAAAACGAGCCCTGAACAGATCCAAAATGGCCCTTCTTCTTATACCAGATTTCCAAGGATGATTTCAGAATCCCAGAAGGACTTCACATCCTCAAAATGCTTAGCCAGCTCCTTCATTTAAAGGCGTACTTGCCCAGAAACAAAGAAAATATCTGAATTGCATAATTTTCTTTCTGAAACTTGAGCTGATATGTAAAGCATTTCCATTTAATACATACAAGACACCTCGTCTGGCCTGGTCAGGCAGTAGATTTGAACAAAATAGTTTCTTTCAGGACAAGTCTTTTCAGTCTTTGAGCTTGAAGAATGTCCAGGTGGTCATTTTAAGAATGAGATTCTTGGGGCTGGGGATGTGGCTCAAGCGGTAGCGCGCTCGCCTGGCATGCGTGCGGCCCAGGTTCGATCCTCAGCACCACATACCAACAAAGATGTTGTATCCGCCGAGAACTAAAAAATAAATATTAAAAATTCTCTCTCTCTCTCTCTCTACTCTCTCTTTAAAAAAAAAAGAATGAGATTCTTTATGCTTAAATTAGAGAAATGAAAATTACCACTTAGAATTCTAGCAAGAAAGAAGATGTTTATAAATGATACCAACACACTTCATTTAAAGAGGCAACTAGCCATGCCTGAAAAGAGCACAGGAAGGTATGTATGCTCAGCTAATTGAGAGATAGTTGAAGCTAGACGGAAGAGAAAGACATTCATAGATAGCTTATTCCTACAGAAAAGAATCCCTCCAATTTCCCCAAACCAGAAAAAAAAAGCAAAGTAATACAGACACATACATACATATACATGTGTGTAGATACCCATGGAAACAGATAAAAGAAGGGTTTTCTTAGATGTTAAATTTCAGTTTCTTTCTCAGTCTCTTCAGAGAGATCTTAATGACTCCCCAAAAGGAATTCATCTCTAAGCCAGTGACTGCCTCATTGCCCCAGTTTCCCAAATGCAGCCACCATGCGAACAAAGAAAAGGACAGAGAATAAGCCCTTTTCAGAAGAAACTCATTCACCTTTGGTTTTAGTCAGCTTTGTGCTTCTGTGACCAAAATACATGACAAGAACGATTAGAAGTTGAAAAGTTTATTTGGGGGCTCACAGTTTCAGACATCTCAGTCCCTACAGGGCAGACTCCATCGATCAGGGCCAGGTCCCTTCTGAATTCTGGTGACCCACCGTTTGATAGTCCTGATAGGGGTGATCCTTTTTTTTTTTTTTTTCAATCTCCAGTATTATTTTCACTCTATTTTCTTTTGGACTAGTAAAGGCTCTAAACTTGCATGCTACCAGGAAAAAAAAAAAAAAAAAAAACGAGTCCTGAACAGATCCAAAATGGCCCTTCTTCTTATGCCAGATTTCCAAGGATGATTTCAGAATCCCAGAAGGACTTCAGATCCATACCATGGTCAGAGTTCAAGGTGGAGGAAAGTCGCTCAGCTCATGGCAACGAGGAAGCAAAGCATGGTGGGGAAAAGATGAACCCTTTCAGGGCCCCCCTCCCCATGACCTACCTCCTCAGTCACTCCTCACCTGCCTACAGCTACCAGCCAGTCATTCAAAGTAACGTAGACTAATTAGGTTACAGCTTTCATAATCCAAACACTTCACCTGCATTCCTGCATTAACACAGGACCTTTGGGGATATACCTCATATCCAAAACATAATACATTTCTGTAATAGGGACAAAGGTAAATGCCTGTAATATACAAAGATTGTCAAATAACCAGTCCTTATAGATTTTGGAAAGCTGGGAATGGAACCACCATTTGACCCAGCTATTCGTCTTCTCAGACTATACCCAAAGGACCTAAAAACAGCATACTACAGGGACACAGCCACAACAATGTTTATAGCAGCACAATTCACAATAGCTAGATTGTAGAGCCAACCTAGATGCCCTTCAATGGATGAATGGATTTCAAAAAATGTGGCATTTATACACAATGGAATATTACTCAGCACTAAAAAATAACAAGATCATGGCATTTGCAGGGAAATGGATGGCATTAGAGCAGATTATGCTAAGTGAAGCTAGCCAATCCCCCAAAAAATAAATGCCGAATGTGTTCTCTGATGTAAGGGGAATGACTCAAAATGGAGTAGGGAGGAACAGCATGGGAAGAAGATTACCTCTAGATGGGGAAGAGGGGTGGGAGGGAAAGGGAGGGAGAAGAGGAATTGCATGGATGGTGAAAGGGGACCCTCATCATTATACAAAATACATGTATGAAGAAGTGAGGAAAAAAGGAATAGCATAACTTTAGATTAGGTAGAGAGAAGTGATGGGAGGGGAGGGGAGGGGATGGGGGATAGGAAGTTTAGCCTGCAACCTGTGCCGGCTTCATGAATGAAGGTTTCAGATGTGAGAAACCTCTAGGAAGTTTTGAATTAAAGAGACAAGACTCTAATTACCTTTAAACCAGCTCCAGAACAGCTCCTCCTAGCTCTAGTCTCCAGCCTCCTATTGTGGTAGCGAGGTTTACTGAAGAGGCGAGACAGAGAGAGAGAGAGAGAGAGAGAGAGAGAGAGAGAGAGAGAGAGAGAGAGAGAACAAGCCAGGGAGTGGACTTTTATTGGGGAACAAAAAATTCTGGGGAAAAAATCCCATCCAATGAAGATTAAGGGGGGCAGCATCCCAAGGTCGGGGGTGATGAACATACCTCTGCATGGACAAGCACTCGGACCTGGAGAAGGGTGGGGCAAGCTCTGGACACAAAAGTTGCCTAAGCGTCTCTCTCCCAGCCAGGGAGGTAACTCAAATCATGTGGGAGGATGGCCTCCCACAAGGAAGGACAGTAGAATGAAACAGACATTATTATTGCTGTATGTATATACGTGATTGCATGACCAATGTGATTCTGCAACCTGTATACTCAGAAAAATGAGAAATTATAATGTCCCATCTGATTCAAATGTATGATATGTCAAGGTCATTTTACTGTCATGTGTAACTAATTAAAACACATAAAAATTTTTAAAAAGATAGATTTTGAATAAATGTTAAGGTCTGTAAACAAGTCAAGATGGCGCCTGGCATTTTGCCAGAGGGAGTGGTTTGTGAAGTAACGCCATCCAGCCATTAAGTGTGGAGATTCCTTACTGGTTGACTGCTGTATCTAGTTTATGTTAATTAAGATAAGCTGTGTGGAATGTATATATACCCCTCCTGTCCTACAATAAACGGCTCCTACTCCTGCTGTATCAATCTACACAAGTTCCTCATCACCCCCCAGTTAGTTTGCTGCAGCCGGACTGCAATAAAGACATGATTATGGCCTATTGGCTAGTAGCCTTCAAAAATTCTGAGGTTGATGACCTTTAGGAGGGCAGACAGATGCTTATTCAGAAGGGGGCATTACCCTGTGAGTTTGAGTTTCCAGAGAAAGAACTGTCAGGCTTGAGAGACTGTGGGAAAAGGAGGATAGTGGAAATCTAAAATCTAAAAAGGTTTAGATTGAAGCCTATGACCCTGGCTGGGCTGACTGAATTTCAGGCTCAGGGCAGCAGTATGTGAGCTCAAGGGCAAGAAATTTGCAAATGGACATTATGCCTGGCTCTACAACAGGGACTGGAGGGGAATCGGCCCAACAGCACTTCATCCTGGGTCAGTAGCCTCCATATGCCAGCAATATTCCACCGCATGGACATCCTCAAGTCCATGGTAATTGATCATCTCAGCTTATCCCAGCTAAGAATGTGAAAGGGAGAAGGAAGTCTCCAGGCCAGCCTCAGTCTCACCAGCATAGATCTGGGTCAGGGAGTGGGGAACACTGCTTCCTCATTTCCCTGAGCTCAGGGTGGATTTCATTCATTCCTTTCCCTGGGGAACAAAGTGTCTGGGTCCCATGCTACATGTCATAGTATCAATGCATGCCACTCTACCACTTTGCAATCTACGTGGGCCTTCCAATTCATGACCTTGCTTGTGAACGGCCATCCTGTACACTGACATGGCAAAGAGTATTATCCCATTTTGTACATTTAAAAAATCAAATGGAGTGACATGAGGTATCTTCCCAGGGTAGCAGCACTATTCAGCAACATAACTAGTGCTCGGACACAGTGCCTTAATCCAGCCCCTGATGAGATTTCACTACACAATGTTTGCTTCCAACCCTCCTCCATCACCAGCTTCAGGACTCCATGGAGCCAACCCAACTGCCAAACAGCTTCCATTTCCCAAACCAAACTACACCGTGGAAGTAAATATTGACCCAGTAAGACCACTGCTCACAGGATGAGAACACAAGTAAAGGAGTAATCTGGGCACCCAACTTCCTCTGAGTGTCAGGGAATGGGTTCCCAACTATCTGCCTCATCTTGTTGTTGTAATCAAGTTTGAATCCTGCCTTTGAATATAACCAAATTTATAGTATACAAGTAACTATAAATATGGTTTTAATAATCACACTGTTGTAAAAAAATAATCCTTAAAAATTAAAAATGGAAACTAGGGAAAGTGTGCGTAACTTATCTCCAGAAAAAGTTAATAGCCCTTCATATATTAAAAAGTACGTCAAAACAAGAACACATACGGTGCTGTAGAAAAATGGACAACTATGAAGTTGCAAGAAATGGGAGTGGCTTCCTTGGAAAAGACGTTCAACCCTATTTATGAGAAGAAAATATAATTCCAAGCTTCATGGAGACATTAACTATAGAGTCACCACATATTGTATTATACTTTCCTGTTAGCAAAGGGACCCAGTCTTATCTCCATAAAGACATTAAGCCCACACAGAATACAGGAGCCATATTTCACATTTCTATATATTTCAGTAGCATCTCAATAAATATCTGAGGTGGGCTGGGAACGTAGCTCAGTGGTAGAGCACTTGCCTCGCAGGAGCAAGGCCCTGGGTTAACTACACAGTACTGCAAAAATAAATAAATAAACAAACAAATGAATGAATGAATGAATGAATGAATGAATGATCTGAGGTAATGATTAGGAGTTAAAGTTGTGGATGCTGTTAAGGATAATTAGTTACTCTTCAAAGTTTCTAGATCCTTCAGTACTAAAAAAAAAAATGCAATATATTGAGGGGTGCCCATGGGAGAATGGGGAGAAAGCATGATTATTCTCTTTGCCCTGAGATGATTCTATTGTTCTGGAACAGTACAGACAGTCTTCGTCTTGTCTCAGTACAATTCTGAAAAGAAAAAGAAAAACAGTGGCAGTTCTCAAAACTGCTGCATGTTCTTCGTCTTTTGCTAACAGTTAAAAAAAAAAAAAAAGCTCTAGTATATTTGGAGCAAGCTCTTGACAATGGCACGGCCACGTCATAATTCACAGCGCTTCACCTTCTCCTTCTAGGGTACTGCAGATTAGTACAGATCACACAGTAATTTCCAATCACCCAGGCAAAACGAAACAGGTTGGAAAGTGGACATATGTGGTATCTGTCAGGGTATAATGACTCACCAGGAGTTAATCTGAATAAATAGGAGAGGAGCTGAACTAAAAATTAAACAAGATGCTGCCAATTATTTGGGGGTCACAGGTGATAGGAAAATGATCTCCAGGGTATTTATTATTAAATATCTTCCTGAAGCTTTCTTATAAGCTTTTCATATTGGATGATATACTGGATTCTAAATATTATGACATCTTATGCAGTCATTCTTTAAAATAATTCTAAAAATGCCAAAAAGAGCATAGTGCTAATGAAAAAAAAAAGGCAGTTTTACAGAGTCCTGACAAATTTAGAATAAAAAGATAATCCCTAATGGGAAAGAAGGTTAACTCTAGAACTAATATACCTAATGAAGAGGCATCATGCCTGCATTGATGTATGCCTACAAGAGAAAAACCACGTGCTGGTTTTCTTTGAATTGCAAAGCGAACAAAACCCATTAAAGAGAAGACATATCTGAATCACAACTAGCAAGGCTTCGCTTTGCTTGCCTCTGTACAGGAGTAGGTACAAACATTAGGTGTGCTACGTGTCAAAATTATGAACATAATATCAAAAGGCATCAACCCATATGTTTTTCAGGCTAACGTCAATAATTAGAGGTACTTGAACAGAGACTTTCAGAGTTGAAGGGTAAAGTTCTACTCACAAATATTATACATAGCTTTAGAGTGAGTTAACCATCTCTCCCAAGGTTCTTCACGTCCTTCTGGTACTTATGAATTTCAACACGTGCGTAATGTGCACTATGACCACAGAAAGAAGCAGCAGGCAGCTTAACTGGGATCAGGTAACCTCTAATATTGAGTTTCTAGAGTTGCCAACTTTGCTGAAGGGAACTCTCCCAGGAGAATCAAAGGGGGAGTTCTTGAGGTCCCAGTCTTGGTTTCTTTAGGAAACAGTCGTAACTATAACTTGGGTTTCCCTTTGGGTCATAAATATAGTCTCACATGGTGGGAGGAGGGCTGGGGTGGTGGCTCAGAGGTAGAGTGCTCACCTAGCATGCGTGAGGCACTGGGTTCGATCCTCAGCACCACATAAAGTAAAATTTTTTTAAAAAATATTGTGTCCACCTATAAATAAAAAATAAATATATTTAAAAAAAATTGGTGGGAGGAGGTTTCTGTTGGACTCAAAGACAAGTCACAATACTAAGAGCTAGAAGAAGAGAAGCATTGGGAGTTGAAGAGGAAAACTGACTGGAAGGTTAGAAATGATCTTTTCCCAATGCATTCCTTGGCGACAAGAGAGCTGTGAGCTGGGTAGCGGAGCTAACAGAGTGGCTTGTGCTGTTCAGGTTTGGAGGTCATCTGTGGACAGAAGTCAAAGGCAATAACCCGGATGATTATGGAACATTCGTTTCCATCAATTCTCTCTTAAGTATATCAGCAAAAGTCCCCCCAACATGAAGTCTTTTTTGTTGTTGTTGTTTTTTAATTAGAGCATTATAATTATACATAGCGTTTGGGTTCATTTTGACCAAATAATAATGCAAGAAACTATATTTCAATCTTCATTCCCACCCATTTCCTCCCCCCTCTTCCCTCCACTTATTCTCCCTCTTCTTCTCGATTGATCTTCCTTCCACTTGTCCCTTTATTTATTTTTTATTTTTTTACATATATATAAAGGTGAAATTCTTTTTGGTACATTTACATATGTATCATGTAATTCCTCCCATATTTCTTCTTCTTCCCTTTCTTTCCTTCCTCCCTTTCCTTCTCTTTCTTCTATTCCATTGATCTTCCCTATATCGTCCCTGTATCATTATGATATTCTACTTGTCCCTCCACCACATTCTTTCCATTATTTTGCCCTCACCATCACATACAAGATTAGACATTTTTCTGAATCTAGTTTATTTCAGTTAGCATGATATTCTCCATCTCCACCCATTTACCAGCAAATGCCATTATGTCATTCTTATGGCGGAGTCAAACTCCATGGTGTATATATACCACCTTTTCTTGATACATTCATGTGCTTATAGGCATCTGGGCTGATTCCATAATTTGGCTATTGCGAATTCTGCTGCTATAAACAATGATGTGGCTATGTCATTATAGTATGCTGATATTAGCTCTTTTGGACAAATACCAAGGAGTGGGGTAGCTGGGTCATATGGTGTTTCCATTCCTAGATTTTTTTTTTTTTTTGAGAGAGAGAGAGAGAGAGAGAGAGAGAGAGAGAGAGAGAGAGAATTTTTTAGTATTTATTTTTTAGTTTTTGGTGGACACAACATCTTTATTTTTTTTATTTTTATGTGGTGCTGAGGTTCGAACCCAGTGCCCCGTGCATGCCAGGCAAGCGCGCTACCACTTGAGTCACATCCCCAGCCCCAACCATTCCTAGATTTTTGAGGAATGTCCACATTGCTTCCTGGAGTGGTTGTACTGATTTGCAGTCCTACCTGAAATTTAGTGTACGTTCCCCCCACATCCTCACCAGCATTTATTATTATTCATGTTTTTGATAATTGCTATTCTGACTAGAGTGCAATGAAATCTTAGTGTAGTTTGATTTGCATTCCCCTGATTGTTAGAGATGTTGGACAATTTTTCATATACTTATTGGCATTGGTGTCTCTTCTTTTGAGGAGTTTCTGTTTAGTTGTTTTATTTTATTTTATTTTGCCCATTTATTAATTGGACTATTTGGTTTTTTGACATTACATTTTTGAGTTCTTTATATATTCTGGGTATTAGTTCCCTGTCAGAGGAATGAGTGGCAAAGATTTTCTCTCATTCTGTAGGCTCTCTCTTCACTCTCTTAATTATTTCCTTTACTATAAAGAAGCTTTTAATTTGTTGCCATCACATTTATTGATTCTTGGCTTAATTTTTTGAGCTTTAGGGGTCTTGTTGAAGAAGTCAGTGCCTGCACCTATTTGATGGAATGTTGACCCTATGTTTTCTTCTAGCAGTTGCAAGGTTTCTGGCTTAATTCCTAAATCTGAGCCATTTTGACTTGACTTTTGTACAGGGTGAAAGATGGGGATATTATTTTACTCTTCTGCATGTGGACATCCAGTTTTTGCAAAACCATTTGTTTAAAAAAGGTGTCCTTTTTCCAACGTTCTCTTTTTTTTTTTTTTTTTTTTTTTTTTTTTGCATCTAGTGAAGCATCAGATGACTATAACTATTTGGATTTGTCTCCATGTCCTCTATTCTATTCCATTGGTCTTCATGTTGGTTTTGATGACAACACCATGCTGTTTTAATTACTATAGCTCTGTAGTATAATTTGAGATTTGGTATTATAATGCCTCCTGTATCACTTTACTTGTTCAAAATTCCTTTGGCTTTTCAAAGTCTCTTATTCTTCCAAGTGAATCCTAGAACTTCTTTTTTTTTTTCCTACTTCTGTGAAGAATGTCGTTGGTTGTGTTGAATTTGTACATTGTTTTTGGAATTATGGTCATTGTGGTAATATTAATTCTGTCCATCCAAAAACATGAGCAGTCTTTTCATCTTCTGAAGTCTTCTTCAATTTCTTTCTTCAGTGTTCTTAGTTTTCACGGTAGATTTCTTTCATTCCTTGGATAGATTAATTCCCAGGGTTTTTGTTTTATTTTTATTTTTAGTTTGAGGTTATTTGAGATTATTGTGAAAATGATGGTTTACCTAATTATTTTCTCAGCTGAATCACTGTTGGAGTATAGAGATAAGCTATTGATTTGTAAGTGTTAATCTTGTAGCCTGCTACTTTGCCAAATTAATTTATCAGCTCTAGAATTCTTCTGGTGGAATTATTTTGGGTCTTCTAGATTTAGGATCATGTTATCAGCAAACAGTGACTTATTTTCCTATTTGTATCTTTTTAATTTATTTTTATTGCCTGATTGCTCTAACTAGAGTTTCGAGAACTATGTTGAATTGAAGTGATGAGAGTGGACATCATTGCCTTGTCCTGGTGTTGGAGGAAAAGCTTTCAGTTTTTTTCCATTTAGTATGTTGTTGGTTTGGGTTTGTCATATACTGCCTTTATAATGTTGTGGTAAGTTCCATCTACCCCTCATTTTTCCAGTGTTTTTATTTATTCATTTTTAATTTCTTTTCGATTCTTTACTTTGTTTTTTTTTAATACAAGACAACATTACAATCCTTATTTCACATATAGAGCACAGTTTTTCGTATCTCTGTATATAAAGTATGTTCACGCCAATTCATGCCTTTATACATGTACTTTTTTGCATTACAATTCTTAATACACATATATACCACAATTTTTATATCTCTGTTTATATATAAGGTATGTTGACACCCAATTCAAGTCTTCATACATGTACTTTGTATAATGATGACCATCACATTCCACCATCCTTGCTAATCCCTTTCCCCCTTCCTTTCCCTCCCATCCTCTTCCCTATCTAGAATTAATCTAATCCTCCCATGCTCTCCATCCCTACCCCACTATGAGTCACCCCCCTTATATCAGAGAAAACATTCAGCATTTGTTTTGGGGGGATTGGCTAACTTCCCTTAGCATTATCTTCTCCAACACCATCCATTTACCTGCGAATGCCATGATTTTGTTCTTTTCAAATGCTGAGTACTATTCCACTGTGTATAAATGCCACATTTTTTTTTTTTTTACCCATTCATTCACTGAAGGACATCCAGGTTGGCTCCACAGTTTAGCTATTGTGAATTTTGCTGCTATAAACATTGATGTGGCTGTGTCCCTGTACTATACTGTCTTTAAGTCCTTTGGGTATGGTCTGAGAAGAGGACTTTATTTGTTTACATGTGGTGCTGAGTGCCGCAGTCTGGCTGGGCACAATTCAGGAGCCACTTATCAAAAGAAACAAACTTTATTTTTAGAACCACACACACCAAACAAAACAGCTCCTTAGGAAAAACCTTCAGAGCCCAACTGCCACCACCGGCTTCCCACAAGCCTCTCAACTTTTTCAATAATTTGAAAAAGACTGACATTTTTCTTTAAAGATCCGGTAGAACTCAGCTGAGAACCCTCTGGTCCTGTTGTTATTATTATTATTATTATTATTATTATTATTATTATTATTATTGACAGGCTTTTAATTGTTGCTTGAATTTCATTACTTGATATTGGTCTGCTTAGATTTTATGTTTCTTTCTGGCTCAAACTGGATAAGTCATATGTGTCTAAAATTAGTCAATGTCTTCTAGATATTAAAATTATTGGGATATAATTTTTTAAAGAGTTTCTAATAATCCTTTGGATTTCAGAAGTATCTGTGGCAATATCTACTTTTTTATCTCCAATTTTGTTGAATCGGTTCTTCTCTTTATTTTGGTTAGTTGGACTAAAGGTTTATCAATCTTATTTATTTTTTTGAAGAGCAAACTGTTATTGCACTGATCCTGTGTATTTTATTAATTTTCAATTTCATTAAATTAGACTGTGATCTTTATTATCTTCTACTGATTTGGGGGTCAGTTTGTTCTTCTTTATCTAAGGCATTGAGGTGGAGCATAAGTTCATTTCTTTGGTATCTCATATTGTAATGTAGGTCTTCAATGAAATAAATGTTTCTCTTAGTACTACTTTCATACTGTCCCAGAGGTTTTTTTTGTTTTGTTTTTATTTGTTTCTAAGATTTTAATAATTTCTTCTCTCATTCTTTCTTTGATCCATTTTTCATTGAAAATATTATTGTTTAATATCAATGTATTTATGTGATTTTTGTTATTTTTTTTCCTATTGATTTCTAGTTTTATTTCATTATGGTCTGATATGATGTATAGGAAAACATGGTGGTTTGTTGTTGTTCTTTTGGTTTCTGTATTTGCTAAGACTAATAAGTGACCTGGAGTATCTTCTATTTTGGATATGTTTCCAGGAACTGCTGAGAAGAAAGTAAGCTCAGCTGTTTTGGGGTGAAATATTCTGTAGCTGCCTGTTAGGTCTATCTGATTTATATTATTATTTTGGTTGGATATATTTTTTGTTGGTTTTATGTTTTGATAACCTGTCTGTTGGTGACAAGAGTGTGTTGAATCATCCAATATCACTGTATTGAAGTCCATCTGGGATTAATTTCAAGAAGTATTTTTAATGTATTTGGGTACACTGACATTTGGGGCATATATATTTACTACAGTTAGTTCTTCTTATTTTATTGTTCCTTTACCAGGATGTAATGGTCTTCTTTGTCTCTTTTGATTAATTTTTGCTTGAAATCAGCTTTGTCAGATATGAGAATACCTGCCTCAGTTTGTTTTCAGACATATTTTTAATTTCAAATTTATTTATTTATCCTAATTTGTTGTACATGAGAAAAGAATGCATTTCAATTCATAGTACACATACAGTGCACAATTTTTAATTTCTCTGATTGTACACAAAGTAGAGTCACACAATTCATTTCTTCATACATGTAATTGGTGTAATGATGTTCATCTCATTCTACCATCTTTTCTACACCTATATGCCCTCCCTTTCTCTCCCTCTCCTTTGCCCTATTTAAAGTACCTCCATTCCTCCCATGCTCCTCTCCACTATTATGGATCAGCATGCATGTATCAGAGAAAACATTCGGCCTTTGGTTTTGGGGATTGGCTTACTTCACTTAGCATGATATTCTCCAACTCCATCTATTTACCTGCAAATACCATGATTTTATTCTCTTTTAATGCTGAGTAATATTCCATTGTGTATATATTCCACAGTATCTTTATCCATTCATCTATTGAAGGCCCTCTAGTTTGGTTCCATAATTTAGCTAGTGTGAATTGTGCTGCTATAAACATTGATGTGGTTGCATCACTGTAGTATGCTGTTTTTAAGTCCTTTGTGTATAAACTAAGGAGTGGGATAGCTGGGTCAAATGGTGGTTCCATTCCAAGTTTTCCGAAGAATCTCCATACTGCTTTCCAGATGGGTTGCACCAATTTGCAGTCCCATCAGCAATATAAGACTATGCCTTACATTGTCCCCACATCCTCGTCAACACTTATTTTTGCTTGTATATATAATAGTTGCCATTCTGTCTGGAGTGAGATGAAATCTTAGAGTAGTTTTGATTTGCATTTCTCTAATTGCTAGTGATGTTGAACATTTTTTCTTATATTTGTTGGTCAATTTTATATCTTCTTCTGAAGAAGTGTCTGTTCAGTTCCTTGGCCCACTTATTGATTGAATTACTTGGTTTTGTGTGGAATATTTTTCCATTCTTTTACTTTTCAGCCTGTGAGTGTCCTTATCTATGAGATGAGTCTCTTGCAAATGGTATATGGTTGGATTTTTCTTTTTGATTCATTCTGTTAATATGTCTTTTCATTAGGGAGTTCATACCATTAATATTCACATTAATAAATATGTGCTTGTGGTTTGGTACTCTTTTTATTTTTTTTTTGTTGTTATATTTAATTCTGTCTTGATTCTCATTGATATGATTGGTCATTTCTTGATTCTAATTTATTTGTATGTTTTGGGATTTGTTTTGGGGTTGTTCTGTGTGCAATCTGCCTTTGAGTATTCTTTGAAGAGATGGTTGGGTTGTCATGTATTCTTTTAGTTTATCCTTGTCATGGAAGGTTTTTAATTCCTCATTAGATATGAAAAAGAGCTTTGCTCAGGATAGCAATTGTGATTGGCAATCATTGTCTTTTAGAACTTAGACTATCTCATTCCATGCCCCCGTTGACTTTAGGGTCAATATTGAGAATCAGAAGTGAGCCTTATTGGTTTATCTCTAACCTAATGTTTATCTTTTGAGGTTTTTAATATTCTTTCCTTGTTTTCTACATTGTGTATTTTTACCACAACGTGTCTTAGAGAACTCCTTTTCTGATCAGGTCTATTCAGGATCCTGTATACTTCCTGTGTGTGGCTGTCTATCTCATTTCTGATAGGAGGAGTTTTCTGTGACTAGCTCATTGAAAATGTTCTTAATGACTTTAGCTTGTATCTCTGTGTTCCCTTCTGTCCCAGTGATTCTCAGTTTGGGTTGCTTAATGTGGTCCCAAAGTTCTTGTATATTCCGATTGTGTTCTATTATTTTTTTCCATTATTGTACTCTTTGAACTCAAATTCATGTGTCCTGTCTTTAAGGCCTGAGGTTTTGTTTTCAAGGGCTTAAGTTCTGTGTTTTCTATGCAATTTAATCTTTGGATGATGTTTTAAAGTGAATTTTTAATTTGACTCATTGTGTGTTTCCATTTCCAGGCATTCATATTGGTTTCATTTCCTGTATTTGTTCTCTTAACCCATTCCTTATGTTTTCTTTTAGTTCTTTAAACATTTTCATAATCAGCTTTCTATAATCTTTCTCTGGATTTTCCTTCACTCCTATTTCTGTGGATTTGTTGTTGTTGTTGTGAGATTGTGAATTTTGTGCAGTGATGTGTTTGCCTGTTTCTTCATGTTTTCCAAGGTCCTTGACTTGCTCATCAATTGAGGTACATTCTCCTTTCTCTTTTAAACAGTTGCCCTTATGTGTGTATTTCTTTTTTATTATAGGATTTTTCTCTGTTTTTGATATATGAGTAGTTGAGGTGAGGGACCTGAGATTCCCCTCTGGTTGTTCCTCCTTGGGGCATGGTTTTTGGTTTGGGGTTTTTATCTCCCAGCTTCTATGAGTTGAAATAATGTTTAGGCTCGTGTGCTGCTAGATCATTCGTGGGATGAGAGTCACTGGTTCTTGGCTGAGTTATGAGTATTTTTCAGCCAGAGGGCCTATACTTTGAAATTTTCAAGAGTCCCAATTATTTTTCAGTCCTTTTTAGAGATAGGGGAAACCAGAAATAGCACTAATGTAGAGAAACGATGTATAATTTTAAGGTAAATGTCTGGTGTCTACTTGGAAATACATAATACTAATTGCCATCTATATAGAAATATTGGGGTCAGCATTTAACATTAGTATCAGCAATATAAGACTGTGATCTTGATCAGGCATTCAGCATCAGGTTTCTACTATGTCACCCACTGTATTACTAATCACATCAACATGAATGGGGTGTAAATTACATAAACTATATGATTACATTATTTAGTGGGATTACAGGTTTTAAAGAAAATAGAGTGGAAAGGTGAAAGGAAGTTTGAAATGTTTTAAAAAAAACTAATCAGAGGAAAGGCAGGAGGTAGGTAACAGATGTTGGATACAAAGAAGAAGGAATAAAAGATTTACTGAGTAATAAAATAAAAAGAGGAAGTGGAGTCAGGAAAATTTGGCTGTTAGTTGGGAAAGAGAGTGAGGAATGTGGGATAAGAGGTTCAAGAACCAAAGTCTGGAAAAAAAAAAAACGCAAATGTAAGACAAAAACAACTCAAATATAGTGAAACCCTTCCTAAGACAAATCAAACTAAATAATAAATAAACATAAAGGAAAGCAATTAATTTGAAAGTAAAAGCCCAAGAATCTACATATATTTTTAATCTATTCATGCACTAAGAACATACAACCTCCCCCGACACACATGCCTGCACAAAATCATGCATAATGGGAAAATATTTTAAAAATACAATATAATGAAATGATGTTTGAAAAAAATTCAAGAATTAAAAATTTTTTAATTTTTTTTATGAGTTACACATGACAGTACATGATTTGACATATCATACATTTGAATCAAATGGGGTATAATTTCTCATTTTTCTGAGTGTACACGTTGCAGAATCACATTGGTTATACAGACACATATCAACATACAGCAATACTAGTGTGTATTTTATTATGCTATTTAAATTTATTATAAATAAATTTATTAATAAATTTAAATAAATAATATTTATATTTAAATTTAAATTTATTTAAATTTAAATTTATTATATTTATTAAATTTATTTAAATTGTACCTATTTAAATTTATTATAAAAAATTTTAAAAGACGAATAAAAATAAATTTTAAATGGCAATATGCTGGAAATATAAAAGAAAGAAATAAAAAGTTAAAATTTTGCTGAGAAATAATGAGTTTATATCTGCAGAGGAGGTCCAAACTGTTGGCTGGGATGGATTCTCATTATTCATATTTTTTTTTGTCTTTAAGATTCCTAGGTCAAGTGTTGGAGATTGTAAACCCCAACGCCTTTGTGTTTCACCTAATGTGCTGCACAGGACCGGTGTGGCAGAGTGAAGGATGAGAGGAAAGGGAAGGAATTGGCTAAGCAATGTGACTGGCTGGAAGCTACCTAAACCCCAGGGTTGTCTAGGAAAGTGCTGATGAAGTCTACACCAAGACAGCAGTGGGGGTGAGTGCCTGAACAACAATGGAGAGGCAGAATAGCTGCAGATTTACATGGCAACAGGGGAGCCTAGCAAGATTGGGGCAGAGAGGAAAGAAGTTTTCAACAGATAAAGATAATGACTCTGGTTGCACATATCAGACATTGTGCACCTGGGGTGCAGGAGGGTATTCAGACCTAAAAGTGGGAATGTTTTTTTGCAAGGGTGAACATGAAGTC
This sequence comes from Spermophilus citellus, assembly GCF_964194105.1. Classification (NCBI taxonomy): domain Eukaryota; kingdom Metazoa; phylum Chordata; class Mammalia; order Rodentia; family Sciuridae; genus Spermophilus; species Spermophilus citellus. Next base: position 28,490,269 of record NC_138194.1, on the reverse strand, counting down.
ATGGGATGCTCAAAATGGGTTAACTCTGTGCCTCTCCTAAGCCATTTCCTTCAAACTTGTCTATCCAATCACTCTCTGAGTTCTACAAATCCCACCTCATCAATTATTGAACGGGTTTATCATGTTTCTTTGAAGCTGTATTGTCTAATACTATCCACAGATATCTCTTGAAAATCTGAAATGTGGTTAGACTGAATCAAGATATACTATAAGCACCAAGACTAGTACTTAGGTGGAAAAATAAAAATGTAAAATATCTCACCAACAGTATTTAATGTTGGTTGCAAATTAAAATAATAACTTGGATGTATGCAGTTAAATAAAAATACATTATCAAGTTCATTTCACTTCTTTTTAAGTAGGCTATCAATTTTTAAATGATAAATGTGCCTTGTGTTATATTTTCATGGGACAATGCTCTTTCAGATATCACTGTAATGGAGTAACGTGATACACCTAAAAGGCAAAACATAACTATTAAGACTATGTATGAGCCACAACATTTAGGATTCCACCTCTTTGAGCACTGAGACTCCTTATCTTCTTCATGTAGTCTCAGTTACCCCAATTTATCATATCCACCATATGGGGATGGTAGGTCTGATAATCAAATCACCTAATCAATTGCAAGGTGAAGGTATCTGCTCTATGCCTGATTTTCCTGGTAAGCCCTTGAAACAAACATTGTTAAACAAACTGGCCCCCTTTCCCACCCTCACCAAAACCAAACTAAAACCTTGCTGTAGTTTGGATTTTAAGTGTCTACAACAGCCACGTGTTGATGATTCAGTCTCCAGATTGGTGCTAGTGGGACAAGTTGGAAAGTTTGGGAGAAGTAAGGGCTGGTGGAAAATTTTAGGTCTATTTGAAGGGCGCTCTAGAAGGGCATTCTGTTTCCTCTTCTTTCTCTCTTTTTCCTACTTCCCTAACATGAGGTGAGTAGTTTTGCTATACCACATGCTCCTCCTATGATGTGCTGCCTCACAAGTCCTGTACTGGAACTTCTGAAACCATAAGTCAAAATAAACATTTTCTCTTTATAAGTTGATGATCTATGTATTTGTTACAGTAATGGGAAGTTCACCAACACAACACCCTAATTGAGACTTTTTCCATGGTGTCAATGTTTCCACTGTGGCCAATTTCAAGCCACCAATAGTTTACCAACTGGCTTACATATTCCTGGATATTTTCCCATCTGCTCTTATGAGCCGGTTCACCAAGCAACAGCACACCAGCTGTTTGATGAGCCAGACAATGAAATGTGAGTTTAAAGCTGCCCAGCAGAGCTTTCTGCACTGACAAGAATGTTCTGTAATCTGTACTATGTGGTTATTAAGCACTTGAACTATGGCCAGTGTGCCTGAGAATTTTTAACTTGATTTAATTTAATTTAACTTAAAGTAAATAGTCATACACGATTAGTAGCTATGCTATTGGACAATTGGACCCCAGATCTGGAGATATATAAAACAGATAGAAATTCCTGATTTTGTTATGCAAATAACTCTCAGTTTTAGGAATATGGGGGCGAAGGGAGAGAGACAGAACTATCAGAACTCACACAAGCCCAATTCCTAACTGTGGTAAACGGGTTCAGCAGAGAGAATAGAGGGACTACACAGAGATTTCCCTACTACCTAAAGCATAGTGATTCTTCCTCCATGAAGATACAAGAAAACAGATGCTGGCCTCAATATTTTCTGAGTCGGCATAATTATTTCCTTCAATAAAACTCTAGCAAATATCCCTTGAATTCCAATTAACACAACTAAAATTAATGAATTTGGCTGCCAAAGCCCTCACTCCATCATCACGTATCACATTCTGGGAAAAGCTCAGTTACTTCAAAGAAATCATCTTAGTTCTTTGGGATGCTCTACAACAATTGCTTCAGATAGAAAAATCATGTGGACTCCCTGTTCTGTGTTTAGGCTGAGAACCTTTACCAGCTAACACATGCATTTCTCAAGAGCTTCAGAAGCAACAATAAATCTCATACCTTATTTTATTTATTTATATATATATATAAAATATGTGGCTGGAAGCACATTATATTTGTCTTAATCACTTAAAATTCATCAATTTCATGTTCATTGTTCCAGATTCCAAATGAACTCACTACCTCATTGATTCATTAAAAAGTCATGGATCAACAAAACCAATATTCATTCAGGCAGCAGATTGTAACCAATTCGGTTTCTCAAAGCTTATTTCACTACACTCCAGAATCCTGATCTTAATGATTGACCTGAAGTTTCTAAGTTCATCCTAACAGAGATGATACAGTAATTTCTTGTTTTATTAATTCCTATTAACAAAATACATTAATAATGAATTAGTAAAAATTTTTTAGATTAACAATACTGAATGTGTCTATGCTTAATAAATATTTCAAAAGCAATAAAATATATCATGATCCGAAGTTTTTTTCCTACATTCAGAAAAATGTTATTTATAAAAACAAATGAACTCCTCTTTTAAACACTGGAGAATTTCTGATTATTTCTCCTTCAGAATTGCCAGCTCCTTCAGAAACAAAAAAATCAAAACAAACATTATTAAAGTTGGCCTTGAAAGGCAAGCTCAGTAGTTTCAATGATAAGAGTATAAGAGTTGTAGGGTTTTTTTTTTTTTTTTTGGTTTTTTGTTTGTTTTTTTTTTTTAAACAGCAGATTCCAGGAGTCTGCAGTTTGAAGAATATCCCAAGTGATTCTTACACAGCCTAATTAATGAAAACCCTCCCAAGAACCTGGCAAACTATGGTCAGTGTCACCAATAGCTTTTATCTGCCTACCAACAAAGTTGGCATCTGTATGCTCAGTTGCTTAACATCTACACCCAGTCTGCTCCGTAGACAACACTTAATATACTTTACAATGCACATAATCCTAAACACCTATTACTGATTAATGGCAAATACCATTCTGGTTCTCAATGTCCAGAACTCACAAGAATATTTACCTACAAAAAATAAAAAATAAGAAAGGGTCAATGGTCTGTGAAGAAGACTAATCTCTTCTGGCCAACACATGGATAAGACTACATAAACCCAGCAACTCATTGTACCTCCCATCGCCTCTCTTTCCCAGCACAGGCAAGAACTCTGCTGCTGACACAATTAGCTTAATAAATGTCTCTCTCTCTCTCTCTCCCATGACTGCACAAACAGAGTTAAGATAAGCTTAAACAGATGAATGGAAAAAAAATTTGGGTGCATATACACAATGGAATATTACTCAGCCTTAAATAAAAATGGAATTATGGCATTTCCAAGTAAATGGACAGAGCTGGAGAATATCATGTTAAGAGAAATTAACCAAAAAACAAAGGCTGAATGTTTTCTCTGATAAGTGGATGCTAATCCATAATGGGGGTTGTGTAGAGAAGAAAGAAGGAAACTTGGATTGTGCAGAGGGGGTTGTGGGGGTGAAAAGAATGGTAGAATGAGATGGACATTATTACCCTACATACATGTGTGATTACACTACTGCTATAACTCTGCACCATGTTCAGCCAGAGGAAGGATAAGCTGTGCCCCATTTGTGTACAGTGTGCCCAAATGCATTTTACTGTCATGTATATGAATTAGAACAAATTTAAAAATAATAATTTTTAAAAAGTTGAAATATTTTATTATTAAAATCAAAGGAGTTCATGGCTTTAGCTCTAAACATTGGGGAAGTATTCTTCATGGAATTCCACCCCCCCCCCGTATTATAAAACTAATTTGAATTAAAATATAACATAAAATAGTTATCTGAATTTGCCTTAAATACCTGGATTGGAAGTAGAGTCTTAATCAATTTTTTCCCTGAACAATGTAGAAGAAGCCAGGCATTGTGCCGCGTGCCTGTCATCCCAGCAGCTTGGGAGGCTGAGGCAGGAAGATTACAAGTTCAAGTCCAACCTCAGTAACTTATCGAGGCCCTCAGCACCTTAATGAGAACTTGTCTCAAAATAACAAAACAAAAGGGCTGAGGATGTGGCTCAGTGGTTAAGCACCCCTAGGTTCAATCTTTAGTACCAAAAAAACAAAACAAGAAATGAGAAAGAATAACACATTAGATTGAAGTCATAATGTATGAGGACCAAGGGCCAATGACTCTATAATCTAAACAAACTCTATTTTCAAGATTTGTTTGTATCTATGGCAACAGTTTACCTGAACCTCTGCCAGATTGTGTTGCTTTCATTGTTGAAAGGATTTAGTACTTTGAGTGTTCTTAGATATTTTAAATTTTCTGGATAGCTTTTCTTGTTGTCAAGTTATTTTAACTTCTTCAGCATTACTTAGTAAAAATTAATCTTCAAAAATGGTCAATAAGAAAAAGAATATCATTTCACTTTGGAAATCTTTGATGAAAGATTACGTTATTGATTTTACTAATCTTTATTCATACTTTTCCCTTGGTATCCAAAAAAAAAATGTTTCTGTCCCACTTAGTATTTTAAAACTTCCTGAGGAAATGTGATGGAGTTAAACCCTAAAACAATTCCCTCTTCTACAGAACATGCAAAAATTGAGAAATACTGGTTCTTTCCTACAGCTCCCCTTTCCCTAAACACAATCCAAGGTGTAACCCTAATCCTTTCCTGATTAGAATATCCAACTTCAGAACTGCTTGTTTGACAAATAAAACTTTAACAAACTGCTAAGAAACAGGGTTCAAAACACAATGAATCTTGGCAGGGCCGTGCTGACAACTCAGAATTAGTTCAATTATCAAAGAGAAGGGCGCTCAATTATCTTTAAGTGAGTCCTGCCTTTTCATTTACTTGACCAATTCAGTGAGCAAACAAAACAGAAAAATACTCTTGGTAATATATTATTTTATCAAAAAAAAATTACAAAAATGAAAACCCTTCCTACTTTCAAGATCAACTTCATCTAGACTATCTGAAGTAGCCCCTGGACTTCATCACTCTTCATCCTAATTTACATTTTCTTCATGGTACTCATTACTATTGGAGGTTATTTTCTCATTTATTTCTGTCTCCTCATCCCAACTGGAACATAATCTCTGTGAGACCAAAGACCTACTTGCTCCCTCTTGTTCAGCAGGTTTCCTAACACAAGAGTAATCACTGGAGTAAGTTTGGCTTGCAGCAATCATTCAATGGGAAAATAATTGAACATCTTGCCCACTTAGCACATTCTCTCATTGTTAGAGTCTGTAAACAAGTCAAGATGGCACCTGGCATTTTGTAGAGGGAGTGGTTTGTGAAGTAAAGCCAGCGAGCCATTAAGTGTGGAGATTCCTTATTGGTTGACTGCTGTATCTAGTTTATGTTAATTAAGATAAGCTGTGTGGAATGTATATATACCCCTCCTGTCCTACAATAAACGGCTCCTACTCCTGCTGTATCAATCTACACAAGTTGCTCGTCACAGCTGGACTGTGGCATCTCATAATTATATTTGATATGTCACTGTCTCCTCTCTATGCTGTTACCCTCCCTGATATAAGTCCTAGGGAGGCAGAAGCAACGTCATCTTCATTGTCTATGCTCCCAGAGCACTATGCCTGATCCACAGTAGACCCTCAGTACATTGTGATCAATGAATGAATGAGTTTGAATTTAAAGACTAATTACTAAAGTCCATGTTCTTTTTCCTATGCTATCACATCTAAATTCATCCCAGGAGAAGTTAATAATAGGAATTCTGGTGTTAGGGAGAGTTCTTCAGTCCAATAAGCTCAATCAATCCTAGTTGAAGAAGATCAACATTCCCTTGGACATGCCACTTTGGGCATGCAGAACAAGTGCTTCATAAGTCATCAAGGGAAACTTGAGTACATCAGGCAGATAAATCTCTGGAAAATCCTGCATGACTGGGCAGGGTATCAGGCAATAGACCAGTCAGCCTGACTCAGTAGGACATTTGTTTGATTTGTTCATGACCACAATCATTAAATCTTATTGAGCTTCAAATGATCAAATTGAGTTTTTGGAGTTTTTGTACTACATAGAAAAAATAAAAGATAGTAGGCACATTTTCAGACTTCCTATTAGGCTATTTGTTGGTTCCAAGGCTGTGTTATCCTTAGTCTTGGAGCATAGCAGACTTGCTGCCCTTGGCTGCAATGTGACCTCCACTTCTCTTGTGCCTCCACAGCTTTCCTGTGGAGCCTCTGCCAACGCCAGAGTGCCACTGTGGTCCAGACTGTGGAGTCAGGCTTTAATTCAAACCTTAGGTTCTTATTTGTGTAACATGGATAATAGCAATCACTACGTGCTTGCTCAGAGGAGTACACGTATGGGACAGTGTATATTTATGCTTAAAAATGTGATTTTCCTCGAGTTTGGTTTCATTCAGGGCCATTCATTTCAAGTCACAGGGTTCACATCACGTTTGTGGAGGTGCCTCTAGAAAGGATCCGCCACCAGCCAGCACTAGGCTGTATCCTCGGTACTCCACCAACTTCTTCTTATGTCCTTACCACTTTCATGAGAACCTACCTTTACCCTCTAGTGCAGACATGAGCTTGAATGCTCCCAGCTGAGTACCAACCAAGAGCTCCCAGCCAGTCCCAAGGTGGAAATAGCCACTCAACAGTAGTGTCTTTGGACTCCATAACTATCACCATGTCCAGATTCAGCTCAGCCCCATATTGTTCTTCATCACAACTTGTAATGATCATTTGCAAGTGATCAATGAAACAGCTTTCCCCAAGAATGAACCTGCCTTGAAGGATTACAAGCTTATGTTGCAATAGACAATTCATACAAATAATGCAAGCTATCCTGGAATACTGAGAAAGAAATCTATCAGCTCTGTAAAAAAAAAATATAAGAGAACACTTTTGATTGTAATCCATAAACATATCATTAGGATTTATATACACATATATAGATACATATAGAAATCTAGACTTTTCCTTTAAGAAAGCCACTATAATAAGTATTACAGACTTGGTGAAGGCCAAATAGAATCGACTCCTCAATCAGATAGTGGAGCACTCTCTCCATAAACATGGAGGCCTCATAGCATCCTTGCCTATATGGTTGGACTGCCAGGGTTCAAACCCAGCTGTCATAATGAGTCATGAGCATGAGCTCCTGGGTGTTAGTTTCATTGCCTGTAAAATGGGGCTAGCAATATACCTACATCAAGGATTAAATGAGATTAAGTGAAACAATTATAATGATGCCTGGGAACAGAATGCCTTTCTCAATATTATTACAGCCCCACCCAAAACCTACAATAACCTACATGGGTCAGATAGACAAAATACTTTAATTGATGGGATACTCACGGCACTATTCTAAGGCTGGCACACCCTTCACTGGCCACAAGAACACAGGGACCTAGTAGCAAGACAGCTGCAGACTATCTCAGTTTGAATCCATGTTCTGCCACTTGATTAACTGTAAATGAACTACTCATTCCCATAAGTTCCTCATAGTGAAACAGTGTTGTTAATACCCATTTCATAGGACTGCTGTGAGAATTAAATATGAAATAAAGATTAAAAGGACCTTCCCTTCCCTCTTTCGCACAGATCCTGCTGTGGTTTGGATCTGGAACGTCCCTTGCCGGATGCTGTGGTTTACAGCCTTGGTTTACAGCCCATGCCACTATTGGGAGTTTAGGAGGTAGAACCCTGTCAGAAGAAGTTAGGTCATTTTTTATATGCCCTCAGAGGGGACACTGGGATGCTAACTCCTGCCTCTCACATTTTGCTTCTTGGAAGTCATAAGGTGAAGAATCCTCTTCTGCCCCATACCCCTGCCATGACGTACTGTGCTACTATAGGCCCAAAGTAACAGGGGCTGACATCTCAGAAACCATAAGCCGAAATAAAACTTTTCTGCCTTTCAACTTGATTATCTCAGGTATTTTGTTGCAGCAACAAAATCTAACACAGTTCTTATTGTTTCCTTGATAGCCCTTTCAATTATTTTCCCCACACCTGCCTATTTGTCACTTGTCTCCCTGAAGAGAATGCATGCACCAAGAGTGGAGGGAATTCATTGCTCCAATTCAATGGAATCCTCAGCTCCAACACTGGGCTAAGCTTGCAGAAGGATATGATTATTTATTGAGTAATTACTCTTTTATATGGACTTGTCATTCATTAGTTTATTGATTCCCTAATTTATTTAATCCTTGTGTCAACACTGTGAGGTAGGAATGTCATCTCCATTCTATAGATGAGAAAATAAGAAGTGGTCTTGCATTCATGCCACCTTTGACTGAGTAGCCCATGCTCTTGACTGCCCCCATCATGATCCTGATGATTGTTCATACAAGGTATTATGGTGGAGGAAGTATTTCAAAGTTTCTATGGAACCCACTGGTTGGAGTCTCACATGGTACCATAAAGCTGTACAGCCACAGAAGGAGGGGTATTGGTCCCCACATGAAACTGGGGAAGGATTGGTTTTTAAACATGGTGTGAACCCTGTGTACAAAGTGCAGAAACATCAGGAAAATCATGAGGTTGAACAATTAGTATGAACATTTGAGGAGATATCAGAAGTGTGGAAGATGAAAGAAACTATAAAAACCAAGCGAAGAAGTAGAAGTAATTAAAGAAAATGTTCTGTGAAAGAGAGTGTGCTCCCTAGTGCTTAGAATAGTTGAGAGAAGGATAGGAAGGTAGAGATGGAGAAGTCATAATGGAATATAGCAAGTGATATTGATTAATGACCTTCAAAAATAGTGTTTTAGAAGAATTGGAGTAAAAATCTATATTTGAGATTAATGTAGATTGGGAAAGAGTATCATTTTACTTAGTGACACATATATATAATGCTTACCATTGGACCTTGGATTATTCCAAGTGTTTTGTAAGTATTAATTTATTTAATCCATATTCAAACATTCCCACTTTTTAGATAAGAAAATTGAGGTACAGATCAGCACTTGACCAAGACCACATAGCTCACAGGCGGTAGACCCGGGATTCAGATTCACACCCTGTGATCTTACTTTCCTGCAAAATCTGTACTTTTAACCACAAATGTATAATAACTCTCTGGGCTTAGAGGAGAAAAAGCATAGATAAGTCACATTTATTATCATTTCTCGTTGGAAAATACTGGAGCCTGGAAGATTGGCATTATCATGTATTTTTTTAAATTCTTTTCTGATTTTTTTCTTAGGTTTGGCATGTATCATAATTAAACACTTCTTCTAATGTATCTGTGGAAATGAGAACACTTGAAGGATTATGTGAATGCTTGTTATAATAAAATAACTCACTGTTGGATTATACTAACTACTTGCCATGCATCTTAACCCAGACCATAAATTGTTAAATACATAATTTTAAACAATGGCTCATGTATTTTAATAACACATACCCTCTTTTAAAATTAGTTTTGTATCTCCTTTTGCTTATCTTTAGGCCACTGCGATAGTTGTGAGACTTTAAAATTAAAGGATTTCTCTCTTCTGTGGTTATCTTCAGTAATACTGTCAGTACTCATCACTGTAGTGGTAGCAGTACTGGTAGTAACAACTTCTCTTTTACTTCTGCTATGACTCTGTAAATTATACCACTTATACCATTCTATTATTGTTTTTAATTGGCAAATAGTAATTACACATATTTTGCAGGTATGGGGTAATAATTCTACATATGTATACAATGAATAATGATGATCAAACTAGGGTCACTAGCACTTCCCTCTTCTTAAATGTTTACCAATTCTTCCTGTTGATAAGTGTTGAATTCCTTTCTTCTATTTTTCATAAAATGTGTCTTGAATTTTTGAAAAATATATCACCTTACTATGCTATCGAACATTGAAATTAATTCCTCCCAACTAGCTATATTTTGGTATCTATTATTTAACCTCTTTCTATCCCCATTTCTCCTATTCTTTGCAGCCTCTGGTGACCACTATTCTGTTCTCTACTTCTATTAAATCAATGTGTTTAGCTTCCACTGGTGAGTAGGAACATGCAATATTTGTTTTTCCATGCTTAGCTTATTTCACTTAACATAATGTCTCCTAGTGGTCAGAGTGTAAGTGGAATTTTCCACTCTCAGGATTATGGGAAAATTGAATTAAGACCCATTATTAACATTGGAAACTACTACATTCACACAAAAAACATTTATTTATGAAGATACATAAGCAAGTCTCAAAAGAAGGTGAAAATAATACCATGAAGTGTTCCATTGATTTGTGTCAAACTCTGCTTGACACTGTTTTCTGTCTTCACTGTTATTTTTACCTGATAAAATGTCCTGGTCCTTTCTCCCTATGAAGAATTCTTTGACTGATTCCTTGTCTTCCCTGTTAAGAGAGAAACAGCAGCTACAGTCAAAGTGCACTTCATGTTCTGTATGTTGCTTTTTTTTATTATTTGAAAAGACTTCAAATGCCAGCCCTCAAAGTCTACTGAAGCTTCACAGCTGACCCAAACCTTATGCATCTCTCCCATATCCAAGATGCAATCTAGAATAGGGTCTGAAAGAAAGTGGGCAAATTAACTGAGCTCTGTTAACAGTGGTTATTGATAATCTCTGACTTTGGGAACACCAAAATAAATGTCTTTAAACTTAACATAGAATTTTCCCATAATCCTGAGAGTGGAAAATTCCACTTACACTCTGACCACTAGGAAACATTATGTTAAGTTCTCATTTGATCCTCATAAAAGCCCTGCAGACTAGGCCCTATTGAGCCCATTTAACATGGGAAGAAATTGGGGTTCAATACGAAATAGAATAATTAATATTTACACTCTGGTCATTCTAACCCCCAAGAAAACCATGTGGTCAAATTTGATGTCTATTGCAGCCTGTCAAAGTTACAGTTCATATTAGTAGTTGAGTGTGTCTGATTAGATTTTTTGAGAAAACTATTTCTTTATTAATTTCATGATTGACTGTCTTATAAAAACCTGTTAGACCAGCAGACCACCAGAGCAAAGGTTTGTAGTGTAGCATGTATTTCTGTGGGCAAAGTGTTCTGAAGGCATGCAATTGAGTGGTTCAAGGAATATTTGTTGGAAACATGGATTAGGTAACATACTACTAACTGCTGTTAGGTAACTATCTACTGCTAGTTATCACACTGGGAAACTTACATAGGTCAGTACTTGTGAAGTGTGTATAAATAAATGATGTTATTCTGAGCTGTTTTAAATTAAATTCCACTAAAAATTTTTCCATAAAATTGGGGCATTATAAAAGACATCTCTTTGAAATTATTTATGTACTCCAGGACACAAACAAGAAAAGAAAAAAGGAATCAGTCAGTGAATCATCTGAGTCCAAGGGAAAGTCATCGTGTTCACATGGAATCAATTCTCCAAACGTTTGGTCTGAGGCTTGCCTTTCTTGCACAAGGCAGAAAGAGAAAGCAATCCAGTTCAGTCCTTTTCTCTGCACTTGTGATTTTAAGTGCACAGCTTTGTGTGATACTTAAAAGACTTGGAGCAGAGCATGGTGGTTGCCCTTTATGGTGCTGGTGGTTGTTTATGGACAGATTGTAGAAGCTTGTTGGAGACATGTACTTAACTATTTTATCCAACTAAGGGCTTTTTTAATTAAAAGCTCAGAGAATGCCAGTTTGTTAGATATTAAGTAGCTCACCAAGATATAAGTTCCTTACCCCTATAACAAACCATCTGCACGCTTTGTCTTAAACTGCTAGAAAGTATCCAAAGCAAGGATTGGTAAAGAGAGTACAGAGCTTCATTGAGACCAAAGCTGGATGTCTGCATTGAGCAGAAAGCCACCTTCTTCTCCCACTGTGGGAATGCCCTGATGTTTCATGGACTTTGAAAAAATGCAGAGCTGGTTAGCATAGAGAACATCAAAATTTCCAGGAAGATTCACAGATTTTGTAAGTGGTGCAGTTGTTTTTGCAACCTCAGAAACACAGAACCTCAAGTGTCTCTGAACTATCATTATTCACCTTGCCTGTGGCTCTTATCAACATATCTATGAAAAAGATAAAGGGTCCCCTTAGGGGTCCAATAATCCCAAATGTCTCATAAAGGACCTGGCAATGTGGCCAAAGATTTGACGATTTTGAGTAAAATTTAGCTTCAGTACAGTGTTCTTTCTTTAATAAAACATCAGTAATAGAGATTTGGAACCACAAATAAAACTACCCTCCCTAACACCAGCAGTGTCAAGATCAGAAATTCTAACAGTGTCATTAAGTTCCAACAACTCTTTGGGGGGTCATACTGTTCGCTTTTGTGCATAAAAAAAGTTATTAAATACTTTGTAGTCACTTTCTATAGTTTTGCTAACAGTTCATATATTAAATAATTAACATGATACCACCAATCACACCATTATGATAAATTAATCATTTATAGGTATCAAAGTCATTGTTCACCCATCATTAAGCAGGTGTGGTGGCACATACTTGTAATCCCAGCAACCTGGGTGGCTGAGGCAGGAGAATTGCAGGTTCAAGGCTAGACTCAGCAACTTCGTGAGGCCTGAAGCAAATTAGCAAGACCCTGTCTCAAAACAAAAATTAAAAGGACTGGGAATGTAGCTCAGTGGTACAGCATCCTTGGGTTCAGTCCCCAGTACCAATCAATCAATCAATCCATGAAAGGAAGAAAAGGCTTGGGTAGCTTTGGAATGCAGATGACTTCATCTTACTACATCTGACTCATGATGACCCCATAGCAGTCAAGAACTAGCAATGGCCATAAGCCTTTAGGAAATGTGGTCTTAGAATTCACACTTCCCAATAAACTAAATTTTGGATATTCAGTATGACAGCTCTACTCTTTTATGTTACAGAATGGTTTGCAATCAAGGGTAAAACTGAAAGTGAAGCAAATGTTAACAGATTGCATACAAAGGGGAGCAGATATCAAAGCCATGATTACCAGCCAGCACTGTAATTAGCTGTGCCCAGAGAGAGATGGGCTGTTCTCGCAATGAGACCAGGAATTTAAAAATGAGCTGTGTTATGGTGACTATCATTATTGTTATTATAAACATTTCATATTCAAGAGCAATTCCATGTATGATGTCTCCTTTCATCCTTGCTGTAAGTCCATAAATATAATACGGACAATATTATTTACATTTTATAGGGGAAGCCATACAGATAAAATGATTTACCCAAGGCCACTGAGTTGACCCATTGTAGAGCTGAGATGGAGAACATCATTCTTGCCACCATCTTGGCCAGTTTTAGGAAGAGTGATAGCTTCCTAACAAAGATTGAAGTGTCTGTCCCTCAGTCTGCTCCCTGCATCCCACCTGCTCTGGGTGTGGAGAAGGCTGGAACTAACACATATGGAGGGAGGATTTGTGGAACTCAGTATAAGAACAATTGTAACTAGGGAGTGATTACTTCTCTCTGCTTAGAGACGACATGCTTTGTTAATAGGAGTTCTGTCACTCAGAATTCTTGAAAGTGTTTTAGAAATTTAAGGGGAAATTATAAAAATAACAAAGTAGCTTTTATAAAACAGACTGTAAATAGAAAGTGATTTTTGCAAATGTATACCTAGGTGCCAACAGAGGAATACAGGCTGGGAACCTTTTCAGAGGGTCTGTTCTGCATTTTCTCCCACAAATATGATTCTTATTTAAAGGCAAATATATTGAACTGAACATATGCTTTCACTGGGGGCCCCTAAAACCTACATCTTTCACTGCCTTGAACTCTGGTCTCAACTTACATCACAATGATCCTGCTGAATCTTTATGTATTGGAATTTCTTGGTTTAGACAGATAGTGAATCTTATAGTCAGCCCACTCTTGAAGGGAAATACCTCACAACCTAAGAACCATGCCATGGGCTTCTAGTTCTTACAAATAAAAGGGATTTTGCAGATCAATGTCTTCAGGGATTTGTTTCCCCTCTTTCACAAAAGGATGCTGTCACACACGTTGTAGACCAACAACGAAAAACACCTGGAAGCCATTTAAAAGAATATTTTGTTGTACTCAGTGGCTTGGATTGCTGTCAAAAATGGCTTGTTTTGTTGTGTTTTAACTTGGCTTCCCAAAGTCATGGTTTTTACTTGATATTTCTTGCTGCATTACATGCACAAAGGAGATACATTTGCAACCAAATGGCCCTCCTACTCACTGATTTGAAGATGTTCTTAGATAAACAGATTTTTCATGCCTTACTATTTTAGTTAAATCCATCAGAGCTTTGGCCCCTAGCTATTTGCTAATCACTTCATTTCTTGGTCACATTTTTTCTTCCTTCCCACTTTGAACACTTAAAACTTTCTTTTCATAATTAAGCTTTCAAAAATGTTGTCAAAGTTACTCCTTCACATCTTCACTTTCTTAGGGATACATGGTATTTTAACCTATAAATTAACCTAATCCGTTCATCATGACCTCAGTTTCAGCCCATAGTTAAAAAACACGATATGCTGCGTGCTCCAAGTTTCCTTCAGAAATTAATATTCTAATTCCCATAAAACCTTTATTGAGGTAGCACACGTGTCAATTTCTTTCTAACTAGAATATTTTCCATGAAACACCAACTTAATGTTGCACCTGCTGTTCTGATTATTATATTGTATCTAAAAATTCATAAAACATCACAATTCATTCAGGAGGAAAATATTCAGATTAGAAAACAAACAGTCATGTGGAGGATACAGATGTCCTAGTAGGATCATGCGCAACTACTAAATATATGTCTTTTCCTCCTAATTCTTGACCAATAAGAAGTGTGTGGCATTATGTTTCTGAGGCCAGGGAGTTACCTATCCAAGTACAAATGTGGAATAAGAGCAACAGCATAAAACTAAAAGTAAAACGAATGTTAACAGTTTGCTGAACTGTCTCCCCTGAAGGATGATTCAGAAGTACAGAACTGCGGCCGACATCTCTGACCAGAGAGCTATGAGGCTGGGGAAATCTAATCATGTTTTCTGTCCATTCTGTTTTATGAAATTCTCAGGCTGCACACTTTTTATATGACAACTGGACCATGAAATAACCTGAAGCCATTTATGAGAGTTTCAGCACCCTGGAGGTGGGGAAGGAGAGTGAGCATCCTACTCCCAGTTTTTCTATAGGGTCTGAATGGGCATGGGAGTGGGAAATGAATGGAGAAAGGGCATTTTTGTAATAACACCTAAACAAGAGAAGGTTCTGTCTGGTACCTCAGTCTGGGTCAAGGCCAGCTTCCTGGAGTGGCCCTTCATTATCAACCGGGGAGGAAAGCATTTTCTGACCACAGTAGGAAAGAACAGTTTGGGCACATGTTAAAGTTTCTATGGTTCAGATCTGATTTTGCTATTTCAGCAAAGACAAGCTGTTATGGATTAAATAGGAGTTGTCCCCCAAAAGGTCATGTGTGACAGAATGCAAGAAAGCTTAGAGGTAAAATGATTGGGTCATAAGAGCCTTAACCTAATCAGTGCATTAATCCACTGGTAAGGGTTAACTGAGTGGTGACTGTAGGCAGGTGGGCTTTGGCTAAAGGAGATCGGACAGTGGGGGAGTGCCTTTGGGGCATATATTTTGCCCATGTGATAGGATTCTTTCTCTGCTTTCTGGTGCCATAACCCCTGCTGCTTTCCTCTGCCCCACACTTCTACTGTGATATCCTGCTTCATCTCAGGCCCTAAGAAATAGACTCAGCCACGTGTGGACTGAGACCTTTGAAACCATGAGTACCCAAATACACTTTTCCTCCTTAAAATTGTTCTTGTCAGGTCTTTTGGTCACATCAGCCAAAAGACTGACTAAAACACAAGGGTTTAGCAGTGGTGGCTGTGAACTAGCAGAGGTCTTGGAATAAGGACCCTAACAGCCTACTACTTTTCCAGTTTTTAAAAAATAAATTACTGTGTCCAATTGGAAGATGTACACAATTTAAGCATTAAAGATATGAAAGTTGCAAAGGGGATGGTTATCTGATCTGCTCATCAGAAATCACCTCATATTCAATGATTCATCAAATATTTATGGGTCCTCACTCTGTGCCAGGTACAAGTCTTAACCCTGTAATTCTGTACTGAGTAGGACAGAAACACTGATCTTATGGAGTCTCTTATACTGGGGTGGAAGAACAAATAAATACACCAGTAAATGTGTTCTGTCATAGAGAGTATGTTCTACAAATAATATATGATAGAGTAATGGGACAAGATGTGACCTTGGGCAGGGAAGGGCAGAAAGGACACTTGAAAGAGACCAGAGAAGTCTCTTCTGTGGAGGCACCTTAAGAGCCGATGTCTGATGAATGAGACGATGGAGTCATGAGAAGACCCACAAGTGCAGGTCTAAGCAGATGGCACAGAGATCCTGAAATAGGGTCAAACAAGTGCTCACACGTTGACTGTCTGCTTTGTAAAATCACCCATCAAATGTGCCAGAAATTAAAACACACCCATACGACCCTGGAGTTTACGTTTTACGATCCACAGAATATGTACAAATGATCTGAATCTAAAGAGCACCAAGTTCCTTCCAGTGAAGTGCTTCTTTCTGTTGACATCCACCATATGGTACACAAAGAATATCATTTATGGACTTATTAGGAATTCTTTGGTAACTCCAAGAAGAACACCTTGTTCTAGGCTGACTGGGGATGATGATGATGATAATTATGACCCTTTTGAAGTAAAAGCAACCTATGTTCTCCCACATTCTCAGGCTTCAAAGAGTATTTAAGTCCTTAACTTGGCCAGACCTTTCTCTGCTTGACAGGTATGAATGTTCTTATTGTTTGTCAACACCAAGGACATTTAGGCCTAATAATCCATCATCCTTCTAATTTAAGAGTGCTTAAAAAGCTGAAAAAATGTGAAGGAGGAAAGATCATGTCAAAAATTTAAATGAACTCCAGGTTAATGTTGTAAGTTAAAAATACAATTAGAAAAAAATAATGTAGTAATACTCATAATTTAGACTGAAGCCTGGACAGAGGCCCACCCACCTGCCCTCCCCACCACCCTGCTGCTGGACAGAGGCCAGCCCTACCACACTGTGTTCTGGTGATCTGGACAGAGGCCCAACCTACACTTGCGGGGGCAGCCACCTCACTCTGGGGTTCCTGATTCACCAAAGCATGGCTCCACAGCCCAACATCCGGGTACACGTAGGCTTGAGGCTACCACTGCCATGAAACTGGGATGTCACCGTTTCTATCAAGGGACAACAACAAGGACCTGATAAGATGTCATAAAGGTCCTTGTGGCCTGGCTGCACCAGAAGTTTCTCCACTAGGAGTGCTAATAGATAACCGAACTCATCATTCCTGATTATAGTGACATAAACATAAATGTAAAAATAGAAGCTAACTAATATATGGCTGTATATTGGGTAATTGAGTGCTGCAATATTGATCTCTCCCTTTAAAGTGAGGTATTGGGGCTGGGGATGTGGCTCAAGCGGTAGCGCGCTCGCCTGGCATGCGTGCGGCCCGGATTCGATCCTCAGCACCACATACAAACAAAGATGTTGTGTCCGCCTATAACTGAAAAAAAATAAAATAAAATAAAGTGAGGTATTGGTAATATATAGAGAAACTATAAGACAATAGGGCAAAAGCTATAATACCTCGAATCTTCACTGCAAGAGAGGGAGACACACAGACATCATGAAAACACAAGGGAGCAAAGTGCTCCAAACAAACCAAGATACTACAACAACAGAATCCATAGATAGTGCAGTAGGTGAAATATCAGAGAAGGAGTTCAGAATATACATAACTAAAATTATATGGGAATTAAAGAATGACTTAAGTGACCAGATATAGGCAAAAACCAATCACTCCAACAAAGAGATAAGAGAACAAATACAGGTTGTAAGAGATTGCTTCAAGAAAGAGAGAGATACTGGGAAAAAACACAGAAATACTTGAAATGAAACAATAAGTCAATTAAAAAAAAACTCGATAGTATCACCAACAGACTAGATCACTTGTAAGACAGAACCTCAGACAATGAAAACAGAATATACAATCGTGAAAATAAAGTTGACCTCACAGTGAAAATGGTAAGAAACCATGAGCAGAATATCCAACAATTATGGGATACCATCAAAAGACCAAATTTAAGATTTATTGGGATAAAAGAAGTTTCAGAGATGCAAACCAAAGGAATGCACAATCTCTTGAATGATATAATATCAGAAAATTTCCCAAACATGAAGAATAAACTGGAAAATCAAACACCAGAGGTCTATAGGACACCAAATGTACAAAGTTACAACAGATCTACACCAAGACACATTATAATGAAAATGCTTAGCATACAGAATAAGGATAGAATTTTAAAGGCCACAAGAGAGAAAAATCAGTTTGCCTATAAGGGAAGACCAATTTGGATCTCAGTGGATTTTTTCAACTCAGACTCTCAAAGCCAGAATATCTTGGAACAACATATACCAACCTCTAAAAGATAATGGATGCCAACCAAGAATCTTATATCCAGCAAAATTAAGCTTCAAATTTGACAATGAAATAAAAACCTTTCATGATAAACAAAAGCCAAAAGAATTTACAGCAATAAAGCCTGCACTACAGAGCATTCTTGGCAAAATATTCCATGAGGAGGAAATTTTAAAAGCAATGAAAATCTGCAAAGGGAAGAACTACAATAAAGGAAAAGCCAACCAAAGGAGAGACCAAGTCAAACTAAATACCAACAATAAACAAAATGATCAGTAATACAAACCTTGTCTCAATAATAACCTTAAATGTTAATGGCCTAAACTCACTAATCAAAAGACATAGGCTGGTAGATTGGATTTTTTAAAAAGACCCAATAATATGCTGCCTGCAAGACTCATCTCATAGGAAAAGATGCTCACAGACTGAAGGTGAAAGGTTGGGATAAAATATACCATTCACATAGTCTATGTAAACAAGAAGAAGTTTCCATCTTCACATCAAAAAAGTAGACTTCAAGTCAAAGTTAATCAAAAGGGATAAAGATGGACATTTCATACTGTTTTTTATGGACCCTATATATATATTTCTCTTTATTTATTTATTATTTTTTTCACATCTTCATACATGTATTTTGTATAATGATGAGGGTCTCCTTTCACCATCCATGCTATTCCCCTTCTCCCTCTCTTTCCAACCCACCCCTATTCCCTATCTAGAGGTAATCTTCCTCCCTTGCTTTCCCTCCCAACCCCATTTGAGTCACCCCCCTTATATCAGAGAAGACATTCAGCATTTTGGGGGGGGGGGAATTGGCTAACTTCACTTAGCATAATCTTCTCTAATACCATCCATTTCCCTGCAAATGCCATGATCTTATTCTTTCTTATTTCTGAGTAATATTCCATTGTGTATAAATACCACATTCTTTTGTTATCCATTCATCCACTGAAGGACATTTAGGTTTACTCCACAGTTTAGCTATTGTGAATTGTGCTACTATAAACATTGATGTGGCTGTGTCCCTGTAATATGCTGTTTTTAGGTCGTTTGGGTATAGTCTGAGAAGAGGAATAGCTGGGCCAAATGGTGATTCCATTCCCAGTTTTCCAAGGAATCTCCATACTGCTTTCCAAATTGGCTGCAACAATTTGCCCACCAGCAGTGTATGAGTGTAACTTTTTCCCCGAATCCTCACCAATACTTATTGTTGTTTGTCTTCATAATAGCTGCCATTCTGACTGGAGTGAGATGATATCTTAGAGTAGTTTTGATTTGCATTTCTCTAATTGCTAGAGATGATGAGCATTTTTTAGTATATTTGTTGATTGATTGTATTTCCTCTTCTGAGAAGTGTCTGTTCAGGTCCTTGGCCCATTTATTGATTGGGTTATTTGTTAAGGGAACAATTCATCAACAAGACATAACAGTTATAAATATATATGCCCCAAACAATGGAGCACCTACATTCATCAATCAAACTCTTCTCAAGTTTAAGAGTCAAATTAGAGTATAAAACAATAATTCTGGGTGACTTTAACACACTTCTTTCACCACTGTATAGACCTTCCAAGCAAAAGCTAAACAAAGGAACTATAGAACTCAATAATACAATCAATAACTTAGACTTACTTGATATATGTAGAGTATATTATCCATCAATGAGTGAATACACTTTCTTCTCAGTAGCACATGGATCCTTCTCTAAAATAGATCATATATTATGCCACAAAGCCAATCTTAGTAAATAAAATAGAGATACTACTCTACAATCTATCAAACCATAATGAAATTAGAAATCAATGATAAAATTTTAAAAATGATACTCCAACACATGGAGACTAAACAATATGCTATTGAATGAATTATGGGTTGCAAAAGATATCAAGGAGGAGATTTAAAAATTCTTAGAGGTAAGACATACCAAAGAAAGAAAACCTCAGACCAATATCTCTAATGAATATAGATGCAAAAATTCTCAGTAAAATTCTGGCAAATCAAATACTAAAACATCAAAAAGATAGTGCAGCATGATCAAGTAGCATTCATCCCAGGGATGCAAGTTTGATTAAACATATAGAAATCAATAAATGTAATTCATCACATCAGTAGACTCAAAGATAAAAATCATATTATCATCTCAATAGATGCACAGAAAGAATTTGATAAAATATAGCATCCCTTCACATTCAAAACACTAGAAAAACTAGGGATATCAGGAACATAACTCAACATTGTAAAGGCTATCTATGCTAAGCCCCATGTTAATATCATTCTAAATGGAGAAAAACTGGAACAAGTCATGGATGACCTCTTTCACCACTTCTATTAAACATAGTTCTTGAAACTCTAGCCAGAGCAATCAAACAGATGAAAGAAATTAAGTAGATATGGATAGGAAAAGAAGAACTCAAATTATCACTATTTGCAGACAATATGATTCTATACCTAGAAGACCCCAAATATTCCACCAGAAATATCCTAGAATTAATAAATGAATTCAGCAAAGTAGCTGGATATAAAAACAACACCCATAAATCAAAGGCATTTTTGTATATCAGTGACAAATCCTCAGAAAGAGAAACTAGGAAACCAAACCATTTACAATAGCCCCAAAAAAGAAAATACTTGGGAATAAACTTAACAAAAGAGGAAAGACGTTTACAATGAAAACTACAGCATGCTAAAGAAAAAAATTAAAGAAGACCTTAGAAAATGGAAAGATCTACCTTGTTCTTGGGTAGGCAGAATTAATATTGTTAAAAATCACCATACTACCAAAAGCACTTTACAGATTTAATGCAATCCCAATCAAAATCCCAATGACATTCCTCATAAAAATAGAAAAAGTAATCATGAAATTCATCTGAAAAAATAAGAGACCCAGAATATCTAACACAATCCTTAGCAGGAAGAGGGGATCAGGTGGCATCACTATTCCAGACCTTAAACTATGCTACAGATCACTAGTAACAAAAACTGCATGGTATTGGCACCAAAATAGACCTATAGACCAATGGTACAGAATAGAGGACACAGAGATGAACCCACATAATTACAGTTATCTTACATTAGACAAAGGCGCCAAAAATGTACATTGTAGAAAAGATAGCCTCTTCAATAAATGGTGCTGGGAAAATTAGAAATCCACATAAAAGAAAATGAAATTAAACCTCTATCTCTAACCATGCACAAAATTCAACTCAAAGTTGATCAAGGACCTAGGAATTAAACCAGAGATCTTGTGCCTAATGGAAGAAAAAGTAGGCCCAAATCTTCATCATGTTGAATTAGGCCTGAACTTCCTTAACAAGACTCCTATAGCACAAGAATTAAAACCAAGAATCAATAAATAGGATGGATTCAACTATAAAGCTTCTTTTCAGCAAAAGAAACAATCAGTAAGGTGAATAGAGAGCCTACAGAATGGGAGCAAATCTTTACCACACACACACATCAGATAGAACACTAATCTCTACGATACATAAAGCATTCAAAAACCTTAACACCAAAAAAAAAAAAAACCAAATAACCCAATAAATAAATAGGTCAAGGAACTGAACAGACACTTCTCAGAAAAGTATATACAATTAATCAACAAATATATGAAAAAAATGTCCAACATCTCTAGTAATTAGAGAACTGCAAATCAAAACTACTCTAAGAATTCATTTCATTCTAGTCAGAATGGCAGCTATCAAGAATATAAACAACAATAAGTATTGGCAAGGATGTGGGGTAAAGGGCACACTTAAACATTGCCCATGGGACTGCAAATTGGTGCAGCCTATCTGGAAAGCAGTATGGAGATACCTTGGAAAATTTGGAATGGAACTACCATTTGACCCAGCTATCTCACTCCTCAGCTATACCCAAAGGACTTATAAACAGCATACTACAGGGACACAGCCACATTAATGTTTATAGCAGCACAATTCACAATAGCTAAATTGTGGAACCAACCTAGATGCCCTTCAGTAGATGAATGGATAGGGAAAATTTGGTATATATACACAATGGAACATTACTCAGTATTAAAAGAGAATAAAACCATGGCATTTGCAGGTAAATGGATGGAGTTGGAGAATATAATGTTAAGTGAAGTAAGCCAGTCCCCAAAAAACCAAAGGCCAAATGTTTTCTTTGATATGAGAATGCTGACTCATAATCGGGATAGGTTAGTGGAAGCATGGGGGAAATGGAGAAACTTTTGATAAGGCAAAGGGGAGGGAGGAGAGGGAGGGGGCAAAGGGTAGGAATGATGGTGGAATGAGTTAGACATCATTACCCTGAGTACATGTATGAAGACACGAATGGTGTGAAAATACTTTGTGTACCATCAGTGACTTGAAAAATTGTGATCTATATGTGTAATATGAAATGAATTGCACTCTGCCATCGTGTATAACAAATTAGAATAAATAAATAATAAATAATTATAATTTCTAATTGTGGATTATCAATGATAACTCAATTGTTTAAAAAGCATGTGTAATTGCAATGTCAGTTCTGAGCTAAGTACTGCATGCTAAATAGAAAAGATTGGCTTCTGAAGACCTTCCAATCTAATGAGGATAATGTTGGCAAACATAAACCTGTAAAATATTCTAGATCAAATTATCCCTACATTCAATATTTAGGTTGCTTTCTGTGAAGGATATATTTTAAAAAGTGGCATAGACGAAGCATTAAAGAGAAGAAAGGCTGAATAAAATTTTCTATTTTTACTCAAATTCAGAGTAAAGGAAATAGATTTGACACAGATAAAGATGCTCTGGGGAAAATTTATAATATAGATATTTTCTCCCTTCTTCCCCTATGAGTATATTTTAATCTCCTTAGATCAGGCATCTGAACTTCCAAAGCTCTAATACCTGGATACCTGGTATGTAAATATTGACAGATAGAATGGAAGTGGGGGAGTAAGGATGATCTTTATCTGCAGTGCATGCATTTCAAACTGTGTGTCAAGATCACCAGGACCCAGTGACAGTCCATAACCCCAGTGTCTTCCAAACACATTGAGAAAAAGATGCAGGCAGCAGATGAGGGGCCACATCTGAGCTTTATACTTGGTAAGCTGATGAAGAACGTGGCTGCAGTGCTTATGGCCTAGTCAAATATAAACCAGAGACTCACCCGTGGGGATGCTGGGTCCCCAGGGCAGACTCTTCTGAGCCAGCTGGGTGGCTACCTCCCACTGCTCATCTTTTCTTGCTTAGTCACGAGGGCAGAAACTGAGAGAGGAGCCTGAAGGGAGAACAGCTACCCACTCAGAAGCCAAACCAGTCTCATGGGGAGCAGAGAGGGCCATTCTCTCCCCCACACAATCCAACCCCACCCACATAAGAAGGACTGAGCAAAGAATGGAGAATGCAAGAGTGGCCACCTGGAACACATTGGGACTGGGGATATGACTCCCCATACTTTGGGTTACATTTCCAAGAATTCCTTTCTTTCTTATCCTTATTTTAAAATGGGTATGGGAATGGAAAGGAAGAGAATTCTCTTTTTTTTTTCTTGTTGCTCTTTTTAAAAATTTATTTATTCTAATTTGTTATACATGACTGCAGAATGCATCTCAATTCATATTACACATATAGAGCACAATTTTTCATGTCTCTCATTGTACACAAAGTAGTAACGATGTCCATCTCATTCCAGCGTCCTTCCTATCCCCTGCCCCTTTCCTATCTCTCCCTTGCCTTTGCCCTATCTAAAGTTCCTCCATTTCTCCCATGTTCTTCCCCCCCCTCCCCCGCCATCTCCATTATGGATCAACATCCACATCTCACAGAAAACATTTGGCCTTTGGTTTTTTAGGATTGCCTAACTTCACTTAGCTTAATATTCTCCAACTCCATTCATTTACCTGCAAATGCCATGATTTTATTCTCTTTCATGCTGAGTAATTTTCCATTGTGTATATATACCAGAGTTTCTTTATCCATTCACCTACCGAAGGGCCTCTAGTTTGTTTCCACAATTTAACTATGTGAATTGTGCTGCTATGAACATTGAAGTGTCTGTGTTAATATAGTATGCTGTTATATAGTACATATGTATAGTAAGTGTTAGCAAGGATGTGGAGAAAAAGGTACACTCATACATTGCTGGTGGGATGGCAAATTGGTGCAACCAATATGGAAAGCAATATGGAGATTTTTTGGAAAACTTGAAATAGAACCACCATTTGACCCAGCTATCCCACTCCTTGGACTATACCCAAAGGACTTAAAAACAGCATACTACAGGGACACAGCCACATCAATGTTGATAGCAGCACAATTCACAATGGCTAAACTGTGGAACCAAGCTAGAGAATTCTCATTTTGAGCTTATAAGAAGTCCAAGAAGGATAAATTTCATATGCAGTAGAGAAATAAGTATATCCTTTTCTTGATCAATGTCTGGAAACCAAGGAAAGGTATTTTTTAAATAAATCTTAACATAATGAAAAAAAAAACATGGGAAAATCTTTGCATGGACATACCAGGAAGGGATACAGATGAAATCTAAGCATCTGAAATGGTGCATAATATCATTAGTCACTAGGTAAATGTGAATGAAAACATCAATAAAATATCACTCCCTACATTAGAATGGCTAAAATTTTAAAATTGAAAGTACCAAGTGTTGCCAAGAAAGTAGAATAACTTGAACTCTTTCACATAGCTGGTAAAAATGCAAAGTGGTACAACCACAGTGGGAAATAGCTTGACAGTCTCTCATACAGTTATACATGTATCATGTGACCAAGCAGGCCCATCCCTACACCTATGCCTGAGAGAAATAAGAACAGATATCCACACAGAGTCCTATGCACAAATGTTTACAGCAATTTTATTAATAATATCCCCAGACAAAAACAGTTTAAATGTTCATCAACTAATGAATGGATAAACAAATTGGGGTACAATTACACAATGGAATATTACTAAGCAATTAAGAAATGACCATTGGTATTATATAACAACAGAAATGAATCTAAAAAAAATTGCCTTAAGTGTTATAAGCCAGACACAAAGGGATTCATACTGTCTGATTCTGCTTATAAAACAGTCATAGAAATGCAAAACTACGGGGACAGAACTAGAAATAGATCCGTGCTTGTGAGAAGCTGGGAGTACGGGAAAGGATTGATTCTGAAGGAGCACAAAGGAAAATTTGCAGCCAAAGAAATGTTTTTATCTGTTGTGGGGGTGCTTACATAACTAGATGCATTTGTCAAAATTGATAAAGTCATCCACCTAAGGATAAATTTCATATGCAGTTTATACCTTCCTAAATCTTTTAAACTATGAGACTTAAGTGTCTCAGACAGCATTGCTCCCTTAAACAAGCTATCTTTTCAAAGGAGCTGGCATTAGTTAACTTAAAAGTTAGCTAAAAAGAATACCTGGTGCACCTCACTAGAGAGAGTCGAATTTTTTTCATCGTGAGGACTTCAGGGTTGGTAGATGCTTTCAAGTGGTTGGGTGGACTTACAAAACAAACAAGCAAACAAATATCTACTATCTGTATTTTGACTGTGTGATAAAACAAGAGGATTTATTTTGATACATTCAGGACAAACAGCCTGTAGCTTATAGATTGTAATAGGACAATAGATTTGATAGGCATCTCAGTAGATTTTTCATGTGATATTTTAAAAATAAGTTGTACTTATAACTTATCTCTTGTGCTTGATTTAGCCTCATGTTATTCTGTTACTCATTGTCTCCGGAGCAATATTAGGTTTTACCATGTATTCACCACATAGCCTGGTCCCTAAGATGGGGACTGTTACCCAGATTTCCACTCTTCTACTGCATTACAATGTCCCCTTAGACTTTTAAAATAACTCTCATGCATTGCTTAATTTTACTTGTCCCTTTTCTACTATAGAATTTGCCCACTGATTCATTTTAATTCTTTATTTTTTATTCCCTCTGCAGATTTTCTATGTTCATTTCAAAATTCCCTGATCCTTCTGCAAATATGCAACAGCAGGTTGCAATATGGTCACAGTCTGTGAGGTTTGATGGCTCTGTCCTCCATTGTTACGAAATGTAATCTCTTGTCTTTAGAATTCACTCACAGTACAAAATATGGGTAGATACTTTGCATGAAAGGGCAACCTTTGAAAAGAAATGCATTTGAGAATGTGAAGAGAAAAGGTGTCTCCTCATTTCAATATTCTTGCCATTCAATTAATGCCATTGTAATGAAATGTATTTAAATAAAGAGA
The DNA here is from genome assembly GCF_964194105.1 of Spermophilus citellus. Classification (NCBI taxonomy): domain Eukaryota; kingdom Metazoa; phylum Chordata; class Mammalia; order Rodentia; family Sciuridae; genus Spermophilus; species Spermophilus citellus. The sequence goes on along the minus strand of NC_138194.1, from coordinate 28,463,720 downwards.
TAGACTTGGAAAATGTATAATTTGGAATGTTTGAAGAAGAGCAGCTCATAATTTGGGTGTTGGTCCATCCTACAGGTGATTTACAAAAGACATTTTTTTTTAATCTCAAAAGTCAATATTCACAGAGATTCCTCCCTGTTGGAATTATGCGCATGAATGTGCCAGAATAGGTATCACCAGTGGATCATTTTTTCTGTGCTGTTTTCAAAATATGGCAGGTGAGTTGGTGCCCATTTCTGGACCCTGAAAAAAAAGCAGGTCAGATGTAGCTCAGGGAATTAAGAGGAAGTAAGAACAATGTTCATGTTTTCATTTGAAACATTACTTTTTTCTATATGTTGTAAAGGGAGGAAAATTGATCAGAATCATGTATTTTGTTCACAGCCCAAATATGTGATATAAAAACCTGAACAAGTTCATGCCAGGACGAGGGCGGGGGCTGCTCCTGGATCTCCCCACTCTTCTACTATATTGCAGTGTCCCCTTGCTACTTTTAAAATTACAGTCATGTATCACTTAATGAGGGGACAAGTTCTGAGAAATGTTATTGGGTATGCTGCGAGAATATCATAGAGTGTACTTACACATATCTACCTGGCACAGCCTCCTACACACCTAGGCTGTATGCTAAACACATGCGTGCACGCACACACACATATCTTTATAGAGAGAGTTTATTGTTCCTCAGGTCATAATGAGCAAAGCAACATGAAGTTAAAACAGCACATAAAGAAAATGATGCAATTAAGAGACATGGTAAATGAGATGGATGAGGTCACTGCCTGTGTGATGTGGTATCATGTTTTGCAGAAAAGTTATAAATAGGAGCATCCACTGAAATAATGATAGAAAGTATAACAGAGTAAATATATAAACCAGTAGCATAATCATGTATTGTCATCATAAATAATTATACACTGTAAATAATCATGCTATACTTTTATATGACTGACAGCACAATAGGTTTTTTACACCAGTATCAAAACAAGACCAAAAATGCACTGTGTGTTGATGCTACAATGGCTGCAGGGTCACCAGTCAATACAAATTTTTCAGTTCCATTATATTCTTATGGGACCACCACGGTACATGTGGCCTCCATCATTGACCAAAACATAATTATGTGTTGCATGACGATAGTCATTTTATAGCACATTAAATCAAAATAGCCTACTAATTTTAACTTGTTTTAGAAACTTTAATCAAAAGCTGGCAATTTATTTTCTGTAACGGAACAGAAAGCAAATAGTTTAGACTTTGCAGGCCCCTTTTGGTCTCCAGTGCATATTCTTTGTTTTCGTTTGTTTGTTCATTTTGCCACCCTTTCAAAAGCTAAGAACCATGCTTAATCAAATACACACAAAACAGGCTGCTGATGAGGTCTTAAGCAACTTAGTAAGACCCTGCCTCAAAACAAAAAAAAAATAAAAGAGTTGGGATGTGGCTCAATGGTTAAGCCCCTCTGGTTTCAATCCCTGGTATCAAAGAAAAAACAAAGAAGAAAAACAAAAATAAAACAGGCTGCTGGCTCAACTTTGACCCCCAAATCTGTACGCCAACTCTGCTTTAAATCGTGATTATTTTAGTGATGATACAACCTAGAGTCCCCACTTTTTGCAGAGGTATTACACCTTTGGGACAAATGACATGAGGGGCAGGGGTGGAGTTGTGGTTCTCTGTGGAGTCAGTGTGGTCACAGGACTTCCCTGTGTACACAAGGAAACACATTTTTGAAGCATTCAAAACAAATGATAAGAATAAAGCGAAGTCAATAGCTAAAATAAATTACTATATTACTCTTCAATCACCTGTGCTAATATGCACTGGAGATCAAGATCACTATTGTTTAACAAGATGACATTTAACCCTTTATGCTAAAGACAGTATCACAATAGAATCCAGGTTAAAATGGCTTAGATTACTTTTCTTTAAAGTTCAAGATTTTTCCTTTTAACTCTATGTGATAGTTTTTTTTTTATTTGTGTTAGCTTTGTAGAACACCTGTCAATGTTTTCTCAGTCATCCTACTCCTCTGATATGATTTACCAAGAACTTAAAGGAACAGTAAGAAGGAAAGTCAGATTTGAAAAGGCAGTTATTGTTTGAAAATGTAGATATTAAAAAACTAAAAATAGAACTACCACATGATCTGGCCACACCACTCCTGGGTGTATATTTAAAGAAAATGAAGTCAGCATACAAAAGAGACACATGAACATCGATGTTCAATGTGGCACTATTCACAAGAGCTAGGATATGGAATCAGGGAATCAGCCTGGGTTCGTGTCAAAAGATGAATAAATAAAGAATATGTGTGATATATACACACAATGGCGGGTCACTCAACCATAAGAAGAACAAAACCCTGTTGTTTGCAAGAAAATGGATGGAACTGGAGAACATCAGGTTAAACAAAATAAGCCAGGCCTAGAAAGACAAGAATTACTTGTTTCCTCTCATGTGTTCAAAAACAACAATAATAAAAGAGATGACCTGAAAGTGGACAAAGAATAATTAGGGTGGAAAGTGGGGATGGATGTGATGGTGGTAACAGAAACTGTAGAAATGATCAAAGCCTGATATACCCATCTATGGGTAATTCCACAGTGAAATTCTTTCATCTATACAACTGTGTGTAAAGAGGTATCATAATATAAAATGGAAGCAGAAATTCCACATGCAGATTGGTGGGACACTACCTAGCCCACTAAAAGATGGACCCATCACATTCAAGAAGGGTTGAGAGTGCAGTTTAGCTTCAAGATAATATGTGTAGGAAATTAGTTGGAGGTCACTGAAGAGGGAGATGGGGCAATACTGTGGAATCACCCAAATAAAAGATCAAGTAATTGTGTATGTGTCCCTGGGAAACCACTCCATGCGATGGAGAGGTGTCAAGAGCTCAGCATTGGAAGCAAAGATCCCAGATCTTCAACAGCCAACTACTCTGTAAAGAGCAAATTTCTTAAACTCTGTGTGTCTTCCTGGTGTCCTTGGCTTTACTCTAGGTAAAAGTTTTTTATGATTCTTGAATTGTGGCTTAAATTGGTATTTCAGGAAAATCTTTTAGAACAAGGCCTTCGTGCAAATGCCAATGAGTGACTGTTATAATTTAGATAACAGGTGTTCCCAAAAGCTCGTGTGTAAGACACTGCAAGAAAGCTTAGAGATGAAATGATTGAGTTATGAGAGTTTTTAACCTAATTGGTATATTAATCCCTGATAGGAATTAAGTGGATGGTAACTATAGGCAGGTAGGGTGTGGTTGGAGGAGGTGGGTCACTGGGGGTGTGCCTTTGGGGTATATATCTTGTCCTGTTGAGCAGAGCTCTGCTTTCTGAGTGTCATGCCTCCACCACCCCCTGATGCTCTCCCTCACCTTGCACCCTGAGGAATAGAGCTGATTGTCTATGGACTGAGTGAGACTTCTGAAACCTTGAGCCTCCAAATAAACTATTCCTCTGCCGCAGTCTGGCTGGGCACAAAATAACCCAGCTGCCACACAGCCTTGTAGGTTCAAAACAGGAACTCCTTTTTTCTCCGCACTCCCACGAACGCCACCCATGCGGCCTTCTCTCTGGACACACCACACACCAACCGGAAATCCCGCCTCCAGGCACTTCCCCAACCAATGGGAACTCTCTGGGAATCCCCGGGAGAACTCCAAAGTAGCAGGCCAAGTCGGACAGCAGGGGTCTAATATACACAGCTTAACATAACCATTATCATCTCAATGGCCTGCTGGCCTCACCTCTCAACCACTCCATTCTGGACTCAGCTATGGCTCTCAGCATTCCTCCTCTAATTGTTCTCATCAGGTTTGGGGGGCAATGAAAAGGCTGTTCCAATTTGTAAAGAAAATGTGACTATTTTCCCACTCTTAACTGAGTCTATGGTAAGAAAGTCTTTGCAGCATACATCAGAGCTGAGCTGATGGAATCTACCTCACAGTGTGGTGGAGACCCCTGAACCACTGCAGAAAGGGCTCTTGAATCCTCACTGCCTTTAGTAATCCCAGGCACTGTTAGGTCCTTGGGTTAAATCCTTAACACCTTTAAATACTTGACTCCATCAAGTCAGAGTGTCCTCACAGGGCTTGGTGTGGCTCCTATCAGAGCCTGAATCATGGCACCATAGTGTGTGCTCCCACACCGGCCCGTGGAGCTCCCTGAGGCAGGACCATGCACATGTCAATGATGTTCCAGCGCCTACCTGAGTAGCAAGCAGGTGGGACACACTTTGTAGTATCTATTTTACAAGTGATTGGATGAAGACAGTGGCCCCTCTAAGTCGGTGAGTTCCACATCTATGAATTCAATCAACTGCAGACTATAAACATTCCAAAATAAAATTGCTTCTCTACTGAACGTGTACAGATTTTTCTTGCTATTATTCCCTAAACAATGCCGTACAACAACCTTACACAGCATTCACATTATTTGGTATAATAAGTAATCTAGAGATGATTTAATAATTACTATTTGTCTTTAAAGTTTGATTAATATTTTTCTTTTTAACGCAGCATGATAGCATTTGTGTGAACTTTAAAGAAAACATGATCGTATTTCTTCAGTAACTCTATATAATAATTAAGTCAAAGATTTGCAAGGCAAACCTAAATCCCTATAAATGGTAAAGGGAGGATACGCATAGGTTATATTCAAATATCTTGACCATTTTACATAAGTGACTTGAGCATCCATGGATGTTGGTATCTATTGGGGTCATGGAATAAATACCCCAGGAGTACCAAGGGATGAATGTACAGAAAACCACACCAAAGGAGTGTGAGCTGGCTGAATGCTGAAGAGTGGCCTTTGTCAATATTTCCCCTGGGGTCCTCGTATCTGAGATATCAGGATGCTGTTAGGTTTTCATGGGCTTTCTACAGGAGACTCACAGCATTTTTTGGAACCAGGGCTACAAGAACCAGAGAAGCTGATGGAGAGCTCACACAATGTGTGGTTCATTTCTTTGTTGATAGAAACTCTTTGCAAGATCCAGACAACCCAGGAGTGGTCAGAACTGGACTCCTTTGGAAGAGCAACTCTGCTCTTTGGAAGAGCCCCCACCCACTGGGTTTCACCTGCCCCATGAGTGTGTGGACTATGTCAGAGGTGTCAGGAAGGGAGCTCTAATTAACACTCCATCAGGAACCATTCCCAGATAAATGAGTAACTTATTGTCTGACACAGTATGGAGCTCTTTTTCTGCCTCCTTTTGCACTGTCAGTCTTCAAAAGAATTTAGAGCAAAAGCTATTTAAGGAACTATAGTTAAAGTGATAGAGTGACTCCTTTCATTAAAGTAACTGTGAAATGATACATGAATTCATGTTTAGGGGCTTTGGAACTCAGCTCTTACTTAAAATTTCTCATATTATGAAGCTGCATTCTTCATGCTTTTTCTGGGTTTACAAAATTTGGCAAATTTTGTTAAGGACAAAAGTAACATAGTCTGACCTACAGGCTTTGCCTTAACCTATCTCCCTTTCCAGGTATGCTAAGAAAATAAATCAAAATATACACACACAGATGTGTATGTATGTATTACTGACACACAATACATATTCATATATATATGTATGTATATATATACATATATATATATATATAAGTGATAACAAATCAGAAATTTGCAAGTTTGCAAAATTTCTAAATCTCAAAAAACACAGATGTAGTATTTACACATTGTCAGAGTCAACATTTACCAAAGGGATAAGCACAGTGACAGTATCAATGTAACCAAGATGAAGCAGTAAAACTCCTAATTCAATGGTTGCCAAATACCAGCCCAAGGTCCAGCACCTGCCAGACTGCATAGGATTCACTTTGAACACTTCTTATATACAAACAAGTGAACCAGCCAAGCCCTCCAGACTTCACCTCCAGAGAGTCTGGCACGTTAACTCTGCAGTGGGGCCTGGAGGTCCATGTTTTATATCACTTTTCCAGGTTGTTCTGATGAACATGCACATCTGGGAAGAATATATCTTGATCAGAATCACACAGGGATAAAAGTGTAGCCACTTTTGTAGGCTCATTTTTAAAAGTATTTGGAAGCATAAGACATGATTCAAAAGTGATTTAAAAGTCTTTTCAAGTGTAGGCTCTGATTACTTGCATTTAGAGACTACAAAGAGAAAAAAAGATAATCTTTATTTATTAAAACAAAAAAAAATCACATTTCACTGCATAATCACTGATTTTAGACCAAATTATTTTGCAAAGAAGTGGGGTGCAACTATTATGTGAGGATTTTAAAAAACTGTGTGGGTATTTCTTAAAAGGCATTTCTTACTAAACTGTCCTTTAGTGTAAGAATAGAATGCACGGAATATGTGTGAATATATATTAATGAGGTGGCAAGATCGTGCTGCAGAATATGGAATACGATGCAATTAAAAACCAGAAGTCTTGGTTTCAATGGGTGGCTTTGGGCACAAAGGTAATTTCTTAGCCCTTCTTTTCCTTTGCATTGGAAATGAAAGTAAACCCTTGAGGAATATAAGCAAAGAGAATGTGTCTTAAATGTAAATGAAACCTAAGCTACGAAACTCAAATGTTAATTGAGATTAAACAAACAGAAAAAAAGGTGGACCACATATGACAATAAAATTCTGACTCACAATTGGTGTAGCCATCAGCCTAGGAAGCCAAACTACAAAGTCATGGCAATACCACCAAAAGGGAAGGATTAGAGGATTCCATCGGTAGCTGTCAGCTCTCCTACTTTTTCTCCCATTTGCAACTCGAGATCAAACACACAAACAAAAAAACAAATATACATTTTAATCAGCTCCATAGATTGACCCTCTTCTAGTTCAACTTTCTTCAGCTTCCCCAGGCCAGACTCCACTTAGGAGCCTTCCCCATGTTCCATTATAAAGTTTTCCCATTCCTCTCCTGCCTCTGAGTCTGTGTCAAACACAAGTAAGGATAGCTGACTCCCTTGCAGCAGCAAACTCAGAGACAACAGACTTTGCTTTTCTCATTTGGCTAATCTTTGTTTATTTCCACATATGAAGGTAATAAAAAAATAACAAAGACCTTTTACCCCTGTTATCTAAGGACTTGCATTCTAACATGTATATATTAAAATCTGGAGGTCAAGGAATGATGGAGGGAGACCAGAGGGGGACAGACAATTGGAGGTCTGTGAGACAGGAGCCCATATGCAGAAATTCCTGCAGGGATGAAGAAAAAAAAAAAAGAGTTGGCTCAGTAAAGTACTTGAATTAGTTAGAAAACTTCAATTGCAGGAAAGAATAACTGATGCTAGATATCCTAAGAATTGTAGGAAGGTATTTGAGGGGACTAGGTAGAGGTTGTGAACATGGAGTGGTACAAAGAACCCCAGAAAGCTCACTTGACCTCGACAAACAAATGCTCTAGTTGGGGTGGGGATTAGACTATGCATGAATTCATCTTATTTTGCTGTAACAAAATACCTGAGGATAGGTACATTATAAAGAGATTGATTTAGCTGACAGTTTGGGAGGCTGATAATCCAAGATTGGGTTACCCCATCTGTTTGGTAAAGACCTCATAGCTGATGACATCGCAAGGATGAGAACGTATACAGATGAGATCACAGCATGAAGTAGGAAGAGATTCAGGGATCAGATTATTGTTATAACCACTTGCTCTTCTGGGAACTCACTCACTCTAGGAGATCAGCCTTACTCCCTTCTGAGGGCAAAGCCCTCATTATCTAATTATCTTACACTAGGCTCCACCTCTTTTTTTGGGGGGAGGGAGCAGTACCAGGGATTAAACTCAGGGGCGCTCAACCACTGAGCCACATCCCCAGCCCTATTGTGCATTTTATTCAGAGACAGGTTCTCACTGAGTTGCTTAGCACCTCTCGAATTTGCTGAGGCTGGCTTTGGACTCACCATGCTCCAGTCTCAGCCTCCCAAGCCACTGGAATTATGTCAGTGCCAGCATGCACAGTTTAGGCCCCACCTCTTAATGGTTCCAGCACCCCACCCCCATCACCCTGGGGATGAAGATACCAGCATCTGAACCTTTGGGGACACACTCAAAACATACCCAAACCACAGCAGGCTACAATACTATTTTTTTAAAATCTCTTTACTATTTGAGGTTCAAATTGCATGCATTAGCTTCGCCTGGGTCCTAAGCCTTGCCTCCAGCCAAGGATATAGTCCATTACAGTTAGAAGAGCTGATTCCTCAATAGGCTGAACCACAGTGCTAATAAAGAAGCCATGGAATTGAATTTAACACATCATCCTCTATTCATACCATTAAATTTAGAGGGTGGGAGGATTTTTCATTGTTATGGAATCCTGGATGCATTGGACATTGTATAAGTGACTCTGTGATGCTTAAATTTGGCTCCACTCCAAGAATCACCAATTTTATTGGGGAAGTGAAATAAGCCAGTAGTAATTATTACAGGGAAATAAGCAATAAAATAACTTAATGGAGAATCTCAAGATTTACAACAACAGAATGATAGGAAGCAAAATAGAGCCGAGAGCCAGAAAGTCTTCAGAAATGGACACTTGATAAGCCCACTTCAGGGGGTCATCAGTGCAATCTGAGTAACAGATACATAACTCCCAGGACTCAGATTGCGTTTTCCTAGATCCAGTGTTAGTTGCCTCAAATAAAACATTATGTTGAACTTCGCCTACCAATTTTATAGTTTCAGAGCACTCTCAATGCACTCTGACCCTCCCTGGCTGGAACTGTCACTTCATGATTCATTTTTAACCTCCTGAGCCTTTCTGAGGAACCTGTCCCTTTCTATTAACTGCCCGTGAGACTGATAAACAAGAGACTTGAGAAGTCTCCGTGGGCTAACAAAGAGTCACAAAAACTGTTGGAATAAAAAGAAAGCGATGCTTACGTTTCCTAAAATGTAGTATTTCCATTTTCCCAGTCTTCCTATTAATCTCTATTAGTCATAAATATGTCTCATTTCTATTATCAAGACATAATGATTTTGTGTGTGTGCACTGACCCAGGCACTGAGCTTGAGAAAACAAAGATGAATGAGATGAAAATTCCTTCTCTCAAGGAATTCAAGTAGGAGAAATAGGCAAATACCACAGCAAAAGCACTGAGCTATTAATTCCTGAATTCTTCTATTTGCTCCTTCTCCCCTCTTTCCTTCAGGTAAGAGATGAGGCTAGGATTTTTTGAGAGGAGGAAGGTTGGAATTTCCCTATCCATTACCTATGTGGGTAGTAAAGCTACTCCCTGCTCCTTCAATTTCTTCATTCACATATTCATTTATTCTTTGATTTTTACATAGGTGGTAAATTCAGTGATTCAAAACCATCAGATTGCATGGAAAGATTATTCCTGTCATCCACCATCCTCCCCATTCCCGTTCCTCCCTGGACACAGGAAATCTTTTTTTCTTTTCTTTTAGAAGTAGTTTCTTGAATGTATTCCTGTAGTTTATTTTTCTTTTTGTAAGCTATAATATTAAGATCAAAGAGCATATAAACACATGATAATAAACCAATAAATAATGATAATAATAATAATAATAAACCTAATTATACAATACAATATTACTTATCTGTCAAAAGGAACCAAATTCTTATACATGTTCCAACAGAGATGGAACTTTCATTAACACAGTGCTTAATGAAAGAAGCCAGACATGGAAAGACAAATATTATATAATTCCATTTATATGAAATGTTCAGAATAGACAAATTGGCCAGACAAAGTATATCAGAGTTTACTAAAGAAAGGGCGAATTGGGGAGTGTTGAATGGGAGCTTCGGTTTTGTATGATGAAGTATGAGATATAGATGGTGGTTATGGTTATAGAGCATTGTAAATCTACTTAATGCCACTGAATTATTGTACACCTAAGAGTGGTTAATTTTGTAAACTGTATGTTACATGTATCATCTCACAAAACACAGGTAAGCAGTGTAAAATATATTTATAAAACTAAAACTCATGCAACTATATAAAAAGGACATAAAAGAATACTGTCAGCTGCCTAGCAGGCTTTCCTGTGACTGTCCCCAGACCAGAGCCTGTCTCTCAAAGTTCATCATCTTCCTGACATTTTTTAATCATAATTTCAAGACTTTGAAAAAATAATTCAATCCATATATGTAATAAAAATTTTTGAATGAAAAATTTGCCTTCTTTTTACATTATATAAAAGGAATTACATTTATATATTAGCAATTCTGGTTTATTTTGCTCAGTGTTGTTTTTATGAAACTTATTCATATTATTGATATATCTATAAATCATCCAGCTTTATTACTATTTTATAGCCAAACACATTTCCAATTTTTATGATGTTCTGTGCGTGTCTCAAAAAAAGTATGCATCCCCCAAAAAATTGGTTGATTGTATTTTATGTCTATTAGGTCATTTGTTAATCATGTCATTTAAATCTTCTATAGCTTTAAAAATTGGGGGGGGGAAGTAGGTACCAGAGATGGAACTTAGGGGCACTCAACTATGGAGCCACATCCCCAGCCCTATCTTGTATTTTATTTAGAGACAGGGTCTCAGTGTGTTGCTTAGCACCTCACTGTTGCTAAGGCTGGTTTTGAACTCACCAGCCTCCTGCCTCAGCCTCCTGAGCTTCTGGGATTACAAGTGTGCTCCACCATTCCCAGTCTTAACCTTTTTTCTTACTTACACTTATTTTTGTTTCTTATCTTTAAAGTTAGTAATACGAGTAACAATAATTTAAAGTTTTAATATCTTCCTCATGGATGAAACCTTTTCATCTCACTTACACTTGTTTGGGAATTTTATCTTGTTTTCTTTTGGTGGTTACACTAGAAATTCAAACAGACATACCTTTATCTTCCTTTTTGATAAAATAAAGCCTTTAGAAGACCATGCTTCACTTGCCCCCTCCAACTTCATTCTAATTTTAGTTTTTATCCAGTATTGTTATTTTTAAAAATTTTTAATTTGTTTTAATTAGTTATACCTGACAGTAGAATGCATATATGCATTTGGATATACCATACGTAGATGGCATATAATTTCTCATTTTTCTGAGTGTACATGTTGTAGAATCATATTGGTCTTATAGAATCATATTAGTCATGCAGACACATAAAGTATTAATGTCTGTTTCATTCTACCATCCTTCCTATCCCAACATCCCCTTCCCTCCCCTCCCTTCACTTCCTTCTACCTAATCTAAGGTGACGCTATTCTTCTCTAGTGCCAACCACCTTATTGTGAATTAGCATCTGCATATTAGAGAAAATATTCAGCTTTCAATTTGGGGGGATTGACTTATTTTGCTTAGCATGATATTCTCCAACTTCATCTCCATCCATTTACTGGCCAATGCCATAATTTCATTCTTATTTAAAGCTGAGTAAAATCCCACTGGAGGACTGGGGATGTGGCTCAAGTGGTAGCGCGCTCGTCTGGCATGCGTGTGGCCCGGGTTCGATCCTCAGCACCACATACAAAGAAAGATGTTGTGTCCGCCGAGAACTAAAAAATAAATATTAAAAAAAAATTCTCTCTCTCTCTCTCTCTCTCTCTCTCTCTCTCTCTCTCCCTCTCTCTTCCTCTCTCTCCCTCTCTCCTTCTCTCTTTAAAAAAAAATCCCACTGGAAATATATATATATATATATATATATATATATATATATATATATATATGTATATATCACATTTTCTTCATCCATTCATCTAAAGAAGAATACCTGCATTGGTTCCATAGTTTAGCTATTGTGAATTGAGTTGTCATAAACATTGAGGTAGCTGCATTACTGTAGTATACTGATTTTAAGTTCTTTGGGTATTAACTGAAGAGTGGGATAGCTGGGTCAAATGGTGATTCCATTCCAAGTTTTCTGAGGAATCTCCACACCTGCTTTCCATAGTGCTTGCACCAGTTTGCAGTCCCATCAGCAAGGTATGAATGTAGCTTCCCCCCATATTCTCACCAACATTTATTGCTGCCTGTATTCTTGATGATTCCCATTCTGACAGGAGTGAGATGAAATCTTAGAGTAGTTTTGATTTGCATTTCTTTAATTGCTAGAGATGTTAAACACTTTTTCATATATTTGTTGATCAATTGTATTTCTTCTTCAGTGAAGTGTCTGTTCAGTTCCTTAGCGCATTTATTAATTGAGGGGTTTGGGTGTTTTTTAAATTCCTTATATATTCTAGAGATTAATGCTTTATCAGAAGTGCATGTGGTAAAAATTTGCTCCCATTCTGTAGGTTGTCTCTTCAACACTCTGGTTGTTTCTACTCAGCAAAGGAAGATTTTTAATTTGAATCCATCCCATTTTTTATTCTTGACTTTACTTGAAATAGAAAATGCCATCAAAATCCTACCACCCATGAAAAGCCCAGGACCAGACAGATTCTCAGGTGAGTTCTACAAGACTTTCAAAGAAGAATTAACACTAATACTCCTCAAAGTATTCCTTGAAATAGAGAAGGATCGAACCCTTCCAAACTGATTCCATGAGACTAGCATCGCCCTGATACTAAAACCAGACAAAGACACATAAAGGAAAGAAAAAATCAGACCAATATACATGGCAAATATAGATAAAAAGTTCTCAATAAAATCCTGGCAACTCACATACAAAAACATATTAAAAAATTAGTGCACCATGATCAAGTAGGGTTCATCCCAGGGATGCCAGATTGATTAAATATAAGGAAATCAATAAATGTAATTCATCATATTAATATACTTAAAAACAAGAATCATATGATCATCTCAATGGATACAGAAAAAGCATTCAACAAAATACAGCATCTCTTCATTAAAAAAAAAAAAAAAACAGAAAAACTAGGGATACTAGGAACATACCTCAACATTGTAAAAGCTATCTATGCTAAACCCAAGGCCAGCATCATTCTAAATGGAGAAAAATTGAAAGAATTCCCTCTAAAAAGTGTAACAAGGCAAGGATGTTCCTCTCTCACCACTTCTATTCAACAGCATCCTTGAAACTCTAGCCAGAGCAATTAGAAGAAAGAAATTAAAGGAATACAAGTAGGTAAATAAGAATTTAAAATACTAGTATTTGCTGATGATATGATTCTCTATCTAGACCATCCAAAAATTCTACCAGAAAACTTCTAGAACTAATAAATGAATTCATCAAAGTAGCAGAATATAAAATCAGCACCCATAAATCAAACACAATCCTATACATTAATGATGAATCCACTGAATGAGAAGTTAGGAAAACTACCCCATTCACAATAACCTAAAAAAATATATTAAATACTTGGGAATCAATCTTAAAAAAAAAAAAAAAGAGGTGAAAGACCTCTATGCTGAAAACCACAGAATACTAAGGAAAGAAACTGAAGAAAAACCTCAAAGATGGAAAGATCTCCCATGTTCCTGGATAGGCAGAATTAATGTTGTCAAAATGGCCATACTACCAAAAGCATTATACAGATTTAATGCCTATTAAAATCCCAAATGACATTCTTCATAGAAATAGAAAAATCAATCATAAAATTTATTTGGAAAAAAATAAGAGACCCATAATAGCTAAAGCAATTCTTAGCAAGAAAAGTGAAACAGAAGGCATCACAATACCAGACTTTAAACTATACTACAGAGCCATAGTAACAAAACCAGCATGGTATTGGCACCAAAACAGACTTGTAGAACAATAGTACAGATTAGAGGACACAGATACAAACCCACATAAATATGGTTATGTCATACTAGACAAAGGTTCCAAAAGCATTCACTGGAGAAAAGATAGCCTCTCCAACAAACAGTGCTGGTAAAACTGGAAATCCATACATAGCAAAATGAAATTAGACCTCTATCTCTCACCCTGCACAAAAATCAACTCCAAGTGGATCAAAGGTACAAGAACAGACACCCTCCACCTAATTTTTTAAAAAGTAGGCTCAAAGTCAGCCTAGGATCTGACTTCCTTAGCAAGACCCCTAAAGTGCAAGCTGTATTATTATTTTAACACAATGTTATTTTAAGTTATCTACATAGTTTCCTCTTTCTGTGGTCACCATTTTTTTTCTTGCTTCTCAGTCCCTTCATTTAAAAAGTCACTTTCTCTCTGCCTGTAGTAACTTCCTTCCTATACGCAAAAAAAGTGAGGGCCTAGTGGTGTCTAAAAATGCATCTGTGGGTTTTCAGATTTTTGAAAATATCTGCATTTTGTCTTCTTTCTAGAAATGCATTTTCCCTGGATACAGACTGCTAAGTTACTGTGACCACATTTCAACATTCAGAAGGCCCACTCCATCCTCGGGTTTCCTTAATTGCTTTTGATACACACCATCTGCAAGCCATTCACTCTGCTCCCTTGAAAGTAACTTTTCTCTCAGGCTGCTAAGTTAAATGTTCTACTTGTTTGGGGTATTTGGCAGTTTTACCACATTGGCACTAAGAAGTGGCTATCTTTTCATTCTGACTGATGGTGAGAATTTCAAGCGTGGTCTTAGTCAATGAATAGAAATTTTCTTTTCAAGAAAGAAAGAACCTTGCAAGTCAACAAGCCCAACATGGGTACAGGCCTAGAGAAGAGTGTGTTTGCAGTTTCAACCAATTGACATAGCTGAGTTTAAAATATCAACGTTGGCCTTATAACAAGGTTATGGTCATATTTATAAGCTGAGTAACCAATTTAATTGGTATTCTCTAGCCAACCTCAAATAGAGGTTCAAGGAAGCTGATATTGCTTCACCCCTCGGATTTCAGACTCACTGTGGTAGAGAATCCAGATTAACTTCTGCATTTGAGGCATTGTTTCATATACTTCATCCCATTTCCTGAAAGAATTAACATGAACATCCATTTTTAAAACTATAACCAATGTGATCCTGCAATCTGTACACGTGGAAAAATGAGAACTCATACCCCATTTGAATCAAATGTATGATATGTCAAGATCACTGTATTGTCTCAAGCAACTAATAAAAAATAAAAAATTAAAAGAAAAAAGAAAAAAAAAACTTCAGTCTACTTGGATGTGGAGCTAGGTCTACTTTGGAGAGTTTCTTTGCTTATAAAAAATAACTTAAAATGTAACTCTGCTGAAGTATTATCAGCACTGATAACTGAAATACAGACCTAACTCTGGTGGGTTTTCTGGGAAGGGTACTCATTATACTAAAAAACAACTAACTTGGGCTGGGGATGTGGCTTAAGCGGTATAGCGCTCGCCTGGCACGCGTGCGGCCCGGGTTTGTTCCTCAGCACCACATACAAAGATGTTGTGTCCGCCGAGAACTAAAAAATAAATATTAAAAAAAAATTCTCTCTCTCTCTCTCTCTTTAAAAAAAAAAAAACTAACTTACATCTCCAATAAATCGCATTACCTAGAACCATAAAGTAATTATATCATGGCCAGGCGTAGTGGGTGCACATCTATAATCCTCATAAATCAGGAGGCTGAAGCAGGGGTATTGTAAATTTAAGGTCAGCCTCAGCAATGTAATAAGATTCTGTCTCAAAATTAAAAAAAAAAGAAACATAAAAGGTTTAGGGGTATAGCTCAGTGATAAAGTACCCTTTTATTCAATGCCCAGTACAAAAATAAATAAATAAAAATAGAAATTTGATGCAACACATGGAGCACTTGAATTGTGCTTTCAAGGTTTGCATGAACCATAACAGAACTCAAAGGCCATCCTCATAATGGTCTTCACTCTGTCTTGTCCTCATTTCAAAAGAGTGAACCCATGAAGACCCAAGGATCGCGGGGATGATTGTGATTTGCCATGATTGTGATTTGCCATGACGTGAGCAGCTCTGTGTCCCACCCAATGTTTCTGCAGTGGTCTTTCATTTCTCAGCATTTCCAATAGATGCACATGGCAGGTGTCTGGATAAAGGATTCATCTTGTTCTTTCCATGAGAAACCATTTTTTCTCCACCCAAGCTTTATTTTAAGAATCTATTTGCTGCCTTTGGGCTATATATTCTGTTAATATTTTTTTTTTTGCTTTCTCTGAAAACCCAGAAGTAAATACAACTTCTTTATCCCTTTTCCAATTTTCAGGGAATAACCATTACTAAAGGGGTTAGATTGAGAGAATCACCAAATCTGGATGATATCTAAGAAAATGAGCACTATCAGAATAAAATAAATAAGAATCAACACAAAATGGATCAAATTGGTATGTACACCACCACTCCCGTAAAAGAGACAGATTATAAATACGCTTCTGGATAGAACTGGGAAACACCCGTATCTAGTCTTTACTGGAGAAGGTCAGGATTATGTTCAGAATAGCAATATATTATTGTAGAAAATTTTCTTAAGATAGAGTCACTGAGTACAATTTATGACTACTTATTCCACAAAAAATTGGAATTATGTCTGGTATAATGTAAAATTCTGATCACTAAAAGGCATATTGTATTGTAAGGCATTTAATAGACACAGAGCACTCCTTATGAGATAGGCAGTATGCCAAGAACTAGATATTCAAAATACAGCACAACGTGATCTCCATCTCCCAAGGCTTGAGGGTTAGCAGAGAGCACTACTACCTTATATTGAAAAGTATATATTCATCCAGGTCCAGCAGAAGGTTAGCCCCTCCAAGGGCAAAAAAAATGACTATGTTGTTTTTTCCATTTTTTTCCCCCAGTACATGATCATGTATTTGGTACAAGGGAGATCCTTAACAACTACTGATAAGTAAGTGAATATGCTAATGCAGTATCTGTTTTGTGTTGGGTACCATGAGTAAGTGTCAGCAAAAGCTACAGTTGATTCTCCAAGTTCTCCCATAGCTTGGATTCTATAACTATTAGTTTTACTCTCAGCTTAGTCTATACGCCACTTTAATAAAAAGCTGTGTCTTATACAGGTTTCCATTACTGTAACAAATAACCAGAGATTTTCACCTGATAAAGATAAAAGGGTTAAGCCAGGAGCGGTGGCACACACCTTTAATCCCAGCCACTTGGGAGGCTAATGCAGGAGGATCATAAGTCTGAGGCCAGCCTCAGCAGCTTAGTGAGGCCCTAAGCAACTTAATGAGACCATATCACAAAATAAAAAAATAAAACAAAAGGGCTGAGGGTGTGACTAAGTGATTAAACACCCATGGATTCAATCCTAGTAAAAGAAAGAAAAGAAAAGAAGGAAGGAAGGAAGGAAGGAAGGAAGGAAGGAAGGAAGGAAGGAAGGAGAGAGAGAGAGAGAGAGAGAGAGAGAGAGAGAGAGAGAGAGAGAGAGGAGGGAGATTAGTTCGGCTCACAGTTTTAGAAGTTTCATTTCATGATCCACAGGCCCTGTTGATTTGTGCTTGGGCAGTGTGTCATGGCTGAATGCAGGTTGAAGCAGATGCACTTATCTCCTGGCCTGGAAGTGAAGGAGAAAGAGCAGGGGCTGGGTTGCAGGATCCCTTTCAGGAGCCTCCAGTGACCTGAAGGTCTTGCACCAGGTCCCACCTCTTGAGGTTCCCACCACTTCCCAATAGCACCAGGCTGGGGTCCGATTCTAACCTTTGCGCTGAGGACATTCTGGATCCAAACTGTAACAAAATGTAAATCACTGAAACTTAATTCTTGATGTGTTTTTATTCTCAGATATAAAATATATAAATACGAAGGGGTGCTAAAAGGTAAACCATGTTAACAATAATCTCTTTAATTGAAATGTCACTTACTGATCACTATATGCTAGGCTTAGAGTGAAATAGGTATATACATGTATTCTAGGTGCTTTTCCAAATGGTGAAATGCATGATTTTGGATGTCTATAATGAATCTTAGGTTGTAAATAGATTAACCTAAAAGTTCATCAGATATAGATTAATTTTAATGTGTTTTAGGAAAAAAAATATGACATTAAATTAGTGATATCATGGATATTATCGACATGGTTTCAGATGAGGCTCAGCTCTCCTCTACCACCAAATTACCTGTTTTAAAGACAGTTTAAAGAAAAAAAAACAAGTATATAATAGTTCAGGTTATAGCTGCATATGACAGAAACCATGAAGGAAGTGCCTGAGGAGATTCATTGGTCCCCTCTGCATGATTTCATAGGGTACTAAAACAGGTGGAGAAGACAATAAGGTAGGGAAAAACATGTGTATGCTCATAGGCTGGAGCCAGACCACTAGGTTCTAATCCCAGATCTCCTGTTCACCTCTTTCTATGAGTTTGGGCAAGTCACTTGGCCTTTCCAAGTCCTGGGTTTTCTCATCTGCAGAATGAGGATGATGATAGTCATTACCTCACAGTTGTAGGATTGAGACTGGAACACAGGCATCTCTGATATTATAAGCCATACCAAGATCTCTCCTGGATGGCAGAGGGGTTTTATCTCTTGTGCCAATTTGAAGGATTGGAAGCGTCTGCCTGTGGTACAACAATGACACATATTTGAGACTTCATGGGGGAAAGGGACTAATAAATGTCAGATATCTGCCTCCAGATATATTTCCTGCATGGTGCTCTGTTACTGTCTACTTGTAGGTCCAACTTCTAAGCTCACATTAGACCCAGTCTCACGAGGACCAGTGCAAAGGGCAATGAGGATGAAAGATAACCCAATCAATCCATTTCTTTTTATATTTTCTTATCGATACTGCCACCAATACTAACAGAGACGTGGCATCAGCTAAAATTAAGACTTCCACTTTGAAATTAATGTATGTTGCAAATTAGTATTTTACATTAATCAAATGTTACTGCTTCACTTGCAAAAGATAGCTAATCTAAACATTTCAGTAAACTCAATAGGTGTCTAATTTTCTGAAAGAAGAGGAAGGAGGGGGAAGTTGGAGAAGAAAGAAGAAGAAGGGAGGAAGAAAGAAATAGTGGTGTGCACAGTCCAGGCATCAGAGGCTGATCCTGGACAGTCATTGGCTGATGGTCTGTCTCAATGGCTTCTCCCAACTTTGGAAGTTCTCAAAAGCAGAGAATGTGTCCAGCCTGAACTGACCCTCCCCAGGTGTTTGCTTCAGTCTACGCAAACACATGGTCATGATCAGATCCATAGCCACTTGAAGCTCAGTGGAATGACAACTCCCAGTGTCCCCTTTCAGGAGGTGGCTGGTCCTGTCCATCTGCCTTCACCATGGCTACTCTCTGCAATCAATTCCAGCTCTGTCCTGCCGTCATCTTGATACTCATCTAGCCATCTGCCATGGAAAGAGGAGATAATTAATAAGAGAGAGAAGTGAAAGAAAGCACATTATATGAAAGAGTAAAATATAAAATGGATTAATATTTTAAAAGCATTTGCAATTTCAAGCCACTCCAAATTGTCTTTAGTTAACTTCAGCAAAACTGTCCTACACTTGAGTTGCAAGGTCACATTCATTCACTCTAAAATTTTGGTTTTTAGAAAATTCCTCTGGAAACATTACCTATATTTTAATACATCTTAAAATCAGTAAATATTTCTCATTTGGAGTACTGTTTGTGACAGCCTTGATTTCTCTCCTGGCATGTGACTAGCAGTTGTATATTGTGACCAAACCCTCAGACTCTATTATGGCACTCTGCAAGAGAAATAATAAATAAGACATGAACCACATATGCAAAAAAATAAATAATGTAGAGGGTAAAAGGTGAATTTTAATAATTTTCATTTCCTTCAAATTCAAAAAATTCAAAAAGATTATTTAAATATATAATCAATATGAAGATTATGTCACACTCTTTTTTGTACTACATCTTTAAATTCAAATTAGTCTCAATGGAGGAATTTGCTAGATATATGTGGCTGTGGTTTCCACATAAGGGCAGACAATTCTGGAACTGGACATATTTGATCTGAATTCTGTTTCCATCAACTTTATTTATTATAGTTATATATTCCACCAATATATATTTTGAAAAAAAATTCCTCTTTTTGCCTCAGTTTCCTTGTCTGTGAAATAGAAGTACCCCACAGCCCACCTAAGCTTTACTGTGGGGATCAAATGAGTCTGTGTGTGGAGTTATGGCTTTACCTTAAGCCTACCCTTTGATATGAGTCAAATAAAAACTGTGATCGATATTCTTCTGATTTTCTCTCCAGCAACACAGAAGATAGCTCTTACAGTTTAAATCTGGAATATCCCCCAAAAGCTTGTGTGTTGAAAACATGGTCCCGAGTGCAGCCAGGTTCAGAGTTGGGGTTTTTAGGTAGTGATTGGATCATGAGGGTTCTGACATCATTAGTGGATTAGTTCATTGAGGGTTGAATGCATTACCAGGACCTCTTTGGAGGAGGTAGGTCACAGGGAGAGTACCCTGGAAGGGTCTATCTTCTCTCTGGTCCCTCCTTCTCTCTCTCTCTCAGTTTCCTGGATGCTATGATCTGGCAGTTTTCCTCTGTTGTGCTCTCCCTTGATGTTCTGCCTCACTACAAGTTCAAAGCAATGAACCCAGATGTCCACAGCTCCATGAAACCTCCAAAATCATGAATCAAAATAAGCTTTTCCTCCTCTAAGTTGTTTTTCTCAGTGATGAAAGATTGACTGATGCATCAGCCATGTCAACCTTAGAGAGTCCCACAACAGAAGAAATCTGCTGTTCCTTAACTCTGCAATAAAGCTATAAATAACTTTGTTTCTCAGAGGCCTTTTCTATTCTCATAATTAAGAGGGGATTTGAATTTAAATAACTGATAAACTCTGCTGAGAAGATAGTAAAACCTGGGTCTTCGAAACTCTCCAAAATGTCATTAGGATTTTCAGACAAAACAATTATATAGAAAACTCAGAATTTTGTGTGGAGATATTTTTCCTAAAGGCAATAAACAAGATTATGGTGATACAATGGAAAAGAAAGATGGAGAGACGCTGGATTAAAATTCTTGAGAGTTCAGGAACATAGAGACCCAGCTCTCTGGCTAACTCTTCTATGAGTTGGGCATGTCATTCATCTCTTGGAGAGTCAGTTTTCTTGTCTGTCCAACAAGGCATAAAGTAGGTTATCTTTGGTTTCTTCCATTTCTGAAGAAATAGCTAGAAAACTTCTCTTTTTGTACTTATCTAACCCTGGGTCATCAGAGAAAATGAGCCAGGAAAACATTTAATACTGCCATAATTCAGTTAAGGATGACATGCAATGATACACCTGTATGCAATATTTAATATGATGTTGTGTTGAACAATACATCATCTTAAATATTTTCATCTACAACATTTTATTCCTATAAATCAAATTTCCAAGGCTTGTAATTATTCAGAAATGTAGGAATAAGTCACATCCATTTTGACTTCTACTCCTTTACCTTGCCAGTAAAATTAATTTTGGCTCTGAAGAGAACATGACTCTTCCCATCTGCTCAGAACAATTCTTTGTCTTAAATGTGACACACTTAGAAAAATCATCATCTTTTATTTATTTTCATGATATCTCATAGTCACCATCTCATTCAAATCAATAAAGCTATATCACATAATATTAAACATAGCCTCATATAATATCAATTATCTAGATGTGATATAGAATGAAATGTTATATGCATGCTGGCCAAATTTGAGCACTTAATATGTAGACAGTACAACCAAATAACTGATTTTAAAGTTTTATTTGATTTCAATTAATTTAAATGTAATTGTGGCTAATGGCTACTACATTGGAGTATGCAGATACATTTTTTTAAAGCCAATTATTTGGAGAATTCTACATAATTGATACATGATCTAGAAATAAAAGTGAGTTTTCCTGCTCCATTTGGTTTGGTCTTGCATCTGAAGATTTCTTATATTTACAATTGCTTCTATGACATTTGCCACCTTAGAGCTTCTAATAATCACAAGCCATTTTTGAAAGTACTTTATGTACATTGAAATCCTAAAACAACCCTGCAAAATAGGCATTATTACTGACATTTTACATAAGAATAAACTGAAAGCTGTCAGAGCTAGTTAGTAATGTGTTATTATTCAAATCTAGTTCTGAAAATCATGAATCTTTGCTCCTTTTACTCTTCTTTAATTAATAAGAAAGATTTCTTGAAAAAACAAAAATATAAGGTCTCTTCTGACAACTTTAACTTTGTAAAATGTCAATAACTACTAAGATACACATGTATTTTAAAAGAATGTGTTCTGGGTTGGGGAAGAAGATAAGAAAAGTGTTTTAAATTTCTTTCATAGAGAATGCAACTCCTTATTAAGTTTCAAAAGAGTGGCTATTTCCTAGAATCAAAAAGAGTAAAGTAAAATCCAGCCAGCCACCCAGTGTGCTTCTCTGCAAGTCTGATAGAGTATAAATCACTTTAGGGAATAGTGAAGTCAACCCATCTGCTAAAGAGCACACCCAGCTCTCCAGCTTCATTTAGAATTACATCCCTCCTCCCTTATCAGTCATCAAGTGAGAGCTCTTTGAAGACAGGAGATCTTTATTTTTATCTCTATATATCCAGGACTTGGTGTAGTGCCTGACACCAAATATTTTCATCTGCATCATTCTGTTCCTATAAATCCAAATTTCCATGCCATGGTTTTGCATGAATAAATAGAGGAGTAAAGTAATACACAAAATGCAAGGCATGAGTTCTCCAGATTGAAGGAACATGGAGTCACATAAATGTAACATCCTGAAACCTGAGTCCTCACAGTGCAAGTCTCTCCCATGGCCCTTAGGCTAACACTGGTGCTCATATGGGAGGCAAGAGGTCCCTGCTGAGAGAGACAGGACTCCTTTCTGCTGGGCCTCCAATGTGCATTCCACTTCTTGATATGGCAGCTGGTCAATTCCTATTGCATGAAGACTGAACAAATGGATCAACACACTCTACAGATTAGTTGATAAGGAACAGAAATTACCACCATTTTGTCCCATCATTCCAGATGTGGAACACCTACTAAAAGGTTAATTGGGCAACAAATATACCACTGTGGTAACTTTGAAATAATAATTGGATATTTGTTACATTGGCAGAATTAAAAACTTGGGATGTAATGGATTAATTTCATAATGTCAATTTTTAGTGCATTTTGTTGTAAGATAAACTTGATATTCTCTTTGCATTACCTCTATGAAGTAAGTAGGGAAGATTTAATCTTTTTAATCATAAGATTTTGAAAACGGGGGATCAAAGTTTAAGTGATTCACCTATGGCTACTTGGCCAAGAAATTACACAGCTGCCCTTGAAGTTTGATTCTCTTATTATTACTATGCCATCTAAGTATAAAGGAGTTCAGAGTTCATGCACATAATTTCATTTGGGTTTAAATGATTCAAATGAACTAGGGAAATAAAGCATTATTCCTGCCTTACAAATGAGGCCACTGAACTGGAGAAAAGTTGAAAGAAATACCCAGAACTAGCAGTGTCCTAGCAAGTATTTGAGAAACAGAGATAAGAACCTTTATTCTGAGTCCTAATCCAGTTTTCTTTCCATCTCAGCATACTTATTCCAGAAGAGGAAAATGTTGAATATTATAAATAGAGAACTGTTAATGCTCATAGGAGAAGAGAAGGCCTTCGACTCTGGTTTTAAGAGAGGAATTGGTGTACACTAACAGCTGGGACCACCCAGCTGAAATGAACTGGCCAGGGAGAGCCTCACTTTGCATAATTTTGCATAACGATAATAGCCCACCTGTTGCATGGAAACAGCACCTCCTGACTGCCATCTTCCTCTTCAGACTTAACAACAATACTCTTGAGAAACCATCCATTACCTGTGTAAATTGACAAAGAAGATCACTTTAACTCTGTAGCACAAAATGTACTAACATTGTGATTTTATTCATAGACCCTCCAAATGTTCTTTTTAAAGTACACTTGTCAGGCAATTTGGCTTCAGAAATATGCACATATAAATTATACCAGTAGAGAAATGAAAGCATGAGTGAGTGACCTAATTACTCAGTGTAGTAAAAGCAGAGGAAAAAAAGAAGATTTCCTATCAGGGACACAGGCTCTCCATAAAATTCAAAAAAAAAAAAAAATGCATGTGAGCTAAAAATAAAGTGAGAAGTAAATTCACATAGATGTGCTTATATAAATACAGTTATACTTGGGTATAGATGATTGATATGTTTATACAATATAGGAAGTCACAATCAATCATCATTCTAAAGGGTGAAAAATTAGAAGTTATCATTGGTTACAGCATTTGTTAGTGAAATTAAAGAAAGAAAGGGAAAATGGGAGGGATAAGAGGAGAAAATGAAGGAGAGAAGGAAGAGAGAAGAAAGAAAAGTGAGGATAGGAAAAAAAGAAACAGAACTGTGATTACTCACACATCTGTAGTGGGTTTAGGTAGTGAGTTCACCCTAGTACCTAAGTTACAGAAACTCACTGGAATCAGAGAGATGAGAAAAACAGTTACATACAAAATAAATATATAAAAATCCAGTGCATTTCTATTGACCAGCAAAGAACAGTTTAAAAAAAATAAGTCATTGAAAGTTATTGTCAAATTGCCATAAAAAATAGAGGAATAAATGTAAAAACTGTTGTAGTATGATTTACAGAAAAAAAAAATTGTCTACATTTAAGGAATGACAGCAAAACACCATGAAGAAATAGAGCATGATCCCAAATTGAGAAGTAGGAAGACATTGAGGAGATGTCTGTTTCTTATAAACAAATGAGAATGTAATTAAATCAAGTTTGCCACAATGTTCTATAAGAAAATCAACAAACTGATGATCACATTTATGTAGGTGACAAAGGCCTAAGAATATCAGAGGCACATCTGGATCAGAATAAGGTAGTGGGTTCACCCTACTAATTATTCAAATCTATTATAAATCTGTACTAATTAAAGCAATACAGAATCAATGCTGGCATAGGTAAGTTGACTATGGAACAACAAAATTGATTGACCTATACCATACATATATATAAACTTGATGCACGTAGACTTTGCTGTCTCTGTAGAGTAGTGTGGAACTATAAAGCAGACTGCAATCAGAAACCATAACAAGCAATCTTAATTATCAATGGGAAAGTTGCAATTGTTAAGCAATCTTAATTATCAATGGAGAAAGTTGCAATTGTTAGTTGACTTTTAAACATTTGTGTGAAAACATCAAAACTCTCTTGCTGTTAGCTAAAATTGTATTTGAAAATGAAAAAAAATAATAACACTAATACTTAGTATCCAGTAATTTATTAAAATTAAAAGATTTTATTTATTGGTAAAAAAAAATCTTAAAAGTAATTGTATATTCCTCTCTCCTCTCTCTCTCTTCTCTCTCTCTCTCTCTCTCTCTCTCTCTCTCTCTCTCTCTGTCTTTCTCTCTTTCTCTCTGTCAAATAATATACAAAATAGAGTAAACATCTTTTTTGTGCCTTTGAAAAATGCCAAACTCCTTTATTGATTTGCCATTAGCTTCTAACATTTTATATTTCGTGTTTTCTATATCATAAAATTCTATGAGCACTCCTTTAATGTAAAGTTTTTATCAAAACTTTCATTCTTTTATTACAACCGCTTTGCTCATTCATGGTGTTCAGTACTCTCAGTGATTTCTACCTAATAACAGCAATGTCAAAATCCCTAAGACTGTTGAGTTTCTTCTAAAACTCAGTTTATGTTAAATTTGAATTTTACGTCCATGGTGTTCACTTTTCTTTCTTTTTTTTTCACTTCTTTGTTGCAATTTCATCTTTCAATTATACATTATTATAAACTCCCACATGGATTCATTGCTGGTGAACAAGAAGCCAATACAAGCACATGCTTTGCTGTCTGGGCATGAACTCATAACAGCTGTGCAGTGACCCATCACCAACAGACTTTGAGAGAAGTGATGTGATTGGTCACTGATTAGGATGTACATCTGTTATTCACATCATGATTTGTGGACTGAAAAGCTGGAAACATATTTGTACTTGATGCAGTTACAGTTAGTTTAGGATGGTAACTGAAATTTGAACTGTGTGGGTAGGGGATTTGCATTATTTAAATCATCATAACTAAAATTTATGCATAAAGAAACTGTGAAGAGCTGCCTGTCTACCATAAAGGTGACTTTGTAGAGCACATGGGTAAATATGTAGTAATTGATTAACAATGATGGTATCACTGATTATACATACAGAAAAAAAATTGAAGTGGATTTTACCCTCATATCATACACAAAAATTAATTGCAGATGGAGTAAATATTTCAGTCCTAATGATAAGACTTATAATATATGCATGTGTATGTTTAAACATAATATATGTATGTGAATATCATCTACCTATCTATCCCCCTATCTATCTGGAATACCTTAAGGGCAATGAAGATTTTCTTAAGACACAAAATGTGCTCATCATTAAAGAAAAAAATTTTTTTAAAAAACTATCAAGTTAAGCTCAATTGCATTAATAAATTAGGAATTTCAGTTATCAAAATGTACCATAAGCAGAAGATAGCTCAGCAGTCAGTGCTAGTAGCTCTCTGCCTTTTGACATCTCTGCAAAGTTAAAGTCCATATTTCCAAGGTGTCTTTGCAGGTAGAGGTGAACTATGTGACTAATTTATCAGTAATGACATGTGGCCAGAAGTGTAGCTTCCATCTCACTTGCTTGTTTCTAGGGACTTTTCTTCTTTCTCACATGCCGTGACCAGCTTCAAACACAAAAGAGCATGTGATGCAGTGTTGGAAGAATAACAGGCTGGAAGGACCCAGGTCCCTCATGGATGACTCAGCAGTCACCACAACACACAGCTTGGAGCTGTTACCTGAATATGAAGGAAACTTCTATCTTATCTATTTTAAAACCTGATTGGCTGCTTTTTATTAGAGGACTTTTGCTTTAACCTTAGACATTACAGACAAGGGCATATATTTCCACGGTAGAAGAAATTCAATGTACAATAAAATGATAAAAGAATGCTCACTTTTCCTAGAAATCAGTACAATGCAAATTAAAGCTACAGTGAGACTCCACTTGATGCCCACTAAATAAAGGCAAAAATTAGGTGTACAAAATGTTGATGAGAATATAATACAACGTAAATTCCTACGCACTTATAGATAGGAGGAAAACTCAGTACTGTCATTTTTGAAACAAGTAGTTTAATGTCTAAAACTGAACATGACCATATCCTTTGAACTAGCAACTGACATCTATACCTTTACCCTACAGCAGGATTTCTCACCCTGAGCACTATTCACATTTTTTGACTTGATGATTCTTGTTGTGATTTTTGTTCTGTGAATTGTAGAATATTTAGCAAGATTCCATATCTATATCCACTATATGCTGGTAGTACTTTCTATCAGTTGTGACAACCAAAGTATCTTCAGGCATTGCTAAATACCCTGGGGTAAGAGGGCAGCAAAGTCATCCCCAACTGCAGCCACCACCCTAGAGGGACTCTTGCTTCTATGCACAAAGAGACATATCAAGAATGTCCATTTCAGCATGTTTGTAACAATTGAACGAGGAACAACACAACTATCCATTAACAAGAAATGGATAGACAGATTATGTGTAGCCACACAAAAGAATTTTAAACACATGTGAAAATAAATTATCTGAAATACTACATATGAAAATGAGTGAATCTCAGAAACAAACACTTGAGTTAAAAGATGTATCATCACAAAAGGCTTCATACAACACAGCTGTTTTTACAAAGCACAAAGGTATCAAAAGTATTTTCAAGGATAAAGACATTATTCATAAAGCCTTTTTATAAGCCAAGATTATATTTTAAAATCAAAAATTGGAGATGATATCTTGGGGGCGAGTATAAGAGAGGCAAATACAGGTAGAATAACTGGTATTGATTATAGTGTTGGCTTCAGTTAGGGAGTGATGGATTACCAGACATTTATAGTACATATTAAAAAAAAACAAAAATAAACATAGCTTAGACAGTCTGTTATAGCAATGCTTTTCTTTTAGTTAAAAGTGAATAGAATGTCGTAAGGAAAATCTAGTTGAAGAATTTCAAAATCACATTATAATGATTATTTCCAATTTTCTCCGAATTTCAAATAACTTAATTCTATCAGTCATAGATGTTCATCAAAATTCCCAAGTATCCAGCCAACACCTGGCTCTTACCCCAGCCTATGCCATCTTCCATCTCTTCATGAAAAAATCTTCATGTTCTGGACTCAGTGTATCCCCTTAACTAAGGCATAGCAGCACTCTGAAGGTCACATTCAGAATATTTATCATACTTTGTTATAATTTAATAAAATTATTTCATATGTGTCTGCCCCCACTGGGCCCTGCCCAGGAGTACAGAGACCACCTGCATCTTGTTCACCTTCATAAGTCCAGCCTCTGGCAAAATGCCTGGCATACAGCAGCTCTTGATCCAGAGCTTTTCCCCTGGAAGCCAGTCCACGGCCGACATCAATCAAGTGTTTGTATTAAAACAAACAGAAAAGCATGCATATTTCCGATTACTCAGAATCCACTGGATGAGAATCTCTGGGAGTGGATCCAGGAGCCTATTTTACTTGCTTTCCGATACTCCGGTAATTCCTAGATATTTTGAAATGTTACAAAGTTTGCTGCAAATTGGGTGTTTTACTAAAGCTTTTTATTTCTCTTATCCATAGATAAACTGTATTCATGTTAAAAAGAATAATGTTGTGCATCACTTCTTTTTAAAAAATGAAAAGGGAGAAAAAAAAAAGCCTTGAGAATTTGCTGAAGTCTTTCCCACACCTGAACAGGTTTTTGTTAATGAATGTTTCACAGAAAGAAAAAAAATCAATATTTTATAAGTTTGTTGCTCTCTCTACCGAAAGCCTTTTCTGTGTGAGTAATTGGGTTCTGTAAACATGTTTAAAATCACAGCATTCCCTTCATTTTTCCTTTTGTAGTTCTCATTTTTTTTGTATCAAACATTATAATGCCTTCTCATTCAAGCATTCAGCCCCCCCCCCCTCAAAATAAATCCCTAATTGTTCTCCCATCACCTAGGATAGCTTTTGCCCTGCTCTTTTCTGCACAGCAAGCACCTCAGCTTGGGCTTTACAGGGTGTGGGTTAGACTTCTATCATTATTTCCTTCCCTCATCACCAACGGGAGGTTCAGAATCACTTTCAAGAGTCTGCTTAAGCCAACTGCTATGCTCTGATCCATGTTGAAGCCATGGCCTCATTCTGATCAGCCATTCTGCAAGTCCTAGCCCTACATGCGGGGGAGATGTGGGGGAGTGCAGGAAATCTCCATGCACACTACCATTCTTTATGAAAATAACCTAAAGGCATAGATTCTCCAGTGACACCTCTGTGCAGTGACACCCTCTACAGTGTTGCCCTCTGCAATGACGTGCCTGTGCAGTGACACCATCTGTCGAAATATTCCTTACTGTGACACCCTCTGCAATAACACCCTCTCCTGTGATACCCTCTGCAGTGACATTCTCCACAATAATACCTTTTGCAGTGACACCTCTGCAGTGACACCCCTCTGCAGTGACACTCTCTACATTAACGCCCTCTCCTGTGATACCCTGTCCTGTCACTCTCTCTGCACTAACACCCTCTCCTGTGATACCCACTGCAGTGACACTCTCCACAATAATACCCTTTGCAGTGACACTCCTCTGCAGTGACATTCTCTCCTGTGACATGCTCTGCTGTCACACCCTCTGCTATGAAACTCTGCAGTGGCACCCCTCTGCAGGTGACATGCCTTTGCAGTGTGCTGGGACACCACTCTAAAACAGCCCCCCCATATAACAGGCAGCATTTTATGTTGTTCCCTCCTATATTCATTTTTTTCCTCTGCCTCTTTTGAAGAATTTCCCCAATATAATCCTGAGCTTATTTACTTATGTGTCTCTTTTCTTTCTATTAACTGCTCCTGTCACCTCTCTGCTTCCATTCTTTTTGCATTTGTCAAAAACATGGTTCTTTTTGAGATGGCCATTTTAGATTTTTCCTTGTTCTTTTCAAAAAAGCATTACAGATAATCATTTCATTTATTTAAAACCATTTGTTCAAAGAATGGTCACTAATTAAACTATCTATCCTGTCAAGCACTGTACTATAGGGCCCTACAAGGATAAAGACAAGTGATAAATAAGTCCAGTCTCCAAAAGTCTTAATCTAGCAGAAAGGAAAAGGAGCATAGAAATAAACACAATAAATGGTTTTGCTGCAGGGACATAAGTTAAAATATGTATTTGCACTTTAGCTTTAAAGACTACAGCTCCAAATTCACATCTTCATACATGTAGTCAACATGCCTTGTGTGCAAACAGAGATATGATAAATTGTGTTATAAAGGTGTATTAAGAATTGTAATGCAAAAAAGAGAGAGCTCATGTATAATGGCATAATTTGGCATGAACGTACTTAATATGCAGCGTTACGAAAAATTGTGCTGTGAATGGATAATTATGAATATAATGCATTTCACTATTGTCATGTATGTAAGAAATAAATTAAAAAATAAAGATATAGTTCCAGAGGCAAACAAACAAAAGTAATTTTAATAGTTATAAGGAGTTAGTTAGTAAAAAAGATATTAATGAAGTATAGTTGAAAAACTTGGTTAACATATATATCAGGGTAAAAGTCAGGGAGGGTAGGAAGGATCAAGGATGATCCCAAAGCTTCCGGTTTGCTGAGGGTTGAAGGCTTTGGGATGAGGAACATGGGAGAAATGCATCTGCAAACACTGCCTAGTGCTTCTAGACACAAATACACACACACACACACACACACACACACACACACACACACACTCGCTTTTAGGAAATTTCCCTCAGAATAGCATAACTGTCTGCTTTTGTAAGTCATACAATAAGCTTAACCTGAGAAATCTTTACTGTAGTATACTGTTTTAGAAGTCAATTATTTTCTAATCTCAGTTTTACATGACCTATATGTTTCACCTACCTTTTATGTTATTTTTAATAAATTAGCAAAAACAATTTCTGACCAAGAAACCAAACCTTACCTGGACCCATGCCATCATGACTAATCAGACATTTCCTCAGTTGTCCAAGAGACACCGCCGTAATGAAAAAAATATCAACCTGCAAAACAACAACAACAAAATGAACCCAGTGACCATTGGGATAGTTCCTTTCTTTCTAGGAAAAAAAAATGGTATTATTATTATCAGTACTATATTGCTACATTCCATGTTGCTATACACTGCCAGTGTGCTATTATTATTACCACTATGATAGAATTATGTAGTTTTCATGGGTGGTCTCTCCTACACTATGTGTTGTGGGAGGCACACAAACACATAGCACATGATTCTTTCTGTCCTCAATTGTACAGTCAATTAAAAATATTTTACTCTTCAAAGTTTTATTCCTACATTAACTCACTTAGTCCTCAGAACAACACAACTCAGGAAGTGAATACTACCCCCTTTCTTATTCAATAATGTGAGAGATTAATACATACAATTAAGGGCACTTATCCCACATCAGCTGCTAGTGAATGATGTAGCCAGGACTCTGACCCAGGGAGGCTGCTGCCAAAAGGCATCTTCCTACCATTATTGCTCTGCTTCTCAGTATTTTTTTGTTTTTAAATAAATGATATATGCAAGAATATGTATATGTATGTGTATGTGTATGAAATATTTTTTTGTTTATTTTTTTGTTTTTGATTTTCTTTTGTTTTTGTTTTGTTTTTGATACCAGGGATTGAACCCAGGGGCCATTAACCACCAAGCCACATCCCCAACCCTTTTTTTTTATATTTTATTAGAGACAGGTTTTCGTCAAATTGCTTAGGGCCTCTCTAAATTGCTAAGACTGACTTTAAACTCATGATCCTCCTGC
This sequence comes from Spermophilus citellus, assembly GCF_964194105.1. Lineage (NCBI taxonomy): Eukaryota > Metazoa > Chordata > Mammalia > Rodentia > Sciuridae > Spermophilus > Spermophilus citellus. The sequence goes on along the minus strand of NC_138194.1, from coordinate 28,432,084 downwards.
CTTAGACTCCTGAGCTGCTGGGATTACAGGTGTGCACCACTGCACTCAGCACCAAATAAAAAAAATATGTATATACAATTTTATTTATATATGTATGTAAATAATAATATATATAATTTATGTGATATATATGTATATGTATACATGTATATATGTATGTGTGTGTTTGTATACATATACATACATAAGAAATTTTATAATAAATGGTAAAATAATCACAAAGTATATAAATTACAAATGCACACTCAATAAACATTCCATATAATTGTCTGGGCTCAGAACCCTAAAGTCTGGCCCTTTGGCAGGCTGAGCACTTTGAACTAAAGGAAATTAAAAGGCCTCAGAAGCATTCCTAGAAATGAATTCTTCTGCCCTCCCGTCCCTCCATGGCCCTTCTCCCCCAAATCAGTTATAGAAACCAGACTTTCTTTTCTACAAGGCAGGTAATGGAAATTAGAACTTCTCTCCCTGAAAGCAAGCTACAAAACTTGCAGACTCTCACATTCTCCTACCTTTCTGTGGCTGGCCATAAAGAAATTCTCTGACCTACTTCGCTTGATGGTAGGTTATAAGACCCTCTTTCTAGAGAGGTCCTGCCCCACACCGAAGAGAAAGGCATGCTACATGGAGAGGCCAAGAACATCTGAACAGACCGGTTTTCTTCCTAGGTTTGCCCTTCAGCTGGTTAATATCAGCTCTCACCCTTGTTGATGAATCATATTTCAAAACAATTGTCCATTTGTCATTAAATTTGAGAATAAAATTGGACCGTTTTCCCTGGGTCTTTGGATCTTCCACTTATAGTTCCTGTGCCACATAAAATGTTAATTTAAAAAGTATGCTATGTTTTTGTCTTGTTAACCTATCATTTGTGGCAGCCATGACGCTTATGATGGGTGAGGAAAGAGATCTCACATCTCCTCCCCTTCATGAGTAGCAGAGCATTAGCTGCATCCTCTGACCCTGGCGATGCCCTTTCCCACACATGTGTACCCAAACAGTATCAAATATCCCATTTTTTGACATACCTAATTAGTTTCACCTGGTCTGAAAACATTGTACATGGAATCATACAGTGTGTTTACCTTCGGACTTCCTTGTTTAATTCAATGTGTGTAAAATTCATCCAGCTGTTTTGTCCAATAGCATTTTATTTATTTTCATTATTAAATATTATCTTAAATTATCTATTTGTTTTGCTATTTATGGACAATATTGTTCCTAGAATACTACATTGCACAGTGTTCATAAATATATCATCTCATATTTGCTTTCATTTCTGTTGGGGAACAGAAGATTCCTATACTCCGTTTTCATGGATAGTCTCAGTTTTCTAAAAAGCTTATGCAAACATATACTCTGTATGTGCAGCATGTGGAAGTTTATAGTGCTCTATGGGCTACAATACTTGTTATTGTCATTCTTTTCAAGTTTAGATTTCTTATTGTGCACAGTAACACTTCATGGTGGTTTTCATTGTATTTCCTGATTGCTAACATTTTTCATGTTTAGGTGATTTGGATAGCCTCTTCTGTACAGTACATGGTCGAATGTCATGCCCATGTTTTAAATTGGGTTATCTGTCTTTTTCTTGTTGATCTGTGGGTATTCTGTGTATAGTCTAAAACAAGTCTTTTGCCAGTACATATTCTACAGTGTCTTCCTCTATGTGACTAGCCTTTTTACTCTCTTGACAGCTTATTGAAGAACAGAAGTCTTTAATTTTAAAATAGCATAATTGGTCTCTTTTCCCCTTTATGTTTAGCACTTCTGTTTCTATCTTTAAAATCTTAGTCTGCAATTGTCCACCCATATTCATAGCAGCATTATTCACAACAGCTAAAAAGGTGGAAGCAACCCACATGTCTACTGAAGGGTAAGCATGTGAACAAGATGTATATACACAAGATGAATATTACTCAGCCTTAAAAAGGGGGAAAAATGGGGCTGGGGCTGGGGCTCAGTGGTAGAGTGCTCACCTAGTATGGGTGAGGCACTGGGTTCAATCCTCAGCACCACATAAAAACAAAGGAATAAAAATAAAGGCTTTGTGTCCACCTACAACTAAAAAAATAAAATAAAATAAAAAAGGGGGAAAATTCTGTCCCATTTTACAATGTGCACAAATATAAGGGACATTATTCTCAGTGAAATTAGCTGCAAAAGAGACAAATGTATAATTTCACTTATATTAGACATCTGGTCAAGTTCATAGAGGCAGAGGGTAGAATAGAGGTTGTCAAGGGCTGGAAAAAGGAAGAATGAGGTTGTTATTGGATGGGTACAGAGTTCAAGTTTTGTAAGATTAAAAAAAGAGTTTGGGAGATGAACAATAGTGATAAACTGCACAACAATATAAATGTTGTTGATACCATTAAAATGTACATATATACTTCATATTAGCATGTAAATAACAAAAGCATATAATAATTTTTTTCAAACTTTAAAAAATGGTTATGATGATAAATTTTGTTATGTGTATTTTACCACAAAACTTTTAAAATCTTAGTCTATCCCCAAACCATGAAGATTTTTTTTTCTATTATCTTCTAGACATTTTATTATTTTACCTTTTACATTTAGAACTAATTTTGTAATGAACTGATTTAGGGATTTAGTATAGAAAAGGAGTCATCATTTCTTTTTTTTTCTTTAATGATATCCAAGTTACTATAAATATTTATTGAGAAGACAATCCTTTCCTTGATGTTGCACACCAGGATGTTGGAACTGTTGCTGGATTGTTTCTTTGCTCTATTTTTTTTTTTTCTCTGTGCAAACCGACACTGTCTTAGTTACTTTAACTGTATAATAAGTTTTGATACCTGGTAGTGTAAGTGCTCCAATTCTTTTTTTCATCAAGGTTATTTTGAGAGCATTTGACTCTTTGCATTTCCACATATATTTTAGAATTAGATTGCCAATTTCAACTTAAAATAATCTTCCTGCAATTTCGATTGGTTTCGCATTAAAACTGCAGATCCATTAAAGAGAAGTGAGTACTTTCTAATATTGAGTCTTCTTATCCAGGAATACATTTTTAATAATATCTCTATTAATTTATGTCTTTTTTACATTTTTTTCAGCAGTATTTTATTTTTTCACATAGAGGTCTTGACTTGGCCATGCCCAACAGTGCCTGTTGGGCAATGGTCCCCATGGACTGAGTAGCCATGGCAACCGGGCAGGAGGCTCTCTGTGAATGGCCCCCACAATGACTCTCTCTCCCACAATGACTCCAGTCACTGATGCGATGGTGCCCAATTTGTTAACTGAGGTCATGGAGGGATCCAGACCCTGCTGCCAACAGCAGCAGCCCCTAGGATGTATGCTTATATTGGTCTTCTCTTTGTCTTCCTCATGCTCTCATTCTTTCTCTGCTGCGTCTTAGTGTCACCTCCCCTGCTGACAGCGTGAAGGGCCTGTCCTGACTCTGCTTTGGGAGGGCACACATGAAGCTCTTCACTTTTCAGGTGTCGATTGATGAGGACCTCTATTCACTGTTGGGGCTGAATCCAAGCCCCATGAGTCCTCATAAACCTCTGCACAGTATCTCAAACCTCACTGCTACCTTCTTGTTGGCTTCTTGTTTCTAGGAATCTGTTGACAAATGGTGGAAGGCTCTGCCACTACCAGCTTCTCATCTGCACTCCTTCTCTTCAGAATCCTGGACCCTCAAGCTCTAATTGCCCAATAGCTCTCCAATGCCTTGCAAACTCATTTGAAAGATGTTTTATCAAATGTGTCTAGGTGTTCTCAGCAGGATGCTCACTTAGCTACAAGCGAGTCTTCCCTATCTGAAAGTAGAATCTTGGGGACTTTGTTGTGTTTTGTTTTGCTTTGCTTTTCACTAGACAAAAGCCAGGCTCACTTACAATTGTGTTGTCCCCGGTAAAGTGCATGTCCACCCAACTTCAGAACAATAACATGAACCCTAAGAAATGACCCCCTTGTAACTCCTAAGAGGTACCAAACGAGTATCACAGGAAATTTGTGTCTACTTTTTTAGTGAAAGAAATTAGAGGAAGAATAGTAGATAAGACAATTCATGAAGATCTTTCCATTACCTGTCCACGCTGAAAGTTGGTTTTGTTGCTTTGGGATTGATGAAGCTTCCGATTCCCTGAATCTCCTCTCGTGCCGATGAGGTTGATAAATACATTAGACTCTGTTTCTGCCCCCGGCTTTGTGCCAGTGTGTATGTGAATTTCATAAACCACCACTGAAATGTTCAGAAATCTGATATTATCTTTCTTGTCGTTATTTATGTCTTTGAATATACTTAGATATTCTATAAGGGAATCAGAATCTTTCTATGTGATATTTGGCCCCAACTCCTTTTCTTATCCATACCCCCCATTCAAACATACTCTTGGCTACTTAATGTTTACCTCATTCACAGAGACTCTGGCTATTCCCAGAATGACTGTTTCAAAATAATTATTGTTAGCAATTATGTACTTTCATTAACCACTACACTAACACAGTTATTATGAGAAGTTGTATTTTGGAGGGGAAGGAGACTCTCCTCTCTCTTAATTAGATGAAAGTGGCAATTTTTCCCCCTGAAGTTTGGCTGTTCTAATCACAGCTGGTTATTCGTGCTGCTACTTTGTGGAGATTTTTAATAGCCCTCTTGAGAAAGAAAAGATACAAAGATCCTAGAGAGATGCAAATTTAAATATAATTTTTAAAAAGAGTCCAGTTGAGGTTCTAGAAAATTATAATACACTACATTTGACCTTAGAATTAAGGCCATTTCTGAGACAACTGGTAGAAATCTCTAATTAGAAAAGAGATGGCTCTTGCTGATATTACGAATATGAATAATATCTTGGGTATGATGAATTTTTTTGTATTCCATGATTCTAGAACTCTTTATAAATCATAGTCCTCAATTGAGCAGTTGCATTTATAGAAATTCACATTAACATTTTCCAAAGAACTCAGACATGAAAATCCAACAAGTAAGAAAACAAGGTAAGTGAGAAACATTGCCTGTTTCTCTCATGCCTGACCTTTAAAAAGACAAATGTGGTATATTGGGAAATGGTATAAGCAGAAAAGATAAATCAGTTTCTTTGTGCAGTCTTACATATTCTAAAATACCCCAGAGTGAAACCCAGCAGAGTTTAAGCAGAAAATCAGAACACTTCTCATGAATTTAGGACAGCCAAAGAAATCTTTCAAACTTCCTACAAAGAAGAACTGGTCTGAAAAACTCTGGAATTGCCTGAACAGAATTAAGTCAAAACTTTGGCTAGAATTCTTCATGGAAACAGGTAGAAGAACAAGAATAATTTGATGTCTTTGTAGAGAAAACAGGTTTCTGCTTACTGGATTTTTTTCTATGTTAGAGGAAGAATGAACTTGCATACAACTATGTTATTAAAAAACATTGATATACATAAAGTAAGACAATTAAATGAATAGTGAAATTTTTAAAAAGAACATATCAAAAATTATTTTGGACACAAGCCCACATGTTTACAGCATCAAGAACAACACTTAGCCTTCACTCAGCTATGGTTCACATACCCTAAAGTTGTGCTTAGCCTGTTACCTGACATGGCCTCAAATCCTTCTAAACATAGTATCCTAGATGTTGCTACAAATTTATTAGGTTAAATACACACACACACACACACACACACACACGCATGCACAAACACACACACAAAAAAAGAAAAAAACACACACAAAAATTTACTTTCCATCTAAAGTTCAAAGGAGAAATAAAAGTACCTGACATTTAGATAAATTAGTTATCAAAGTTGAACACTCAATTTTATTCTCAAATCATGTCAGAAAGAGTTACATCATTTAAAATGGAAGATGGAAGAAAACACAACCCCACTTGCCAAGAGAAGTAGACATTTTGCTCAAATTTGTAGTATTGACTTTATATCAATTATATTTCATAACGTAACTCACTAAGCATTTGCTATAATTCTGCAACAGAGTAATGGATTCTTTTTTAAAATGTGAAATGCAGAACAATATATTCTATATCCAGACATTGTCATGATCCTTAAGGCAATATAAAATTCTTCTTCCTCTAACTTAACCCAAAGGGAGGGTTTTAAGCATGCTTAGTTAATGTGTCACTTAGATGCACCGTAAAATATTACATGTTTTTTTTAAGAGAGAGAGAGAATTTTAATATTTTTTTTCAGTTTTTGGCGAACACAACATCTTTGTTGGTATGTGGTGCTGAAGATCGAACCTGGGCCGCACACATGCCAGGCGAGCGAGCGCACTACCACTTGAGCCACATCCCCAGCCCCAAAATATTACATGTTTTAAAGGAGCTTTAGCAAGCAAAGCTGCTGCAAATTGTTTCTTGGACTTTTCTCGTTGGGCATGAAATGTCAGTGTTCAAGGTGTTGCTCAAAAGGCAGGACCATAAGTCCTAGGTAACAGACAATCATTCTGCTGTTAAAAAAAAAAAAAGTACAAGGGCAACAAATTATATTTGTCCAAGAAAGGGACACCCCACACATAAGGAGATGAACTCCTGGTGGAGCCCAATGATAAGTCTAAAATGTAAGTTAGAAAGACTTTTAAATTTGCTCAAATTCGGGCTGGGGATGTGGCTCAAGCGGTAGCGCACTCGCCTGGCATGCGTGCGGCCCGGGTTCGATCCTCAGCACCACATACCAACAAAGATGTTGTGTCCGCCGAGAACTAAAAAATAAATATTAAAAAATCTCTCTCTCTCTCTCTCTCTCTCTCTCTCTCTCTCTCTCTCTCTCTCTCCTGTCTCACTCTCTCTTAAAAATAAATAAATAAATAAATAAATAAATTTGCTCAGATTCTTGAAAATTACAAGAACAGGTTTCAAGATGCCAGGTTTACAGATGGCAGAGATGATTTTACCTGAACATATTCAAAGGCAAGTATTCTTAATCAATCTTTCTGACAACAAGTAATCATCCCTAAAGTACCAGTTTTAAGAAGTTACTATTAATGTATCTATGACCATCATTTAGCTAAAGGAACCTGAAAGAGTTGACTCGTTGGCTTGGGTTACCTATGTATGTTAGACATTTCTGTCAACATGTTTTTAATGTTCTCTTTATCATCATTGATGCAATTTTTTTCTTTCGACAATTAGTTAAGTTCTTTAGCTGCTTATGAACAACTCACTCTGACAGTCCACCAGAAGCACAGAATAAAATAGTTGTCTTTCCGTTTGCCACAATTGTCATCCAGCTCAACTGATGGCTGCACTACATGTTGTCACCAGAGTTTTCACTTGTGTCTGCAATGTCATTGTCTTCAAAGTTCATCCTCATATTTACCCATTATTTATTATCATTTCAATGACGTCTCCATCTCCTGTCTCTCCAGGACCACCTGGATGTGTATCAGTGTAAAAGTTCAGCATTTTTGTGTTGTCTGCTTTCTTTAATTTATTTATTCTTTGGGACTATAAAAGTGTGGCCTCTATAATAAGATTTAACAGTATCGTATTATTGACACAAAAATCTTTCAAAATCTTCCCTTTTAGGTATATTTCCAAACACCTCTGTAGTCCAGAATTTTTTTAAATGTTTTTATTAGTGCATTATAGTTACGCATAATAGTGGAATTCATTTTGACATAGTCATACATGCATGGAATATAATTTGCTCCATTTAATCTTCAGTTCTGCTACTTTCCTTCCCCATCACTCTCCTTCTGTTGTACTTCCTCTACTGATCTGCTATTCATTTATTGTTTTTATTAGTGCTTTACAGATATTCATTAAGATGAAATCACCATGGTTTAATTATATATGTACATTGCATAATTTAGTCAATTTCATTTTGTAATCCCTCTCTTCAACTGTACCTCTTCTTTCCCCCTCTTTACTACAGTGATCTCCCTTCTATTCCTCTCTCCTTGCTCCCCTATTTTACTACAGCTTTCTCACATGAGAGAAAACATCTGACTTTTGACTTTCTGAGTCTGGATTATTCCACTTAGCAAGATCTTCTTTAGTTCTACCCATTTACTAGTAAAGGCCATAATTTCATTGTCTTTTATGGTTGAGTTATGTGTGGAATGTATATATATTGTATAATATATATATATTATATGTAATGTATATACATTATATATAATATAATGTGTATATACTAAATAATGTATATTATATAATACATGTGTTATAATTATAATATAATGTATATTATAAATATACATTACAATGTATATATAATATATATACATTACACACACACACACACATATATATATATATATATATATATATATATATATATATACACATCATATTTTCCTTATCCTTTATCTCTTGACAAGTTCCTAGGCTGGTTCCATAACTTGACTACTGTGAATTGTGCTGCTACAAACATTGGAACGCATGTTCACTATAATTTGGTGATTTTAGTTCTTTTGGATAAATACCAACAAGTGGAATAGTAGAGTCATATGGTAGTTCCATTCCTAGTCTTTTGAGGAATTTCCACAATGCTTTCCAAAGTCATTGTACTAATTTGCTGTCTCACTAACAATACATGAGTGTACATTTTCCCTACCTCCTTGCCGGCATTTATTATTAGTTGTATTCTTGATGTATATTGTGCAGGCCAGCATTTTTTGTCAAATATCTGTTAATGATGATATATTAGCATCAACTTGAAGCATTAATACTTTCATAAATAGTATTCTTGATTCTTCAATCTCTGTTAACCGCAACAAACATGGCGTTTGAAAAAAATAATTTATAGTTGCTCAATATGGGAATATTCTTGAACCACAAAGATACTCTCAAAATGTCATCTCTATCAGCAAGTGGGCTAAAATAAATTCCACTAATTCGATTTTTTTTCCCACTGATAGTAAGAGGGATATGTAAAGCATTTGTCCAGGAATAACAACTTATTTTTTTTTCTAGTTCAGTGTGACTACAGCAAATAAATAAAACTGTATAGATTCTTGGTTGGCTTTTGAACCAGGAAAAGACAGTTTTCATGTTTACACAATAATCTATGAATGAACTATATCTGCCTTGCAGAGTTCCAGTGTTGATGTTTCCTGAACTCTGCCTGCTTTGGGGGCAGCCTTGGCACTCAAGGATGTTAACTTGGCTGAGCATCCTTCCAGCCCATAGATATTAGTCATTATGAAGCTTCTCTAGGAAAGAACTGGACTTCATTACTACCATCTCTTTTTTATGTCTTTTGGAATATTCAGTATAAGTCTTCAGAATTTGTTTCTTTGCTACAATGTCACTGAATCCAGTTTCTTGGTCTTCTTTTAAAACCATAAATAAATAAATAAATAAATAAATAAATAAATAAACAAACAAACAAACTGTGCTGTGCAGAGTTTACATTATTTTAGCTGTTGTTCATATTTTCCTAATGGTCACAGCATTTCCTGTCCAAGCCACATGGATGGGGGAAGAGACCTGAACATACATTATGTGTCTTCTGCAGCTGTCTCCTTGGACCCTCTTGTCACAGCATAAGAGATGTCTCCAAAACAAAAGTCCAAGAAATTCCTGGGGAAAAGGAGAACTGGCTCTCAGGACGAGTGGGGTCCTTGGCTTATGTGATAGAAAATAATTTCAGCATGAGCCAGTCAGAGGCATGGACAGAGATTTATTTAGGAAAGCAGATACATATTTAAGGGAGAAGTGGAGTGATCTTAAGAGAGAGATGCTGTCTGGGGTAAAGCAAGGAACGTACATCCAGGTGCCATTTTCAGAGTGAGATGTATTTTAAGGTTCCCAGCTCTTCTTTTAAAGGAAATTTAGTGAGGCATGACTAAGACAAGTTATATAAGAATGATATCAGCCTGGTGATCTCAACCTGATTTATGCTGGTCTTGGCAGTCTTGGGTCCTTAGGCCAATATGGTCTACATCATCTGATCAATCAGTAGGACGGCAAAGTCCCCTAAATGATAGATTTCTCAAAACATCACCTCTCTCTTTTCCTAATCTATCTATTGGAGGGGTTAATTAAGAGTGAATGAAGAACAAAAGAATGGGTTTGTGGCGAACTCCAAGATGTACAGATTTCCTGCGAATTTGGAAGTCACTGGCCTAGCAAAGAGACTGCCTGGGGAGGGTCAGGCCTGCAAAAGAATGCAGAATTTGTGAATTAAAAATGTATTTCCCTGTCCTTCCTTTATGTTTTATTTCTGTTTACTTCTTCCTACCCTACCTCACTGTCAACATCAGGTGGGAAAGGAAGGATGATCTCAAGGCAGGACATGCCAAGAAACAGAAAAACCACAGTTCATCTCTCCTTACGACTCCTACAGACACTCCATTAGGACTTGTCCTCAGGCCCAGGGAGAAGCAGATTAGGAAAGGACGCTCCTTAAAACCCAAGGATTCCACCAGTCTCAGGGGCTCAGCAGGAAGCATGCAGAAGCGTGTGGAAACTTCCCAAGACTTCAGTTCTACAAGCTTCCTCAGCTCCTCACACATGAGAGCATCAGCACCATTCTAAATTTACTGCTAAGGATGCCTGTGTTGAATGTCTGAGTGCTCATTTATGTGGACCAGAGACAAGCAAAGACAAAACTGAAACAAGAGGAAGAAGGAAAGGAAAAGGAGCGAGAGAGAGGAAACCCATCTATCTGCACATTGTGAGAAAAGTGGTTAAAATTAAAAGCAGATTAAATCAAAAGAAAAACAATGCAGTTTACAAAACTGGTGGTCACAAAGGCAGAGGTTGTAGAAGCAAGAAAAGTTGAGCAGGGAGGAGGAACAGATGTAATTATTTATCAAGAGGAATATTCTAAAGCATGGCCCTAGATGGTATGGCAACGTACTGCTCCCAGAAACTGACCACACACACCTACCTAAGGCTTGGGTGCTGGGAAACATGGTACCAGTGGCCAGAAAGTGAAAAGGAGCATCATGGCTGAATGGATAGCAGCCTATTGGCGAAGACCACTGGCCAGTGTGAGTAACTGAGAATCAAACAAGGGGATCTCCTGGAGTTGGCTGAGTACAGCACAAGTCAATCTACGACTGTGCCTGCCACCCATGACCTCAATGGCCTCCTCCCAACCAGGGGAAGGATTACGTCACCTAAAAAGTAGGCGGCCAGAACAAAGCCCTGCTTTCTGCCATTCAGAATTGGATTCTATCTGTCAAGAGATCATTGTCCATCATCATTCCAGCAAACATATTGGGACACTATGGTGAGATTGTAACTGCCGTTTCTGCATTCTTCTTTTCACCCTAAATGACATTGGGCCTCTATGGAGTGAAACTTGTTGCTCGGGAAAAGGCAGTTGTGGGAAAGTTCTAGAACAAAAAGACCATTGATTTCTGGAACATACAGAATGAATTTTAGGAGAGACATTGTGAGAGACATGACTTTGAATGTTAAGAGTTTTTGAAAAATACTTAGAAAAAAGTGAAAGAGAAGTTTGTTTCTGTCTTCTCTGACTCCATCTGTCTCCTTTCTCTCCTTCCCTTTCTCCCTCTATGACTTGGGCCTTGTTGATGAGCCAGGGAATGGCTGAAGGCTGAGTCATAGGGGAAGCCCTGCAGCAGAGTCCTGTTGTCCCAAGCAGCCAGGAGGAGTGTGTGTGGCGGGCAACAGAACTCCCTCATCAACCCTCACCCCCATGTTACCAAGAAAAACTTGGGAATGGCTGAGATCAGGTGAGAGTCCCAAGGGAGTACATTCCTGGTTCCATCAAAGGGAACACAGAGTTGTGGGCATGGAAATCAAAGCCATGGTGGGATGCGAAGACATTAAGAGGGAGGATGTGACCCCAAATACCAACATGATAAGACACTTCATGGAGAACCAGAGAGAACAGAGGGGATCCCCCATACTAGGTCCCCCTCCAGATAGGAGGATAATATCCAAGAACTACAATTCCCATATGCATCAGGAAAAGGCAAAGAAGAATTGATCAGCTTTTGACCAGAAGAAACTAAGCTTTACATTGGAAGTAGCTGACCTTATTATGAGTTAAAATAATTAAGATTTCCACCCTCCATGAGAATAGGGGCTTGGATTATTTTTAAATCAAGTTCATAGAAGTTTAATTTACAGGTGGTAAAATGCACTCTTTTAAAGTGTATAATTTGATGAGTTTTGATGAATATTTACAGTCTTGGAGATCCTATCACAATCTAGAAGAGAATATTTCTATCACCACAAAAAGTCCTCTCTTGAGGGATGTGGATTTTATTCAGTAATGAAGAATGAAACCCCTCAAAGTCACACTTGTGACAATTCAAGTCTATTACATACGTGATGGTAAATACAATTTCAGGCCTCAGAACCTGGACCATATTTACCAATATTGTCTCATCCATGATACTTGTCCTTTTTTAATGAGTGTATAAGGAGTTGAGGCAAATGAACTATGTATAAAGAAAATTCAGTATAGTTCTATCATTTTCATTTACATTCCATTTGAAGAATTGCCTCCTAAAATTCTATGGCGTTGAGAAGTTTTTCATTCCTGCCCATGTCTTGATGATCCAAGGTCAAGTGAAGGCTGCAGATCAGTGATAATGAGGGTGTCATATACAAAGCTAGTTGGAATAGAGTTCTTAAATATTTAGACATCACAAGTTCACTTGCACCACCATATTGAGTCCTTCCCCATTAGATTTCCATGTGTGTCTTTATATGCCCAGAGCATTAAGGATCAGTATATGTTTCAGAAGGAAAGGGCCACAGCTAACCCAAACTATGTTAAGACTGAACATAGAAAAGAAGTACTGAGGACAAGTACTGAGGTAGTATAGAAAAAGTACTGAGGTCTTTTCATTCCTAGAAGCAAAGAACTAAGTTGATATATCATTCACAGTCTGATGTTTATCAGCTTCAGCACATAAATTAGATAAGCCAGGAAAAATTTCTCCTAGATTTAGGCAGTTATTGCTTCCTCCCCCTGAAAAAAAAAAAAAAGATGTCCTGGGAAGAAATATCCTCAGTTTAGAATGATTTTGAATAAAGCATGAAAGAACATTTGATCATTCTGTTATTAAAAGTCTCCTGAGTCAGGTGGGGTGGCACACACTTGTAATCCCAGTGGCTTGGGAGGCTGAGGCAGGAAGATTGCAGGTTCAAAGCCAGCCTCAGCATCTTAGCTAATCTGTAAGCAACCCAGCAAAACCCTGTCTCAAAATCTAAAAATAAATAAAAAGGGGTAGGGATATGGCTCAGTGGTTAAGTGCCCCTGGGTTCAATCCCTGGTACCAAAAAAAGAGAAAAAAAACAATAAAGCCATCTGAAATTATAGCCGGTATATTGTGCAATGGTGGTAACAACAGCATTATGTGTAACCCAAATCGACAAACTAGTATGAGCTAGCAAACTGCTGCAAAAGTATGTTTATCTGCTGATGGAGTGAGCATCTTGGTCTCCTGCCCTTAAATGCAATGCTTTCCAAGTGCAGGGCTTCTGTCTTGTCCAGTTTTGAATCCCTAGCTCAAGCACATATAAATATTTACTAAATAAGTGAATGCTTAATCATCCATCCATCACCAGGGATTGTGCACTTCTCTCTGCTGGCTGCCCAAAGATCCATTCAAGTGTGAATTCATGTAGCTGTGCTTCACCCAGAACTGTGCCTTTAACCAAGTGCACATCTCAGGCACTATGAGACCCCAGCCCAAAGCACTCTCCATCATCACAGTGATTGGAACTTGTCTCTTCCTTTCCAACTTGGCTCTTGTTCCCCAGCTTATCTCAGGGTCCACCCAGCTCCTGGCCCTTGAACTCGGTCCCTTGTCTTAAGCACTATGCACGGGTGAAGTGGGAAAACCAGACTCTGCCCTCTCTAAGAAATGTCATCCACCAGCCCGTAATTGATTGAAGAAGACCCAACAAGGAGTTAGAATTAGTATCAAGTGCCCTTCATGCCAGACACTGCACTAGAAGGACATCCTAAGGGAACTCATTTAAAATGTCCCCTCATTCCCTTTAGACAGTGTTACCCCGAGGAGTAATTCACTCTATTTCTGTCTAACTATCCAAGATTTCTCAATATGTTCTGAAAAAAATCTCCATTTATCAAACAACAAAGAAGTCACTTGAAAACAACCTTCTTCCAGCTACATCCCTAATGTTGCAGACTTCCCTCCTTCTCCTAAAAGACACAGGTCAGATTTCACTTGGGAAATGACCTATGACACTAATCATGCACAAAAACATATGCACGCACACACACACACACACACACACACACACACACACACACATACACACACCTTCTCTCATTCTCTTCCCTTCCCTCTCTTTCTCTCTCACCCTCTCAATTCCTCTCCCTCTCTTTCTCCATGCCTTATGCCTTGTGCTAAAGACAAACACCATTACAGTCTGGAGACTTCATATCTTAAGTAGTTCCCTAAGTGGAAGATGATATGCTCAGGCCCTTCCAAATATTTAGCTTCCCAATTTAGAGATGGCAGTATGAAAGTTTCTCTGGGCCAGCTAACTTCCCAAAGCTCTCCAGCTGCAAATCATCCTAGGCCATGACCTCTCAGTACCTTTTCCTCCATCCTGGGACACAAGCCCTGGACACATTTCAGGTCCTACCAATCTTGGGTGATATGAGCAATTCATGGAAAAGTCAAGGAGAAGACTAGAAGATCATAAGCTTTTCATTTATGCCCCCATCCTTGCCACAGTGTACACAATACTCTTAGTGGATGCCAGTTTGATTTTTTTTTTCCTGGACACTTTTCTAATCAGAAAAAAAAAATTGCAATTGCTCACATTTGAGAAGCTTCCTCCATCCTTTATTTTCAGTCATGATGCTCCAATGACTGATACGGAAAGGTACCTAGGACATAGTGGATGACGTTGCTGGCAGGGTCCTGATGTAAAGGAGCCAGCCTGTCTGTGCCCATGGAGCTGGAGCCTGAGCTGCTGTGCCTAGTGCCAGCTGCAGGACACTGCAGAGAGGAGCGCTCATGGCCACCAGTTCTGGGTAGCTCTACAGGCCATGCCACTGTGCTTCCTGAAGACAAAACCCTAGGCAGGAGTGTTTGTTTGATTTAATTAATGGACTGTTTCAGTGCTTTCTCTCAGGTCTCTAAGAATTAAGCTTTCTCAGCACCCATTGTGTTGGGATCCTGTTGATACAAACGGAGCTTGGAAATCAGAGCTTGGAAACAGATGGTAAATGAGATTCAGCGTTAAGCATGTGCAGACAGTTCAGATCCAGTGTGTGCTCAAGTTTTGTCATCCAAGATGGTAGTTTGGGGCTAAATCGACATGTGCCTCTTGATTGAAATATTGATCTTATTACTGAACAAGAAGGAACTCTAGGCTGCAGAGAGAAAAAAAAGAGGAACCAGCGTGGGGAAAGGAGAGGAATTTCTGGCTATTTGAAGGAAGGTTACCATGAAGACTCCTTGGATCAGAGAGACCTGGCCAAAAGTGAAGGATCTGGACATTCAGAGGCCTGCAGAGACTGGACAGCAGATGGGACAGAAAAGGTAGGAAAGAAAGGACAGCAGGCAGGGACTATCAGATAATGCTGAGGTTAGAGTGGGGACACAACTAGAGTCAAGGGCACTGTGCACTGAGTACCTCCTATGAGACACACACATTCTCTCCTTATTCTCTGACATGCTTCTGTGGAAACCCCATGGGATGACCATAATTCTAATTTGTCTGGAATGGTCTGGGCACCTGTTGTCCTGGCATAATTAATCCCAGAGTCGTTCTTCACCCTCAAAAAAGTCCTAGTTTGGATGATAAATAATGTGATGTACACTCTAGTAATAGATATGAAACAGCCCATTTTTTAGATAAAGTGAGATTCAGAAAAGCAGTCTCTCTTGCCCCCAGTCACAAAGCCAGGGATGAGGATCAGGATTTGAAGCCAGATTCTGCTTATCTGAGCCATGGTTATCTTGTGGATAAAAGGGTCTCTCTCATCCAGAAGCCCACGTCTGCCCCTGAACAGCAGTGGGTATGGTGAAAAAGGCAAAAGCATTTTTAAAAAGCTTGGTTTTTTTTTCTTTTTCAACTTAGTTGTTACCTGAGACTTACCGTAGATTGTCAGCAAATGTTTCATAAACATGTATTTTTCTTCAGTACTTAAAGTTGGACAAATGCAAATATTTTGGAGAAGACACATTTTAATTGTGATGGTGTTTTCACATATCCTTAGGGAGCTATTTCTTGAGTTAAAATAAAGCACCAAGCACACTTCCTGCTCACTTGCCAAAATCTAGCATCAAACATCTCATCTCCTATAAATGTGGCCTCAGTCCTCACCTCCTGTTCCCATCCATCTCTCCTGCAGAGAGACAGGAGCTGGAACTTCATAAGAGACTAAGCTTCCACAGCCCTGGGCATCCCTGCCAGGCCATTAACTAAAGAGTCTTAAGGACAACAAACCAAGGGCGATCTGTGTCTCCCTGGCACTTCTCCCTGCCACCACTGCAGACGGTGAATAAATCAGAGGAAAGTAGCTCAAACTCAACTTGGCAGGGTTAGCCTCAGGAGGAGACTGAACTGATCCCACCAGCAATCTAGCTCAGCCTCCAAAGAATGATGATTTATAGCATAATGTTCTCAAATACCCCTTTCTTTAGAAAAATTTCCAGTAACTTTTTGAAAAGAAGAGGCAAAGTCACAGAATTGGCTGAGAGTGAAAGTGTCAATTGCCTGAACAGCCATTCTTGGTACCATTAAATTTTAAAAAAGAAAAGGAAATAAAAGAAACTTCAAGCCAGTAACTCCAAAATCAGTACTCATAGCTTAAATTTTTTAAAAAAGTTCCTCCACCTACCCTCATCATGCCTTGTGTTCTTCCCTGGGCCAGCTTCAAAATGCTTTGACCAACAAGACAGACAGTCTCCAAGTATTGAAAGTTAAGCCCCATTGCATCTATTCTCAAATGTAAACCTGAGAAGTATTAGTTCAGAGGTCTGAATCTATGATGCACTTACTCAGTATCACAGGAATGGTAAACAAGGCACTGAGTAGCATGAAGAATAATTTTCCAAAAGGTGGCATCCAACCTGCACAGACTGCTCCTTGCCCACCAGTAAGTTTTGATCTGTAGTAAATTCCTGAACAATGAGGTATCCTTATTTTTGCATTTTATCCTTTTAATGATTTTCTCCTAAATGAGTAAATATTCAACCTGGGCGAAGGGCTGCTTGATTGATAAGAAAACTACATAAAATTAGAAGACTGCATCAGATTGGCTCTAAGTATCCCATTATTCTGTTATATTATTTTGTTGGAGAAAAATGCCTTAAGAACTGGTTGGTGTGCTTCCTCCAAGAAATTACCCCTTGAAATGGGAAATGCTAATGGATAAAGTTTCATTAGCTAGTTTGGGGAAAGAATGAACAAAAAGATACAGGGAGACATGCTGAGCCTTTATTGCTGCTCTAGTTAAATGAGCCCAAAATCAATAGTTCATTTAAAGTACAATGCAGTTTCTTTTGTATCTTGGACTTTTTAAAAACTCATACTAGTGCATTCCACAATTTCTTGCACATAACAAATTGTGTATATATCAAATAAGAGGTAATTGTAAGAAACATAAAATAGTTACCTAATAGAGTTTAAATAAAGTTCATTTTTAAATAATGCAGCCTTTGAAAACACTACAAATTGAGAGATAACAATATAGCAGGCCAATAAGAGTCTTTTGTTTCTGATCAGTACCATGGATTTAAAAGTTCTTTCAAATATCATCTTTTAAAAGCAGGGTGGAGATTTAACAGGTTTTAGTAACTAGGTGAATAAAATAGATCAGACATAGGATGTACAAGGCTTCTAGTAGAGTGCTTGCCTAGCATGCATGAAGACATGGGTTCAATCACCAGAACTGCAAACAACAGATAAATAAATAAATCGTCAGGATTCTACATATCAGACTCTTTCATCTCTTTTTATCTCTTTCATTTCATCCTTGGATGCCATTGTGGTCCTTACCTGACTGTAGGCACTCAAAACCAGGGGAGATCTGGAGACTTATATGTTAAATGAGATTTTATATGAGTCAATGTGCAAAAGTATCAAAATTATGAAAATTTAAAGAATCAGTGTTATTATAGATTTCTCCTATCATTAAACTAGTTTTATCCCAAATTGTTCTTCCATGCCTAAATTAATCAGCATGTATTTTTCTGGCACACAGCCATGTATTCTGTGCCAGCCATCATTCTAATACATATAATGGAGCCCCTGCTGGCTAATCAATAGGAAAGGTATAGAGAAAAAAACTAGACTCTCCATTGTAAGTTTAACAGAAACCAGCATGAAGTGGAGGGTCAGGGAAGGTGCCTTCAGTTTGGGATGTGGTGGGCTCAAAGCATCATCAAACTACAGAGCAAAGATTTCCAGGGAAATTGAAAAGGAGATACTGACTCAAGGGCAAAAAGACGGGAGTCATTAGACTGAAGATAATAAGTAAAGTGGTGGGAAGATGGAACCACTTTCTAAAGAACAGGAATTGGGTCTGAAATCATCTGTATATCCTCTGATGCCCGTTACCACTGACACACACGAGGCACCTGGTACGTAGGCATGAGCTTACCATTATCTTTGTGCAATGGTTGAATGAGTGGGTAATAAAGAGGGTTCATTGGTAAACCTCCTAATGGAACACTGGGGCTGTAGGTGAGAAAGAGGACAGGGCTGAAGATGGAAAGACATCATTCTTCTGTGTATAGCTGACAGTGGAAGTTAGGAAGAGGCTCAAAAGGCAGAGAAGAATCAAGCATTTCAACCCACAGGTTTAAGGAAAGAGGACCATGTGGAAACAGGAATAGAAACACACACACACCAAAAAAAAAAAAAAGAAAAGAAAATACAAAAAGAAATAGATGGTTGACAAACTAGATAGTTTAATGTGACAGAGGTCAAAGCTGGAGATACATTTAATAAGGACAATGATGATAATGGTTAATATTTCTCCTGTGATTTCTGTGTACCAGGGACACTGCTAAGAACTGTAAGTTTATTATTCTATAAAACATATGTGCATTATCTCATATACTAAAAACAATCCTATGAAAAAGGTACTGCTAGTATTCCAATTTTATAAATGGTAACTATCTCAGGCTAAGTAGCACACCAGGAGTGATCCAGCTCAACACATCACCAAGCCAACTCTAGAACCCATTTTTTTTTTTTGTCTGGCTCCAGAGCCTCTAGAAATCTCCGCCTCTCTAATGAGAAATTATGAGTATCAAATACAGCAGAGATGTCTGAGACACCGAGAACACATGCATTCACACACTCTTATGTGCACACACGTTCTCACACACACGCTAACTCACATACTCACACACAAACACATAGACTGACATGTAGACATGCACAGTCATTTGATTTTGAGCAAAGAGATCATCAATGTTCAATGAGAGAGACATTTTCACTCCAGTGGTGGAGGAAAAGAGTGATTCTTACAAATACAGGGAATGGGCAGAGCAAAAATGAAGGTAATATGTGAGTTTACTGTTAGGAAACAACAACAACAAAATGGTAAGGGAATTCAGGTGCTCCTAAATTCATTATCATTTATTATCAAAGTATAGCTAAAAAAGAAAGTCACATTGCAATGGGAGGCAAAGCAGCTTATAGAAAGATGAGTTGGGTATATGCATACATCCTTGTATATACTTTTTCACCTCCGAACAGACACAAAGCCTAATGCTCTACAGTAAGGACAAGCAAAGTCATACCTGGTTTTGTTGTTTGTTTTCTGAGGGACAAACCTGATGGTCACTTGGTTTTTTTATAGTCCAGGAGCTAAGAATGCTTTTTATCCTTTATAATGGTTTAAAATGGTTTTAATGGTTAAAACATACACCAAATGCAAGATACTATTTTTTTGACAAGTAAAAATTACACAATTTCAAATTTTCGTGTCCACAAAATAAAATTTATTGACAAACAGCCATACCATTTCCTTATGCATTATCTAGAGCTGCTGCCCCATCACACTGGCAGAGTTGAGGCATTTTGATAGAGACTTTAGGGCCTGTCAAGCATAAGATATTTGGTGTCTGGCCCTCAATTGTTTTAAATTTGAATATACATCTCAAAGGAAATGGAATCCTACCTGGCAATGGAGCTTTATTAGTTCTCGCAATGGGCACTTCTTTCCATACATTGCCATCATTTTCATCCTCGCCTATCCAGGAATCAACTGGTAAACAAAATAGCTCATGTGTGACCAAATTTTCCAGTCTCACCTCTTCCAGATACCACCTTGGATCCTTTCCACTGTTGTCATGGCCAATGCGTATTTTATAGATTTCACCAATATCTTTAAGATTAATCTGCAACATAAAGGTAAAAAGGAAAATAAAAAATCTTGCATCTCTGATTTCAATTTTCCAGTTCCAAATTCATACTTAGATTTGAATTCAATTTTGAACTCAAGACCTACTTTGTTGTCACATACACTCTTACTGATTAATTTTGTTAGAACTAGTCACTTGTAACACCATGAAATGATATTGTGTATAGTCAAGCATGAATCCATTGACCGTGGACCAACCAATAGATTACTAGGCATGCCTGTATAACTCAGGAGTCTGAGGCAGGAGGATCACAAGTTCAAAGCCATCTTCAGAAACTTAGTGAGGCCGTAAGCAACTTAGCAAGACCCTCTCTCAAAACAAAAAATTTAAAAGGGCTGGGGATGTGGCTCGGTGGTTAAAAAAAAAAAAAAAAACAGTAGATTAAATTCAGCTAAATTCAGCTAGTCCTCATTACATCATTCCTTAACAACATATTGCAAAGTAAATGTTTTATTTTTGTTATTGATACACAATTCTTACTGAGTAGTGAGGCCTAAAGAATAAGATAATCTAACTCTCCAGTGTTTATAATATTTTCCACGAAGGTGAGATCCTGAGGAACAGAGACCATTTGTTCCCCTAGATTTAAACTAGGGTTAACCAGACAGCCCTGAAACACACCCAATTTGAATTGGAAAGACTGTGGTTTTGCAACAATGTTGGCAATAGGATCTTACCCCTTGGCATCCTCCCCCACATCATCTAATCAACTGTTATAGTAAATATTCTAGTGTATTATTCACTATCCAGAATAGGAAATGTTTTTCTTTTGAAAATTCCTACAGGGGTCTTATGAAAAATAATGGATCGATTATATACTGCACTAGTTTTCCATTTCTGCCATAAAAAAAAAATTATCACAAAGTTAATGACTTAAAACCAATCCATCTATGGTCTCCTGATTTCACGAGGCAAAATTTAGGCACTGTATGGATGAGCTCAGCCCTCTGCATATGGCCTCACAAGCAAAGATCAAGGTGTTGGCCAGGCTGGGCTCCTCTTGGGAGCCTTTGGGAAAGATTCTCCTTCAAAGCTTATTTTGGTTCTTGGCGGAATCCAGCTCCATGAGATTGGAGCACTGAAGTCCCTGGTCCCTTTTCACATGTCACTCTTCATCTCCAAGTCAACAGGGCACATCAAACCCTTTTCATGTGTGGAATCTCTGCCTTTCCCCCCTGCTACAAGGAAAAGAAAAATGTTCACTTCTAGAGGCGCCTGTGGTTTAAATGATACCCACTTGGGTAAACCAGGTTCAGCTCCCTATTTTGAGGTTACCTGACTAGTAACTTTACTTACATCTGTAAAATTATTTTGCCATGAAGCCTAACATTCATAGGAGGAACACCAGAGCTAAAGATCATAAAGGCTCAAATTCTTACTGCTACATACTATCATCAGAGACAGTTTGAACTGCCTTCTGGTATTTTGTCATCCTGCCACCACCACCACCCCCCACAATATCTGTTCTCCCCTTTGATATTATCATAAACGTTCACGTCACCCCCAGGAAGTTACTCCACAGCTTGTGCAGATCTGCCACCCATTCTCTATTAAAATATTTTTATTGGTAATAAATAATCTTGGGCTACTGTATTGGTGACAAGCATTCTGAATAAATTTTCTGTCCTGTAGCCAAAATGCTTTCTGTCAGGATACATAGGGACAGATTTTGACAGTCAAGTTACAGAGTTGGGCCTTCCTATTATATCTAGAACAACACAGTGTTAGAAATTCTCCCATGTAGAATCATCTTAACATGATGCTTAGTATAGGTAAGTGGACTCCTAAAATCCTTCCCAAAATTGCAGATAATAGAAATAGGATGGGAAACAGACAATGCTCCAACATACACCCAAAGGCAAAATAGTATGGGAGTAAGAACCCCGGGTTTTTTATATTTTGTTTTTTTTTATTAGTTCTAATTAGGTATACATGACAGTAGAAGGCTCTTCAATTCATTGTATACAAATGGAGCAGAATTTTTCACTTCTCTGGTTGTACATGAAGTAGAGTCACAACATTCCTGCAATCATACATGTACCTAGGTAATTATGTCTATCTCAGTCCATTATTTTTCCTACCCCTGTCCCCTTCTCCCTTACCCCATCCAAAGTTCCTCTACTTATCCCATCCCCCCCCAGTATGGATTAGCATCCATTTATCAGAGAAAACATTTGGCCCCTGGTTTTTTGGGATTGGCTTCTTTCACTTAGCATGATGTTGCCCAGTTCCATACATTTACCTGCAAATGCAAGAATTTTATTCTCTTTTAATACTGGGTAATATTGCATTGTGTTTATGTACCACAGTTTCTTTATCCATTCATCATTTGAAGGGCATATGGGTTGGTTCCACAGTTTTGCTAATGTGAATTGAGCTGCTATAAACATTGAAGTGGCTGTGTCGCCATGGTATGCCATTTTTAAGTTCTTTTGGTATAGACCAAGGAGTGAGATAGCTGGGTCAAATGGTGATTCCGTTCCAAGTTTTCTAAGGAAGCTCCATACTGCTTTACAGAATGTTGGTACCAATTTGCAGTCCCACCAACAATGTATGAGTGTGCCTTTTCCCTTACATCCTCACCAACACTTATTGTTGCTGGTATTCTTGATAACTGCCATTCATTCTATCGGGATTGAGATAAAAATCTTAGTTTTGATTTGCATTTCTCTAATAGTTAGAGATATTGAACAGTTTTTCATATATTTCTTGATCAATTCTATATCTTCTTCTGAGTAGTGTCTGTTCAACCCTTTAGCCCGTTTATTGGTTGGGTTGTTTGTTTTTGTTTGGTTTGGTTTGGTGTTAAGTTTTTTGAGTTCTTAATATATCCTGGAGATTAAAGCTCTATTTGATGTGTGTGTGGCAAAAATTTGCTCCCAAAATGTAGGCTCTCTCTTCATTGATTGTTTCTTTTGTTGAGAAGAAGCTTTTTAGTTTTAATTCATCCCATTTATTGATTCTTGATTTTATTTCTTGCACTACAGGAGTCTCGTTAAGGAAGTTGAGGCCTAATCTGACATGATGAAGATTGGGCCTACTTTTTCTTCTATTAAGCATAGTGTCTCTGAAGAATCCCAGTTTTGATATCAGACATGCCTGGTTTTGAAAGTTCCTTCTGCCCTTGCAGCTCTGCAAGCCACAAGTTTCTCAACCTTTTAAAGCTTCAGTGGCTTAATCTGAACACAGGATGAGTATCCCTAATGCAAGAATCCAAAATCTGAATTGCTCTAAAATCCAAAATATTTTGAGTATTGACATGACCCCATGAGTGAGAAATTCCACACCTTGAAACATTGTTTCTTATACAAAATTATTAAAAATGCTGAATAAAGTTATTATCTTCTGGCTATATATAAGGTATACATATAAGGTAAATATGAAACTAATAAATTTCATGTTTAGACTTGGATATCATCCTCCCATTATGTACATACAAATATTCCAAAATCTGAAATATTTCTGATCCAAAGCATTTCAGACAAAGGATACTCAGCCTATAGTACCAATCTTATAAAATACTACAGGGCTCAATAAGCATTAGCAGCTATTATTTTGTCAATCAGAATTTTGTTCTAATAGCAAAGAAAAATGTCTAAAGCTGCATATTCTAAAAAAGGGAGAGAAGATTGGTACAGTGCTCACAGGAGGAAATGAATCTATTATTAGGCTATCATAAGTTAAACAAAAATTAATAAACCCTATCTAAAACTGCTGATTAAATATTTGTTAATGCTAACTGAATGATGCCAGGGTACAAATATTACATTGCTCATCCACCAGGCATACCTGGGTCAGCCAATTAAAACCAGAATGCAAATGACCACTGCTCCTAAGTGACTTTGAGTTTTTAGGCAATCTGGTTTGGAACTTTTAGTTCTGGTTTAATACAGTCAACCTGAATCACCTCAGCCTAAATCAAATAAAAATGTAATGTCAAAAATTATTCTTGCACCACATAACTGTTTTTAGTTTCTGTATTTAACTTCCTACATTGGAAAAAAAGGACAGCAACTCTAAAATGTAGGATAGCTTTCATCATAAAGATGGACCACACCATGTCTCAGCAATTCTCCACATAAAGAATGATGCTTAAAGTAGGGCACAGGCACAGATTAAAATAAAATTGTTTTCAACCTGAGGACCAAAGGGACATATGGACCCAGAGACACAGGGGCAGAAATAGAAAGCCAGAGGAATCTGGAAATACAGTCCATTCCCATTGTTCTCATGTCACTACTGAAAGTTGAAATATACCATTAAATTCCTACTATAGAACCAGCACATGAAGACAAAAAAAAAAAATGCTGTTGAAAACTGATTTGGGTAGTTGAAATTCTTAACAAAAAAAGGGATTGATTCTTTACTGAATTTAAGGAAGCAAATAAAGCACTTTGTTTATAACAGTTTTAAATAGTTCTGCTTATTACATGTACTATGTTGTATATTATTCGTATATATATTACACATTCAAGAGTGTTGTTAATGTGTTGTGAGTAGATTAAACCACTTTTATCATTTAACAAATTCATTACAAATGAACCCTAAGTAAGAATATAGAAATTAAAAAAAAAAAAAAACAGGCCACGTGTGGTGGTTCACACCTGTAATCCCAGTGGCTTGGGAGGCTGAGGCAGGAGGATCTTGAGCTCAAAGCCAGTCTCAGCAACTTAAGGAGGCCCTAAGCAACTGTCTCAAAATAAAAAACATTGGGGCTGGGGTTGTGGCTCAGCGGTGGAGCGCTCGCCTCGCATGTGCGAGACCCTGGGTTCGATCCTCAGCACCACATAAAAATAAATAAGTGACATAAAGGTATTGTGTCCAACTTACAACTAAAAAATAAATATTTAATAAATAAATAAATAAATAAAGATTAAGAAAAAAAATTTTAAATGGCAAAGGATGTGGCTACAGGTTAAGTGTCCCTGGGTTCAATCCCTGGTACAAAAGAAAAAGAAAAAACAGACTCAAAATTCCTGTGTGAGTAGGATAGAGCTTCAAACAACTAATTTGATACATACAAAGAGATAAATAAGCAAAGCAGAGATATAAGAAAATATGATGAGATGATTCAGTACAAGAAACAGAGATAGCAAGTCATCCAAACCTTAAGGAATGAGCTGTGTCCTCTCAGCCGAGTAATGACAGGAACCCAGACAAAGAAGAATGAAAGTGATTCTAGAATCTTACTTAATTACTCCGGAAATTTAAACCTCTGTCTTTCTTTCTGTTTGAACAGAATCTAGTATTCTTCCAAATATGAATAAGTGCTTTACAAATGTAGTTGCTGCCACTGGGAAATAAACCTGGAGCAGGTGTTGTGACAGCTGTGGGGGATGGGCACGTCCAGCCTAACACTCAGGAACACAGGTCTGGAGACCCAGGGGTCCAGGAGCAAACTCAAGCATTGAAACTTTCCAACACTGGGACCTTGGGCAAGTTTAGTGTTTTTCTACATTTATTATCCTCATTAGGTAATGGGATAATCAAAAACCACTTTGTTGAGACGTTGTAAAAACAAGTGATACATTTAGCAAAATCAAACAAATAAGCACATATTACGTCCTTGATATGTAGTAATGATCACAGTAATTATCATTATCATTATTACTAAAGGTAATCAGTGGGGGAAAAAAAGGTGATTAACACAATGAGGAACACTTACTTTAATTCCACAGGTGCTTTGAGTTTCAATGCCTTTGACCTTCCCATACTAACTGGGTGTTCAGAGGGGATAGAGGAGTTGAGAGAGACCAGTGCCTTCCATTCAGGGGTATCCTGGCTGCCCAGTAGCATGGCAGAAGCTCTGAAAGCAGTATGTCTCCAGTATGGAGGTAGGGTGGCTCAAACTGGGTTGGAGTCCAGTTTGGGAAAGCAGGGTATGAGAAGAAAGGCATAGAGCTTATCATTGAAAAATCTGGACAGAGATCCAAGTCCTCTCAACTTTAAGTTCTCTGCCTCAATTCCCTGTTTGTAGAAAGGGGGATGTTGTAAGGACCAAATTAGATAACCTTGCAAAAATACTTTGAAAATCATAGAAGGGCATCCTCTGTAGGTCTGAGGACAGACACCAGGGCAGAGAAGAGTGGAGAAGGGTGGAGAAGAGTGGAGAGGCTTTTACAGAACAGCTGGGAGACTTATTCTGGCAGTTCATGTTCCATGGTCCTTCCCTAGGAGTGCACTTAATTGAAATAGTTGGAAAAATCAGACAGTAATTTGAGGGCTACTTAAGAGAGAATTTGAAGATAATCGTGAAAAAAGGACATTTTCATTTTTTAATGAAAATGGAAACATTAATGCCAAAAATAGCTAGAAAGATTTTTCAAAGTTGAAAAATGAACTTTGATAAAATAAATGTCTTTGTTAAATTCCACAGTATATTGTATATTCAACATTTTCAAATAAAGAAGCTTTTCTAAACAAAAAATAAAATCCCTTAATGTACTAGAAGATGGTCAGACACAGAAATATGAAAGAATAACCAGGCATTCCAAGGTAAACAACATGATCTATGAATATTCATACAAATGTTTATGGAAAACATCTTCCCCTTTCAGGTGTCTACTTTTAGATGTAACTCTGAAACCAGACACTTATGTATGTAATGACCACCAGTTGGATTTTTCTAACCCAGACACACTAAATCTCTTGGCAAGGAACTTTAGTATATTCTCAATAAGAGGTAAATACATTATTTGTAAAACTCAAACTTAATTCTAGGAGCAAATTTCATAGGAAGACTTTCATATTTTGAAAAAAAAACATGTTGGAACACAAATTTGCTTTGTGATCCTTGAAATCCTATCTGAAACATTATGACTGATGTCTCAGTACATACAGGATAGTTCATTTTAAGTATTTATTGCCTTACAAGAAAATATGATAACTTCTAGTTTGAACAGAAATTTGGATGTATAGATTAGAAACACTGAAAATTGTTATGGTAAATTTTAAGAGGAAGTATGCAATATCACCCCAAAAAAAATCCAGTACCAAGAAAAAGACCTGAAAACCATGAACAATAATTTGTTATTGTATAAACAATATGGAAACATGAGATTTTTCTCCTAAACCTTCTCCTGGGTAAAATTCTTGGTAATATTCTCGGTGTTCCCTTCACAGAGACAAACTTTCTTTTCTGAGGGTTCTGCCCTCACATCATTTCTATGTATCTCTAGTGTCATTCCTCATGAAAGAACTGGAAAAGAAACTTTTTCTAGCTTAATGAATAAAAGATACTTAGATTTTTGAAAGGGCACGGGGCATTAGTTTCCAGAATATTCATTCCAGCTTCCCTCTGAAACTAAATAGGGGTCTTGTCAAAGTCTTGGCTTTCATATTGAGCTATAACTTTGTAACATGAAATCATGGTCAGGCAGGACTGGGTGAGGGCACCTTGTAGCGGGGGAATATCTCTGTATAATTTTGCAACTTCCTATGACTACATAATTACACAAAAATAAAAATGAACTGGAAGTCATTACACTAAGTGAAATAAGCTAGGCACAGAAAGACAAGTAGGACATGATGTTACTTATGTGGAATCTACAAAGGGAAAAATTGAGAGCAAAATGGTGATTATCAGCGACCATGGAGAGTCAGGGAGGGAGAGAAGTTGATCGATGAGTTGTAGTTAGATAGGAGTAAGAATTTATGGTGTCCCATTGTACAATAGGATGACTATATATACAACACTAATATAACCATAAAGAAGTTATTTCAAAAAACTAGAAGAAAGGATTTTGAAAGTTTTTACCATAAAGAACTAATAAATGTTAGATGAGACGAATATGTTTAATCTGACATTAACATTACATAATATAGACCGTGAATCAAAACATCACATAGTATATCATTAATTTGTATAATTTTATGTTTATGTATCAGTTTAAAATAATTTTAATCTAAATTTAAAAAATAAAGAAGCTTCTGGAAAAAAAATGGAAGATAAATAAAAAATCAAAGTTTACAAAAGGTACTTACTGGCATCTTACTATAATTGGCAAGAGCTATCTAGAGGTCTCACCCTGGGTGATGGGTAGCCACATCTTCTAGTTAAGTGTCCCCTGTCACCTGGCTTTTTTACCATGTTCCAGCCCACCCCTTCAGTCAGCTTTTGTGGGTGCTCATGAGATTGAGGCAGTTGATCCTTTCTTGTCTTGGTAGAACTTCAGCTTTTTCCTGGATTGCATGATTTCTTACAATTTTCTGTTTTCCCTTTCTTCCCACACAGACAGAACATAAGTAGATTTTTGGTACTTATATGTAGAGATACCTAACTCAAACAGGAAGCAAATACTCATACATTCAAGATATTTGTAAAATACATCTGCAGTTAGAACTTTAATACATTCTGATCCATAGAAGATATAAATAATTGGCAAAATGTAGAAGTGAGGGAGTTTACTCATCATTTGAACTAAATTATTAATGACTCTTTTTTTTCTAAATTCCTTTTTGTAATATTACAGGTAATAAAAACCATCTCATACTGAATGATATCGGTATCAGTATCCAAAATCATCATGTATAAACCAAAAAATAAGATTCCTGCAGTCAAATAGGCTATTCTCTGGGTAAATTTTCTCTGTAGCATTTTGCAGATTGTTTACATATTTTATAGAAGTGGATTTATTAAAATTTTAAATGGCACAGGGCTTTACAGGAATCCCATTTATTAATACTCTTTTATTTATTAAAATCAATAAATAATTAAACATATATTATTCTACATACCCTTCCTTATATTAAACTACATTTTGTACATTTTACACTCACTTTTCTCTTTTGCATATGATTACTAAACCTTGGCTTTACAGAATATCAGCTGGTTTCAATTAACTAGTGTGATTATTGCCACTATTATAATGATAACCTTTCCCTGTTAGCCAATGGAAACCTCTTTAAGTTTGCTCTTCTGTCCTTTAGCGTTTTTTTTTTTTTAAGCTATCATTGGTTCTAGACAACAAAAAGAATATTTCAGACCAATTCAGGTCTTTCCTACTGGAGAATTTGGAATCAATTTCTCTGCCAGGTGCCCTGGCTTTTATGAGGGCAATGCATTTCTAAGGACAAAATATGGGTACTTCAGAACACATGAGGGTGGGTGGAAGGTGAAAAGCATCTGCCATTGACACAATTAATGGTGACAGATTAGAAAATATGCCTCCTTTTAATGTCATGAGTTATACTGACTTTTTCACTTAATCCATCAAGTTGCTTCCCTGCTTCTCTTAGAGACTGAGATTTCATCATCCACCGAGGCTGGCCACACTGACAGTTCTAATCTCACAACCTGCATAAGAAATATTTATACCCACTTTGTACAGATATCCCAAGTTTTGGAAAGTGTTCAGTTAGCCTCCATTACAGAATAAAGCTAAACATGGAATCCAACCCACAATTCCTAGAATTTATTTTATACAACACAAGTTTATTGAAATTGATGTAAACGTGTTCATGTTAATCAGCTGTATGGCTCGGCAGATTTATATGTTTGGATGGACCCCTGTATGATTTTTGTTAGCATTACAATATTCACCAAGATTTATCTGAATGTACAGGTTTCTTCCCATTGGTTTTTATCTTTACTGATCAACTGATTGATAGGGATTGAACCCAGGGGCTTCTAGCCACTGAACTTCATCCTCTGCCCATTTTATATTTTAGTTTGAGCCAGGGTCTCAAATTGCTTAGGGCCTCACTAAGTTATTGAGGCTGGCTTTGAACTCACAATCCTCCTTCCTCAGCCTCCAGAGTCACCGAGATTACAGGAACATGCCACTGCACCCAGCTTTCCACTGGTTTTGTATGTAGAGTCTAATAAGCCCTTTTAATTACATATGATCGTTCTTCTATACCTACAGAAATGTGTTTTCTTCATATATCATGCTTATTACTATGTATTCCATTGTCTTTTCTTCCAAAACATTTCAGTTCTCTTTTGCTCTCAGTCCTCTATATCTGCCTCCTTTGTCTATTTTCTCTGTTTTCTTCCTTTTCCATTCTGGGGGATCATTTCTGGCACATCCCATTTCACTGATTTCATCTTTGGAAGTCCTGATCTGCACTCGTCCAATCTAAATATGTAGTTTCATTCAGCTTTGTGTTTTTGCTTCCAAGCTATGTGCAGCTTTATCCCTTATCTTGCTGTTCTGTCTCAAGCTATTCTCTCCTTGCAGATCCACCTGTGTTCTTGCAGATCCACTGAGCCTTCTTTTACTTTTCTGACACCAAATGACCTACTGAGTGTGTTCTGTGCCCTGCAGTGCATTTCACCTCCCCTCTCCTTCTCACACCTTCCCTATAAGATACTGGTGAAGCAAGCATTGAAAAAAGCAAGTTCTGCCTTATTCTGAGATCCTGGCAGTAAAGGATCTCTTAAATTTGAAAAAAAAAACAGCAAATTGTAATTTCAGAGAAGAAGCTGCCCATTTCTAGCAGGTATAGCCCCTGAGACTCAAGTTCAGAGGATCAAGATGGGGATGCTATGATACTCCCTTCTCCCTATTTTTCCTTAAGCAGTCTCTCTGGGTAAATAGAACTGAGCCTGATGTCCTAGCTCAGCCCCACTTGGAAGTCCTTCTGCATCAAGAGGTCTGTGGTGGCTTTTCTATATTGGGATTTTTCACTGTTTCTGAATCTTCATATGTTTTATATGAGATAGAGGCTATTTTGAACAAAAAAGTCTCAACCTAAATAAATCTGATGGATTTTTTTTTTTTTTTTTTTTTTTTTTTTTTTACAAAATAGCATCTCTTAGGGCTGATGGAAGGGAGAAGATAGGAAATCTCCTGTCAGAACAGGCCATGGTTAGCATAAGGCTTATTTCAGCTACAGTTTGCATTTTTAAGACACTATTTATTGAATCCATTTCACAGTTGAGGAAATTGAGCTAAAGTAGCTAGTTCCAGGTTGCATGGGAAGCATGCAAATGAAGAATTCTGGCCTTCAGTGAACATTTAGTTCAAAACTGTCAGTCAAATTCACTCCTAATCAAGGCAGCCTAAGATGACCTTGGCATAAAAAAAAATGACCTAAGCAGTTGTTAACATATGGCATCTCTGAAATATTAAAAATAGTTGAAGATTTTTTGGAATGTGTGTGTGTGTGTGTGTGTGTGTGTGTGTGTGCGCGCGCGCGTGCCTTATTTTATAGAAAAACTCTCATTGTGGATATTTAGTTTGGGCCAAGCTTCATGACAGGAAATACAAGCTCTATAAGTGACTGTCACATTCCTCAAATATGAAATGGCTTTCATGGTTCCTTCATGAAAATAAAATGAAGTCAGTTGCATATTATGACTTTCTCTTTCAGCAAAACTTTGTAATAAAGCACCCCCAGCCTAGTTACTTAAAAGGAAGAATACATATTCTTTTTAGAGAAAAAAATACTTTATGGACATCACCTGTGAATGAATATCAGTAAAATTATTACATGACATAATGAGGTGTTCTAGGGACATTTAACATTTAACATTTAAAAATACTTCCTATATTAGTGAGGAAGTTGTTTAGAACTTTAATCATGACATGATTGTGAGGAAACTGTAGCATAATTCCCTTTTATTAAACATAGTTTTATTTTGCACAGTAAACACACACAAACACACACACACACACACACACACACACACACACACACTATTTTCTACAGAGGTACTAACCTTGTCTGTCTAGTTTTCAAATTATTCCCAACATTTCTCTGACCCCAAACTATTCAGTCACATTCCCCACCAATCTTGGCCCTCCTGACTGGCTCATTCAACACCAGATCTAAAGGCTGATATCTTTGGTTATCATCATTATCTTTCTGCCTACCACTCTCCTAGCCCAGGTTGCCCTAGTCTCTCCTCCATCTTTCCAAACCCTAAGCAAACTTCCAACTTGATTCCACCACCTCTAAAAACATCCCCAAGACACCAACCCTAACTTGTGCTGATCCCCTTTGTCTCTGAATTCTCCCAGGCCTTCTTTACTCCCTGCTCCAACCCAGTTGGTTGGAATGTTGTAGGCAAGTTTTCTGCCACTGAGGTACACCCCGGTTCTTAATACCACATATTGTTCTAGGCACTGTGAACAGAGCAATGAATAGACAGGCCGCCTACCCTGTGGAACACACCTTTCAATGGGCTGAGAGAGAAAATAAACATAGATGAGAAAGAAAGCAATGACCTGCTCAGTCCTCTACAGAGAATGAATGGGCCACGGCCATTCTGGATAGGATGGCCAGGGAAGGCTTCTCAGAGATCTGAGTGAGAAAAAGATACTCATCTGGTGGATACTAGAGAGCATTACGAGTAGAGGGACCAGCTCCATAATCTAAAGGCCCGATAGTCAGGATGAGCTTGGAGTGTTCAAGTTTGCAGCAGATGGAAGCTCCATTAGCTGTTTTAACCCAAAAGAAGCACACACTGGGTGAAGGACAAACAGGTAGCCAGGTACCATCAGGCAGGCAGGGGGCCACTGAGGGATTTTGAATGGATCACATCACCTGGTTTATGTTGGCTTCTTTTCCTTGTTTCCTTTTGGGGGAGGTGAGAGAGAGATAGAGACTAGGAATTTAACCCAGGGGTGCCCAACTACTGAGCTATACCCCCAGGACCTCCTACAACCAATACATTGCCCAGGCTGGCCTTGAACTTTCAACCCTCCTGCCTCAGCCTCCAGAGTAGCTGGGATTACAGGCAAGAATTACCATGGCCCAGGCTGATTTGTGTTGTTTTTGTTGGTTTGTTTGGTTGTTTGGTTGTTTTCTTAAAGATCTTCCCTGATGTTCTGCAAAGGAGGAATTGTAAGACAGTAAAAACAAAAACATGGGAACTATTGAAGAGACTAGTGCATTATTCTGGGTGAGAAAGCATGGCGGCCCTGACTGGAGTATTAGAAATGTAAATGGAGGGAGCAAAAGGGTCCTAAATATATTAGGGGCCAAATATGTCCCATGCCATATATTTTATCTACCTACATCCTAGGTTTCTTGGACTGAAATGCTTCTTATTTGTTTTTATATTTTCTGATAAGAGATTATTCAGTGAATGTCCAGGCAGGATTCAGTAGTTCTACATTTTCTTGGCTTGTTTTCATATTGTCCATCTGACCCAAGCAGGGACTCTGGCCCTTCAGCCATTCCTTGTCCTTTGCTTTCAGAGGCTACTAGCATTTTCCATATTCTCTCGCTGTATATGGCTTTAGCCTTATGGAGACTTTTCTTCAATGCTTCTGCTATTCATTTTTATGTGTTTTAAATTCTGCATCTTTATGTATTTTAAAACAGCTTTCAGAACTTGAGTTCATTGAAGAAATAAATAACAATGTACTCACTTGATTGAGTAATTTTCCCTTTTCTCTTACTGGAATTATTTATAATTGGAGAGTCAGGGTTTTATTTTTAAGAATCTACCTTCCTTGTAAGCCAAATCCCCCAAGGTTTCACATTTACACCTGTGGGAAAAAACTAAGTCAGGACCCAGCAGTCATTACAAAGCCAGCAGACGACAGAGCTGTGACACTCAGACAGTGTTATGGTCAAATTGGGATAAATCGGCATGTTATGGTTTCATATTCATGTTGCTTTCAAATTTCTGAAGTAAAAATGTTACTAGAAGCAAGGACAAAATGTGCACGTCTAGGCATAAGTTAATCCCCTTTATAACAATTAGCTACGGCTGAGCCAAATATAGCTTTCTGAAAATATTAACATTTGCCAATACAACTTTAAGGCAGACATGTATTTTTAAAATCTAAAATATTAGACTGGTATTATTTATACTTTTTTCTCGCTCACTGCCATACACACACGAGCGCGCGCACACACACACAAACACACACACACACACACACACACACAGGCATATTTTTCTTTTTGTACAAATGCTCTAACAATTAAAGGGCTGAAAAGGACTTTGTAATGCTATCCAAACCATCTGTCTGCCATTAAGAGGACTAAAACTGGGCCATCCAGACATGAAGAAAATTCCAGACTTCCTTTGTAATTTATCTCAGTATTCACATTTTAGGCAGGAATATTGTTACCAAGCTACATTATCTAGAGTATAATAAATCAATATTGGCCCTATTTATGGGCCTGATTATGAAAAGTGCTTTCTCTCCTTAGTTTGTGCAAATACAAAATTGTGTTTAATAGGCTATTTCTGTATTTCACCCAATAAAAGTGCAAGAAGAAAGTTTTCATTTTTCAACCACTTTATTGAAGTACAAGCGATGCACAAAATCTGAACGTATTTAATATATACAATTTGATAAGTTCAGACATATGCATGTGCCCAGGAAGCCCCTACCACATTAAAGCAGTAAAAGACGAGTTTTTAAGGCTTAATTTGAACTTGAAAGTTAATTTTTCTAAGGTTAAGAGTAATTCTCAAAACTGTTGTACAAGTAATTTGGAAATAATTCTTGGGGAAACTACCTGATTTTTATAAAAGAACAACTTTAGTTACAAAGGACAGAATTTGGTAGCCAAGATCAGGGGGGTGCAGGCGCACAGGGGATTCAGTGTGTGCGTGTGAATTCACCTAAACTATGAAAGAAACACTGCACCCTGGGCTGAGGTTCTGTTTGCAGGCAAAATTTCTACTTTTTTTCAGTGAGCCATGGGCACTGTCATTTTGTGATCAGCAGCAAAACTCTCCAGACACAGGGATAAAAGAGCTGAAGCAATTTGGGTGGCATCGAATGTCAGCTTAAGAACATTGACAATGGACCAAATGGAAGCATATTAAGTAACCAGCACACCTGAGAGCTTTGCAAACCACACCCAAAGCCCTTAGTTCACAGGCAAATTGGGAGATTACATCCCACATCCACAGCCTCCACCAGCATATGGTCCCATT
Source organism: Spermophilus citellus (assembly GCF_964194105.1). Lineage (NCBI taxonomy): Eukaryota > Metazoa > Chordata > Mammalia > Rodentia > Sciuridae > Spermophilus > Spermophilus citellus. The sequence goes on along the minus strand of NC_138194.1, from coordinate 28,396,947 downwards.
ACAGGATCAACGTGCTACAGGGTTTTCTTGGTGAACTCTAAGAAAATATGCCAGACTTTATATGTTCTAGTGATTCTCCATCGTGGAATTTTGTTCTCTGCATAGAAACCACCATCCACTTCCTGCTAAACAGTGCTTGTATTAATTTTCAGGATCTAAAAGAAAATACCTGAGATAATCAACTTATAAAGAGAAAAGGCTTATTTTGACTCATAGTTTGGGAGGTTTCAGTCCCTATATGATTGGACCTATCCCTTTGAGCTTGTAGCCACACAGTTCATTGTGGTAAGAGTGTATGGCAGAACAAAACTGCTCACTTCGTGGTCAGGAAACCGAGAGGAGAGGAAGAGGGATAAGCCGGGGAGCCACAGTCCCCTTTGAGGGGACATTCCCACATCTCCCTCTACTGCCCACCTCTTAAATGTTTTACCGGTTTCCAAGAGCGCCACCCTGTGAACCAAGTCTGTAACACATGAGCCTTGGGGGGACATTCGAGATACAAACTACATTAGTACTATAGTTTGAAATTCTTCCAAGAGATAGTATAGTTACTATGAGTTCTTTTGAATTGTAATTTGTTGGATTTTTACTTTTAAATGATTTGAACGTTGATTCATCCCTGACTGGTGTCAGTCTAAGGCTCATTCTTCGCATCCTATGAATTTTTTGACACTTTTGTGTCTCCATTCATTTTTCAAATTATAGCAAGAAAATTCCTAAGATATGGGCCTCATGCAGCTAAGAATTTTAACATTTCACTTTCTTATACCCAAACCAGGCCAATTCTTTTGTGGTCTAGTGGTTAGGACCTAGTGCTTCTTCAGGATGCAAATCTGCTCTAAAACCAGTAACAAGGACAAGAACAGCCGGGCTGTTTTAAATTCAGGAGCCCGAGGAGATTCGCATAATTCACCCCATGAAAAAAACAGGCAAGTGGGCTTCAGAGAGGTCATGTCCTTTTCCCAGAGCCCCACATCCCCTAATTCTCAGACTTTAACTCAAAAATGGATTTCGCAGTGCATTCCTTTCCAAACCCACAGTACACAAAAACGTAGTCCATTCTATTCCAAGATCTGAGCCAGGTCTATACAGAAAACAAAACAAATAGAAAAAGCCAACTCCATTGGTGTGTCTCGTGAGTCCATCAAATAGCTCCTCAGTTCGCTCTTCCAGCCCCTGCACCTCCTACATAATACCCCCTATGCAGACACAGCCTGTGCTTAGCCCATGAATGCGTGGGGCTGCTGTGCACAGGAGTGTGTATGTGTGACTGTGCTTGTGAGGGATGCCTTGCAAATATTCCAGCATTTTCCAGGGAATTGGGTCACATTTTGTTTGCAAGAGCAAATAATGGAACAATGTTAAAACTGATTAAATTAAATCTCTTTTTTTTTCTCTCTTTCACATTTGTTCTGAGTTTCAGTAGGCAGAAAATGTCCACTCTACAGCCGTCCCCCTCCCCAGCAGTGGCCTGATTTTGCCAGGGCATTGTATTTCTACTTGCATTAGGGGCAAGAGTCAACCATTTTTATAAATGTTGGCACTAGGCTCCTGCATGCTGTAAAGCACAGCCATGATGCCACGAAAATTAAAACAAATGGGTGAGATTTAAAAAAATGTCTTCTATTTCTGGGGCCCAGCACCTCCCAGCCAGGCTCTCGTAGCCCCTGAAGAATCACCCAGACCAACTCCTGAGGGTACATTTTAAAACCAGTTTTTGGGATTCCAACATGGCGGCGGGCGCAGAGAGATCAAGTCTCTGACCTCTTCAGCTGTGCGGGCATAGGGAGTCGTAAACAATCTAAATTCTGTTTGCTCAGGATCACTAGGCAATGCTGAACTGATGTGGATCTGGGGCTATCAGTCTGGGCCTTTCAGAATACACACTGAGCCCGGATCGGCTGAATTCAAGCTCCCGTTCGCCTGCTTCCCGCAGACAAACAGCTGTGACTCAGCACTAATCCATCCAACAACTGGTCGGCCCTTCTGTTCCTACGGAGGTAAATGCCAACCGAGCCTTCATAGGTAGTGGCCACAGGTTTGAAATGGGGCTTGGGAGAGACAGTAAGGACCCACCCGTTGCATTGGTCACCCGGGAAAGGGAAACAAACTGTCGCCATTTGCAAGAGATACCACCATGGCAGAGAACTGACGTCATCAGACTGCAGCGGAGGAGATAACTTCATTGAAACCTGCGGCTACAGACGCTGAAAGCGAGAAGATCCTGGAACAACGTATTTCAAACACTGAAAGACAATGGATGCCAACCAAGAATTCTGTATCCAGCAAAATTAAGCTTCAGGTATGACAACGAAATAAAAATCTTTCATGATAAACAAAAGTTAAAAGAATTTGCAGCCAGAAAACCAGCATTGCAAAGCATTTTGAGCAAAACACTACACGAGGAAGAAATGAAAAACAATAACCTAAACCATCAGTGGGAAGTGCCTCCGTAAAGACAGAGGGCGAGGGGAAAGATAATCATGGAGAAACAAACTAAATTTTTTTAAAAAAGGATAAATAATCAAACATGGCTGGAAGTACAAAACATACATCAATAGTAACTCTAAACGTTAATGGTTTAAACTCTCCAATAAAGTGACATAGGCTGGTAACATGGATTAAAAAAACAAATCCAACAATATGCTGCCTCCAGGAGACACATCTGATTGGAAAAGACATACACAGGCTGAAGGTGAAAGGATGGGAAAAAATATACCATGCACATGGTCCTCGTAAGCAAGCAGGGGTGGCCATCCTCATATCGAATAAAATTGACTTCAAGACTAAGTTAATCAAAAGGGATAAGGAAGGACATTATATACTGTTAAAAGGAACCATTCACCAACAAGACATAACAATTATCAATATTTATGCACCAAATAATGGTGCTACGACATTCATAAAACAAATTCTCCTCAAGTTCAAGAATCAAATAGACCACAACACAATAATTATGGGTGACTTCAACACACCTCTCTCACCATTGGACAGATCCTCCAAACAAAAGTTGAATAAAGAAACTATAAAACTCAATACCACAATCAATAACCTAGACTTAACTGACATATATAGAATATATCAACCATCATCAAGTGGATATACTTTTTTCTCAGCAGCACATGGATCCTTCTCAAAAATAGATCATATATTATGCCATAGGGCAACCCTCAGTAAATATAAAGGGGTGGAGATAATACCATACATTTTATCTGATCATAATGGAATAAAACTGGAAATCAATGATAAAAGAAGGAAGGAAAAATACTGCATCACATGGAAAATGAACAATATGTTACTGAATGATCAATGGGTTACAGAAGACATAAAGGAGGAAATCAAAAAATTCTTAGAGATAAATGAAAATACAGACACAACATATCGGAATCTATGGGACACAATGAAAGCTGTTTTAAGAGGGAAATTCATCGCCTGGTGGTCATTCCTCAAAAAAAGAAAAAAACCAACAAATAAAGGAGCTCACACTTCTTCTCAAAGCCCTAGAAAAGGAAGAGCAAAACAACAGCAAATGTAGCAGAAGGCAAGAAATAATTAAAATCAGAGCGGAAATCAATGAAATTGAATCTAAAGAAACTATTGAAAAAATTAACAAAACTAAAAGTTGGTTCTTCGAAAAAATAAATAAGATTGACAGACCTTTAGCCATGCTAACAAAGAGAAAAAGAGAGAGAACTCAAATTACTAACATACAGGATGAAAAAGGCAATATCACAACAGATGCTACAGAAATACAGAAGACAATTAGAAATTATTTTGAAAACCTATATTCCAATAAAATAGAAGATAGTGAAGACATCGATAAATTTCTTAAGTCATATGATTTTCCCAGACTGAGTCAGGAGGATACACACAATTTGAACACACCAATATCAATGGATGAAATTGAAGAAGCAATCAAAAGACTACCAACCAAGAAAAGCCCAGGACCGGATGAGTATACAGCGGAGTTTTACAAAACCTTTAAAGAAGAATTAATACCAATACTTTTCAAGTTATTTCAGGAAATATAAAAAGAGGGAGCTCTTCCAAATTCATTCTATGAGGCCAACATCACCCTGATTCCGAAACCAGACAAAGACACCTCAAAGAAAGAAAACTACAGACCAATATCTCTAATGAACCTAGATGCAAAAATCCTCAATAAAATTCTGGCGAATCGAATACAAAAACACATCAAAAAAATTGTGCACCATGATCAAGTAGGATTCATCCCTGGGATGCAAGGATGGTTCAATATACGGAAATCAATAAATGTTATTCACCACATCAATAGACTTAAAGATAAGAACCATATGATCATCTCGATAGATGCAGAGAAAGCATTCGACAAAGTACAGCATCCCTTTATGTTCAAAACATTAGAAAAAATAGGGATAACAGGAACTTACCTTGACATTGTAAAAGCTATCTATGCTAAGCCTCAGGCTAGCATCATTCTGAATGGACAAAAGTTGAAGGCATTCCCTCTAAAATCTGGAACAAGACAGGGATGCCCTCTCTCACCACTTCTATTTAATTTAGTCCTTGAAATACTAGCCAGAGCAATTAGACAGACAAAAGAAATTAAAGGCATAAAAATAGGAAAAGAAGAACTTAAATTATCACTGTTTGCGGACGACATGATCCTATACCTAGAAGACCCAAAAGGGTCTACAAAGAAACTACTAGAACTAATAAATGAATTCAGCAAAGTGGCAGGATATAAAATCAATACGCATAAATCAAAAGCATTTCTGTATATCAGCGACCAAACTTCTGAAACGGAAATGAGGAAAAACACTCCATTCACAATATCCTCAAAAAAAAAATAAAATACTTGGGAATCAACCCAACAAAAGAGGTGAAAGATTTATACAATGAAAACTACAGAACCCTAAAGAGAGAAGTAGAAGAAGATCTTAGAAGATGGAAAAATATGCCCTGTTCATGGATAGGCAGAACTAACATCATCAAAATGGCGATATTACCAAAAGTTCTCTATAGGTTTAATGCAATGCCAATCAAAATCCCAACAGCATTTCTTGTAGAAATAGAGAAAGCAATCATGAAATTCATATGGAAAAATAAAAGACCCAAAATAGCAAAAGCAATTCTAAACAGGAAGTGTGAATCAGGCGGTATAGCGATACCAGATTTCAAACTATATTACAGAGCAATAGTGACAAAAACAGCATGGTACTGGTACCAAAACAGGCGGGTGGACCAATGGTATAGAATAGAGGACACAGAGACTAATCCACAAAGTTACAACTATCTTATATTTGATAAAGGGGCTAAAAGCATGCAATGGAGGAAGAATAGCATCTTCAACAAATGGTGTTGGGAAAACTGGAAATCCATATGCAACAAAATGAAACTGAATCCCTTTCTCTCGCCATGCACAAAAGTTAACTCAAAATGGATCAAGGAGCTTGATATCAAATCAGAGACTCTGCGTCTGATAGAAGAAAAAGTTGGCTCCGATCTACATATTGTGGGGTCGGGCTCCAAATTCCTTAATAGGACACCCATAGCACAAGAGTTAATAACAAGAGTCAACAAATGGGACTTACTTAAACTAAAAAGTTTTTTCTCAGCAAGAGAAACAATAAGAGAGGTAAATAGGGAGCCTACATCCTGGGAACAAATTTTTACTCCTCACACTTCAGATAGAGCCCTAATATCCAGAGTATACAAAGAACTCAAAAAATTAGACAATAAGATAACAAATAACCCAATCAACAAATGGGCCAAGGACCTGAACAGACACTTCTCAGAGGAGGACATACAATCAATCAACAAGTACATGAAAAAATGCTCACCATCTCTAGCAGTCAGAGAAATGCAAATCAAAACCACCCTAAGATACCATCTCACTCCAGTAAGATTGGCAGCCATTAGGAAGTCAAACAACAAGTGCTGGAGAGGATGTGGGGAAAAGGGTACACTTGTTCATTGTTGGTGGGACTGCAAATTGGTGCAGCCAATTGGGAAAGCAGTATGGAGATTTTTTGGAAACCTGGGAATGGAACCACCATTTGACCCAGCTATTCCCCTTCTTGGTCTATTCCCTAAAGACCTAAAAAGAGCATGCTACAGGGATACTGCCACATCGATGTTCAGATGTTCATAGCAGCACAATTCACAATAGCTAGACTGTGGAACCAACCCAGATGCCCTTCAATAGATGAATGGATAAAAAAAATGTGGCGCTTATACACCATGGAATATTATGCAGCACTAAAAAATGACAAAATCATGGAATTTGCAGGGAAATGGATGGCACTAGAGCAGATTATGCTTAGTGAAGCTAGCCAATCCCTAAAAAACAAATACCAAATGTCTTCTTTGATATAATGAGAGCAACTATGAACAGAGTAGGGAGGAAGAGCAGGAAGAAAAGATTAACATTAAACAGAGACATGAGATGGGAGGGAAAGAGAGAGAAAAGGGAAATTGCATGGAAATGAAGGGAGACCCTCATTGCTATACAAAATTACATATAAGAGGTTGTGAGGGGAATGGGAAAATTAACAAGGAGAGAAATGAATTACAGTAGATGGGGTAGAGAGAGAAGATGTGAGGGAAGGGGAGGGGGGATAGTAGGGGATAGGAAAGGTAGCAGAATACAACAATTACTAATAGGGCATTATGTAAAATTGTGGATGTGTAACTGACGTGATTCTGCAATCTGCATTTGGGGTAAAATTGGGGGTTCATAACCCACTTCAATCTAATGTATGAAATATGATTTGTCAAGAGCTTTGTAATGTTGTGAACAACCAATTAAAAAAAAATGTCTTCTGAGCCAAGGACCCAGCTTGAAGGCTGAAGTCTACAGAGCAGAGGGTTCAGTGAAGAATGAGTAGATGAATCTCCAGACCTCTGGGCAGAACGCTCACGGAACACAGTCCCCTAAGACAGTGTGACAAACCCGAGCATGCTTGGTTGCTGTCGATTAACACAGTCTCTGAGTCCAGCTGAAGGAGAGTCCAAAGAATTCCCTGGGAACCAAGTCGGTATTGATTCCATTGCCCACTGTTACAAGACTTAGGAAACTGCTCGAGACAATTTAGGTGTAATTAGAGCTCAATGCCTAAGGCTTTGCTTTCATGCTGGACTGGAACTCGTCTGCCTGGCCTGCAGGCCACAAAAGTTGGACTAGGCTTCCCTGAACACCCCCTCACCATTACCCACAATAAGATTCTCACAGGAAATGAGAGCAAAAAACTAAATTTTGACTTGTGGCACAGGAGTGTTAATACCAATAAAATCTGTTGGCCAGATGGATTAGTGGGAATGAATTTCCACAGGCATTTAAGAAACTGAAATCACTGTAGCAAGGAGCTACTCAAGTCTTTGTAGGATCATTGGGCATATCATTCTTACCTCCTTTGCTTTCTAAGTCAATATATAAAATATAATAGGAGAGAGAGAGAGACAGCAGACCTAGACTCATACAAATCAGCAGTGCTGTTATGCTTAAGGCCTAGAAGAATTGCAGAAAGGTAAAATTAACATGTGTTTTTGAAGCAAAGGAAAACAGAATTGGAAGTGAATACTTAAAATTAACTAAGCTTTTAAATCTCTTTAAGGTTGATTATTGAGAAGTCCTGCATTTGGATGAGATATTTGAACATGATACTGTGTGTTATCATATGACTAGAATCAAAATAGCAGAAAAACATATATGCATTTTAAAAGCAAGTAAAAAATCTGGCAAGTGCACATACTTCTCATTGAATTGATGACAACTGTTAAGTTTTTCTTGTAGTGTTGATAAGGCATGATTCTGCCCACTCTGTGTTGACTAGCTTTAGAGAAGAGGATACAAAACTGTTCTTGACATTAAATCCAGAAGTATTGTCCATTTAAAAAATAAAATGTTCTTATTTAATTAGAACTCTGGTACCTCCATAAAATGCTAGGTCAGATCTTCAGTGAGGAGCAACCAGAAGTTGAGCTTTGCTAAATAGTTGAAAGGAAGAAATAAGTTTTAAGTGAGCTTTCCATTTGAATTTATCTATGCAAATCTGAGTTCAATTTAAAAAAAAAAAAAAGATCAAAAGTAAGCTGTAAACTTGAATTGATTAAAACCTGGAAATTGTAGAGAATATTTCTGACACCACCTAGCCTTTCAAATGGCTGGATTCTGCCAATTATAAAATGTCTAGAGGCTGGGGTTGTGGCTCCGTGGTAGAGTGCTCACCTAGCACGTGTGAGGTGCTGGGTTCAATCCTCAGCACCACATAAAAATAAATAAATAAAATAAAGGTATTGTGTCCAACTACAAATAAAAAAAATCTCTGTTTAATAAAATGTCTAAAGATATCTAAAACTTTGAAATATGTAACCAGAACTCACTATCACACTCAAGTTTATCCCTTTCACTGGCATTAAGTACTGGACAAAGAAGTGATGTATGTTACACACACACACACAGACAGACATTTTAACACACTCACGTATATGGTTATTAATGTGATTAGTAATACAGGGATGGCAACTTAGATATAGAAAAATGTTGACTTAAATAGTTGAGGGTATCAGTGCATATTACATTGTACTATTAATCTACAAACAGTGCTGACGATAATTTGCTGAAGGTGGGATTTGGGGATAACTTTAAAGAGCCTGGTTGGTGGGCCCTGTAATAAGAACGCTGCTGAAGTGCAGACTTGGGAAGACAAGGTGTGGCTTGAGTTTGTGGCAGAAACAACTTCAAGCTCCATTGCACATCACAACAAAGCAAATTGGATAGAACCTCAAATTATGGGCTTGGATAAGGCCAGGGCCATTCTCCTTTTGTATGCTAAGATCTATTGGGATTATTATTTTTTTTAAGTGAAGAGGAGTACTTGCAGGGTAGCAACAGACCTGGAGACCAATCAACAAGCATTTCTTCAGCCATCTTTTAATTCTCTATGCAAAACTACACTTCACAGCATTCAAAGATCATCACCGTGGGTCTGACTTTCTGTGTGTCTGTCAGTCTTTGTTCATGTATTTGCATAAATTTGAACCTCTTACATTTGGGGTGGCAGACACAAACAAGGCCTTGGCCTGATAACAGGCCTAAAGTCAGTGGAGTAGGTTGATGCTTCCTTTTCTTAGGATTAGCCAGAGTGACCTGCAGAGGTCAAGCTTCAATGTCGTGGTGGAAAAATCTTTCCCTCTGCTCCACAGCAATACCCAATAGTAAGTAAGTAGACAGGGAGTTTAAATGAAAATGCTCCGAGGCAGCAGTGCAAAGGTTACAAAGTACACATGGGTCTCCAGGAGAACTATTGAGAACAATAGTTGCAGTCGATTTATTGATTCCTCATAGAAGGAAAAACAAAATTCAATATATGGTGAGTTTCAAGATATTTCATATCTATGGAGGGGACTTGATTGGTTTTCGGAGACAATTTGACAATCAAATTCAATAATAATAATAAAGGCAAGAAGCAAGAGAGGACTGTAAACTTTTAGAAATCTATTTTTAAAAAGATCGCCTACCATACGTAAGAAAATAAATGCCAAAAATAGGGTTAATATGATAAATGTTCAGAAAGAATCCTCTTAAAATCTTTATGCTGGGATCAGCAGTTACCTGGGTTCCCATCTTTTGTCTCAATTGCTTTATTAGGCAGGGCTCTCCAGCATACAATTCATTTTAAAATATTGCTTAGTATCATTTTTTATTCCAAAATAGTTACAAGTTCATGCTGGTACCAAATGTAAATCACGTTCATGTCTTTCTGAAAACCATGGCAGGGATTTTAATCACGTTCACTGGAACATATGGTCAGGTGTGTGCATTATTCTGAAAGGTTACACATATATATTTTCCAAACACATGTGCATACTCTGTCCCAAGCCGTGAAAGTGTCCATTGGTCTGAACTTTCATCCGCTTATTTCACTTTCAGATGAGCTTTCACATTGAACTCTCAGCAGTATTGACTTATTAAAATGCTACTGCTTGCCAACTGGAAGACTGTCAAGCATTTTTTTTTCAGCTTTCTCTTTTACACTGCAATTCAGAAGAAAATGCTCTAACTCTCACACTGCATCACAAATGATTTTCATATTCCCACCTTAAGTAACAAGGCAGTTACCTTAAGTAACAAAGCAGTGACCTAACCATTGCAAATGGCATGCATGCGGTCCTCAGTGTCAAGGTAAGTTGCCCATGTTGCTCCAGGAGAGACTGTTTTTATTTTCCTAGCAAAGCCACCAAATGAAATATTTTATTTCATTTGTAGTACAATGGCTGTGAAAGAAACAGTCATCTTTATGTATGTACAACATGTCTTTCTGACATAAGACTGAAATAAATACAGAGAATATGTTTGAATTTAAGGCTTTTATGAACAACACAGTCCCTTATTACTTACATACTGCATGAATCTGACTTTCCATATTTCAGATGCCAGCAATAGACTCCATCTCTTCCAATGAACCCCTATTGCTGATACTATCTACAAGCTATTTTGATATTCTGTGAGAACGAGGCCTCTTTTGGAAGCATATATGTAACTCCCACTGATACTGATCCAAGTAGTGCATTGCAGAATGAAGAAAGAGAATGCATAAGCAAGACTTTGCTTTGTTTATTTATGACAGCATAAGGTGTTAGCAAGCCATACATACACCCGAACTTTAGAAAGATCTGCAAGTATTTTCATAAAAGTGAATCCAATCCTGTATATACCCATGTACCTTTCTTGATAAAGGCAATGAAGGAAGCAAATGTTTTTGCCCAGATTTTATAAATGAAGTCAGGAGAATGTAGTAAACTCTTCAGTAATGAAGGTTGAAGTATCAAGCAAAATCATTTGCATAAATACTGATGATATTCACATATTTACCAGTAGAGTTTTTAATTTCATGGGTAGCTCATTATTCTTCATTAGTATTATCAAATTATATTATCAATTGCTTTTGCTATAGGGCAAATTACATTGGCAGAAATAAGGAACTTAACAAATTTAATGGGCTCTGGGAAGCTTAAGGAGGTAGAAAGGGGTATGGCCATCAAAGGCTGCTCTAGGAACATAATGGGCTGAGTTTCCAGGAAGAAAAGAAGAACAAAGTGAGAAGAGACTAAATGCCAGTGGCTGTTTATCAGACCCAAATTCTATGGGGATGTAATTGTGCAAAAGTAACATTTTTAAAAAAGAAATGGTAAATAAAATAAAATGGCTGAGTGACAATGAAGCCTAAGAGTCATGCTCAAGTGTTCCTGATTTACTAGGAATTCCAATGGTGGAATTATGAACTGAAAGAACCATTCAGGGACCCCAGTCCATAAGACATAGCCACATGCTCTTAGAAGATCAGAATTATCTCCTGATACCTCTCCTACTCCTACACATTAGCAAGGTTAGTATTAAATCTCAGCCATTCAAAGAGCTCAGCTAATAATCTATGGAGAACATGAGAGGATGCAAAGATAGCCACACTCATATCCTCAGCTGAGCAATGCTGGACAATGATAGAAAGGAATGCCATCCCCTTCCATCCACCCCAGACATCTTAAGAGGGCATTGTGGGGAGCTACAAGGAAGTCAGGCTATTTGGCATAGGGGTGGGAGTAAACTTCCATGCAGTAGACGCCAGTATACTGAGGACAAAGGGCCTCTTGAAGGATCAGAAAGTGGCCACCATCTCCTTCATCCTAATTCTAGGAAGAAAGAGACTTTCTGGTGGCTTAATAAACCCCACATTCTATAAATCACTCTTTATTTGGTTGCTGACAAAAAGAAATTTCAGGGTTGTGACAGTTAATTTTGTGTGTCAGTTTGGCTGGGCCATGAGGCTCAAATATTTGGTCAAACATATTCTGGTTGTTTCTGCAAAGGTGTGTTTTGGATAGGATTAGATTTAAATCTGTGGACTTTGAAAAAAGCATATTACCTTCCATAATAAGTGTGGGACTCATCCAATCAGATGGAGACCTTCACAGAACAGAGATTGACCTCTTCTCAGTAAGAACCAACACTGCTAAGAGACAGCCTTTGGGCTCAGTCGGGAGCTCTTCCCTGGATCTCAAGTCTGCTGGCCCAAGATGCAGATTCCAGACCTGCACTCCCAAAATTGCAAGTTTGTAGAGGTGCAAAACCAACTCCTTAAAATAGATAGCTCTGCCTCTCCCTACATATATGTACATATCTGCACCCACACATTATGGGTTCTGTTTATGTGAACATCCTGTTCTTCTCTGAAGAACCGTGACAAATATGGGGCCTTACATTCAGGAATCTGTTAAGAGATACAACACAAACTCAAACAAATTATCAGATGTACACATTCAGTGCATCATACATTTACGCACATGTAGTTGAAAGAGTGAAAAAACATAGTGAGATATAACCTATGTTATGGCATATTTTACCAAGGTCACTAGCATGATTTCTTCTGACTAACAGAAGGAATGCATTCCCAGGTCAGAAAAGTTTGCTCTTTGAAGAACAAGGGTTACTCTCCTGCCACAAGCCCTAATCCCAATGGGCAATGTGACATAAGGAAAGACTGATAAAGTCTGAGAGACCTAGACCCACAAAGGTGTGTGCTCACTGCTCTCTACAAGTTACCTGTCCTTTTGCATGCTACCTCTTAGCAGACAGAGAAAATATAAATAGATGACATATGTAGACTACCTCAAACAAACCTGGCCCTTTGCAGATGATCAATAAATATTATTATTGACACTCTATCATGCAAACAAGAATGAGATCTCTCTGCCACCAAGAACCTGCCTATTTTATTTTCGTTTTCTCTTGAAAACCTAATTCTATGGTGAATCAAACTTCAAAGACAAATGCGATTTAAATTGATGCACTCCCAGCTTATTTTGGGCACAACATGGTCAGCATTTGGTAACCTTAACAACGGTATTGTCTCAGAGTGAAGAGAATTTTCCGTCTCCTCTTGAGGTACTAAATGTTCCTTCTCATCCATTACTGACAGCAATTTATTAAAAACAAAGAATATTTTTCATAAAAAATATAAGAAAGCAAGTAGAGGGGGAAATGTTTTTATTATGGCCAATATTCTTTCTTTGAAGCTATTACCAAATAAGTTGTAAGCCGGAATATATGATGAGTTCTGCTACAATTTAAATCATGAATGTTCCCCAAAGGCCCAGGTGTTAGAGACCTGGTCCCAAGAGTGGTGTTATTGAGAGGCAATGGAACCTTTGAGAGGTGGGGCCCAGTGGAAGATCCTTTGGTTACTTGGGGGTATGGCTTTGAAGAGGATGTGTGATATTGCAGTCCTTTCCATTGTTTCTACTTCTTGGCCAAAAGGTGAATCATTTTCTCTGCCATGTGCTCACACCGTGATGTGCTCCCCCATGCCAGTCCCAAATGCAACAGAGCCAACCAATCGTAGACCAAAAACTCCAAAACTGTATCCAAAATAAACTTTTTCTATGTTTATCATCTCAGGCATTTTGTTATAGCAACTGAAAGCTGACTAATATAGCTCTTAAAAACATATGATCACAGAGAACAAAGTGTAAAACTTTAGGAACCACGTTGATGAAACAAAAGTAAGAGTGGAAAAAAAATAACAACTCTGAGAAACTCCAAACCAAATTCAGTGCCATACTGCTTACCAGAAAGCCATTGTACTTCCTTTCTAAGGTGTAGCCAGGGAAACCTTTTATAAAAAGAGATGGCTTTGGATTTTTTTAATTAATCATAACCTAAGATAAATGTTCACAATTCCCCATTGAAAGGATGTCTATGTTTAAGCTCTCCAATTGACTCTATACTGATGTTTAAAAAAGAAAAAGGAAAAAAATAAGACAAGACATTTGTTATGTTTTTCCTTTTTGTGACATAAAGATTCTGCAAAAGGAAAAGATAGGCTCTGCTCAGAGAATTGGTATTTATCTGTCTACACCTAACATGTATCCTGGATGCTTCCGGGGAAACACACACTTGAAGAGTTACCCACAGGAGCCATCATTCACAAAGTTCTAGATGCCTTATGCAATGGCTGGATTGCCTAACAGCCTGGAAATCATTGACAACATTCATTTGCCTTCTGTGGCACCTGCAGACAATGAGAAAAGTCTAGAGAAATGAAAAACATTTCCACTGTGTGAGCAGGCAGCTGGTATCACTGCCAGGATGTTATAACTAATGTACCGACAAAACACCCGTGGTTCAACCAGGTTGCTTTCATCTTCCATTGGTATCAACACAGTCACTTTTTTGAATAAAGTCCAATTAACTTGGCCCATTTTCGCAGGGCCTAATATACAACAGGGAAAGCCATTTATAAGAATTGGATACAAGTCATGGAGATCATTTTCTAAAGTTGTATTATTCTATGTTTTGAACTTCTACTTTTGTAGAAAAGTTGAGAGCACAAATTTTATTGACTGTGATGCTAGAACCCAATATGTAAAGTTAGTAAAGAATGTCAATCATTCTGCTTTAATTAAAGATATTTTATCTGAAAGAGCACTTAGAGTTAGAAATAAATAACCAGCCAGGCATAACTGATACTAACATATAGATGCATTTATTTTAAAAGTATCCAGAAGATGCTTAAGTGATCTTGGCAGAGAAAAATCAGGGAGACTTATTAATATTCCCTGTCTGGGATGATCTGAAAGAATCTTAGTATCAAACATATTTAGTTTTCTCTCAAAACTCAGACACTACCAATGTGATTTGTGGATTTGGTCCCCTTTGTCAGTGAATTTCAAATGTGGATGAAGCTCAGAATAACATGAGCAGCTTTTCAGACCTTGGGATCATATGCTCCTAAAGGGAAACCCAAGCACCTGTACTTGAAAGTTTGAGAAATGCTTCTACTGGCACCCAATTTTTTAACAATTCCATGCAAATTTGGAAAGAGAAGATTCTCCATTATCAGGATGTAATGTTTGATATGTAAACAAAAGGTCTACCTTATTTATTGCATTGTTAGATTTTTGAAATATAATTTTTTGCTTTTGTTCCACTTGACCTGTCTTGAAATGAATCATGCATTTAAAACTGGGTTTGAAATGAATCATGCATTTAAAACTCACTTTTGTTTAATATGAGTGATATCTCCTTGAGGCATCAAATGTAGCTTTTAACATTACAAAGCGTCCTTTATCTCATTTAATGCTTTTTGGATTTAATGGGCTTTGTTGTCAGAATTGTAACACTTATCTTTTCTCTCTCTCTCTCTCTCTCTCTCTCTCTCTCTCTCTCTCTCTCTCTCTGCTATAGTTCTTGTTTAGCTTGGTAAATTTGTGTCTACATCATTTCATTGCTAAACTTTGAAATCACTAAAAAAAATTTTAAGTGGTTCTCAATGGTGAAAACATAATTATTTGCCTGCTTTATCCCACATTACTCATATAACAAACTCAGATTATCCATATCAAAACCATCAACAACCAAATGATTACTAGCTATTCTAACAGGGTTAAACGTCAACTCACTGGGGCTTAAAGTGACCTGGAATACTTGCTGGTTGTGTGGTTATATCATCTATTTAGATAGGTTCATTTGTTTCATTTTCCTTTTGCTTTTAGGGATTTCTTTTTCAAAATTAATTTTTAAATTTTATGAAATATTTATGCATTTCCAAATCAAAGTTTCAAAACAAAGTTTATTCCAAAAAGTCTAGTTTCTGTTCCTGACCCCTGTAACCTACCCCCTACCTCTCACATACAAAATTATTGATGATCATATGGTTAATCTGTTCAATTTTTTTAAATTCAAAAATATATAAGTGCATATATAAGTGTATGTATATATTTGTACAAAAATCCTTTTAAAAATAAATAGTAGAATATATGTTCTTCTCTACTTTTTTACTAAATAACATATCCTGAAAATAATTTTTAGTATATGTAAGTATCACTTATTTTTACAATAAGCAACTCGTTTAAGGAAATTATTCAACATCTACTCCTTCTCTGAATAACATTTGGAGGACAATACTGTTAAATGCCATTATTTGTCACACACTTGCTTTTCTTCTTAGGCAAGTTATATCAATTCAGCTGACTATTCTAAGAGTCAAAATAGTTTTCATAGTTCTGAGAATACCCCTCATAATGCTTGGGGCTATAGGGTAGCCTATGTTTATCTATGACATCTAATTACTTTATCAACAGCTCCAAAATTTTATCCATTTGTTTCTCTCTAATCCTTTCCATGAGAGACATATTCTTTCAGAGTCTAAGACCATGTATCACATAGACCCCCCCAAAAAAATGACATCTTTTTTTTAATAATAGTTTGCAATCTTGGTCATCTGGCCAATTTAAGAGGAGGTAAGAAATAGTAAAGACATAATTGATACTACATTTGGAGTCAAGAATTTTATCCAAGAAGCACAGAGAAAATTTGAACTAGGAATCCAAAGAAAGCCAAAGCTCTTTTTTCTCTTGAGCTTAGTAAGCCACCTTGCTTCAAGGGAACAGTTTCAACACACCCTGATCCAAGTTGAAAGGTCTACTAGTCAACTACTAGTGAAGATTTCATTTCGATCAATCCCGAGAGAGAGAACTGCAAATCCTTTGTCTGAGCCCCTAAAGCAATTTTTAGCTACAATGCTTCATGGGGAATTAACTCATAATATTTCTGGACTCTTATCTGTTTCATTTGTACATGTCCTTTCCCATGGAAACAATTGTTTCTTATTTTATGGTTATGTACCCTTCTGAGCAATGTTGAATATGTGGTGTTTATTGTGTGTACTCTAAAAGCACCTGCTTATCTACCATAAAATGAATAATGCTCTTTGAACACCCTGCTTTTGGAAGGGACTAACAAGGGGCTTGGGCTTGGGTTTAGTGGCAAAGCGCATGCTTAGCACACAGAAAGCCCCTTCATTTAATTCCCAGCAGGTATCAAAAATTTAAATTTAATTAATTAATTAAAAAGTAAAGAAACATAAGTAAGAATTTGGTCTTCGCATAATGCTTTTTGAGAAGCTGGATGAAACATTCAGTTTGGATTTTATCTTATTTCTCCTAAGAACTTAGAGGTTTTCTGGTCTACCTACTCCAAATTAACATTTGAACATATTTTTCTCCTTTTGTTTTGTCTCTTTTCCCATTTTAAAAGAAAAGCCTGGATTCTCAGTGTTTAATACTTTCTATTGAACACCATGGTTACACTGTTTTCTCTCTTTTTTTTTTTTAAGATGCACTCTCTTACTTATATGTTGGTTTCATCTAAATCAGGACATACTGAAAATGCTCCAATTATTGTTTAATGGTCAGAGGGAAAAAAAACTACAATACATATTATTCCAAGGCTATTTTTCCTGTATTATTTAGAAAATATTTCTTGAAAATAGCTTTAATTCCTCTTGTTAGTCTCTGTCATTTACTCTCTGCTCACAGAAAATGGAAAAGAATGAACTTATATTTCTGAATAATATGCCATTTGTGAAATTAGTTATTGAGCTTATACATGTTTTTTAACTTTATGTATTATCTATGGCTCTTTAGTGCTCATAGTTCTATAAAAGTCTAATAAAGGTGAAATAAATCTACTTGCACATGAAAATATGCTTAGTTTGAGCCCAGAGATATAGAGTTGGAAAGAATGTCCCTGTCACCTTTACAAGGAAGAAAAACCTGGATGTACTTCAAATTCATGACTTTCCTGCAGAACAAGGGTTTTTTTGTGTTTTTTTTTTTTTTTTTTTTTTTTTGGTGGTGGGAGGGGTGCAACACTAATCTAAACTCCTGAGACAGGTGTCTGCAGGGATAAACCAGATCCAAGCGTTTGTTATTTGAGGACAGATACCAACAGATGTCCTGTAAGCCAATACAAAAATTCACCTAGAAATGTTCAACAAATTGCTAAAGGCTGGGGTGTGGACCAATATAAGGATGTTCACCCTTCTGCAGACATTTCCTCCAGGAACCCACCAGGCACTTGCAAGGAAAGATCCAGGTGTTATTGAGAAAGATTTTTTTCCTGTTGCTGGCTTGGGAGAGAAACAGCAGCCCCTGCTGAAACCCTGAATCTTCTCTCCTCTTTCTGCCCAATGGAACAAAAGATTTGAGGTCTGCAGAGGGCAGAGCAACAAAAATAGTCACCTGAGGGGACTAGTGGAAAGCCACTGAATCTGGGGCAGGGAAACATGAAAAAAATGGAGAAGTCTCTCATCCTGCAGGGAGCAACAGGAATTGACGCTGGGCCCAGTGCATCCAGAAGACGGGTGGAGACACATGGGAAGGTCACATCCCGTAGACCTGTCTTCACAGTTCCTGGCAAGACAGGCTTAATCAGAGCATCAGTGAACACACCACACACACACACACACACACACACACACACATACACACACACACCACTCTACTAATGAATGTCAAATAAAATTGACAGTACAATTAGGTAGGGAGGCCTAAGTCAATTGGGAAACAACTACTGAGAAAAACCCTCTGGCAAATTGGGCTACACCCTAAGCATAGGTATTACTAAAGGAATGTGAAGACTATGATACACTAAGGTTGGCCATAGTACCAGCATCGGTGACATAAGACAAAAGACAGCAACCTCAAAAAAAAAAAAAAAAAACAGTCAAACAGTCGCAGAGTTTTACACATGAATGGCTAGGGAACACATAAACACTATGTAGCTGTGGTGCCTTACCTTGAAAAGATGTGCTGTTTCCTTTGGAAGGGATGTGGGAAAAATTGTAGCTTGTGAGTTACCAGCAAGTGGTGGGAGAAGGACTATCGGAAATAGAAGGAAAGCTTTAATATTGGATGTGGATGAGTGCGGCTCCTAACATACACAGTGAGCTGATAAGTTTTTTTTTTTTTTTAATTATTTTATTGTTGGTTGTTCAAAACATTACATAGTTCTTATTATACCATATTTCACAGATTGATTCAAGTGGGTTATGAACTCCCATTTTTACCCCGAATACAGATTGCTGTGTCACATCAGTTACATTTCCATTGATTTACAAATTGCCTTTCTAGTGACTGATGTATTCTGCTGTCTATCCCATTCTCCACTGTCCCCTCACCCCTCCCCTCCCCTCCCCTCCCCTACTCTCTCTCCATCCCCTCTATATAAGTGGAAGAAACGATTTATAGCTGATAAGTTTTGAAGCATGTGCATGCATGTGGTTTTTATAGTCCTATATGATCCTGCTACTCTAGGTGGAGTTTTTAGTGCTTATCTTGTGATTCTGATGGATAAAATGTACATAAGCTTAAATTGTACTTCAATATATCAATCATGTTGAAATCTATTCCATTTTTTAAACAAATATTATAGCCAAACTGATTATACCTTCACAGTTCTACCTTACTCTGTTATTAAATCCACATCTGTTATTATAATTATTAGCTAGGTTGCAATTATCATAGAGTATAAAATGATCAACAACGGCTCCCAAAACACTCCAATAGTCAGCATGACAAAATTTGATCCCAGGATATCTGAACCCAGTATTCATACTTATCCCTTGGCTGCCAAACCAGGACAGCAACTGAGGGAACAATCAGGACTTCACAGCTGATCTTTGAAAATATGATTTAGATATAGCAATAGGAGAAACCCCCAAACTAGGAGAGATTTCAAAGGAAATGGAAAGAGAAAGTGGTGAAGCAACTTGTGAGGATAGGTCTCTCAAATGTTTGCAAAGAAGGAAGGGAGAAAGATCAGCCATTTGAGAACAGAGTAAGGATCCCTTTTAGAACAGGGAAGATGTAAGTATATTGACAGATTGGTAGACCAAAGGCAAAGGACAAGCAGAGTCAAGATGCAAGAAAAGAATCAACAAAGCTGGCGAAACAATCTTGAAAGGCAGAAGAGAAAGCCATCAAGTTCACAAATCCAGGTATTGGTCATTGGCAAGAGGAGGTCAACAGAGAGGGATTAGACAAGGGTATTTTTTTCTTTCATGTTTCAGCTATGCTAAATATCAAGCATCTAATTCAGATTATATGCTACACTCTTGCTCTCCTCTTCATGCAAGTGTTTGGCTATAGATAAGGAGTAGATGGCATCATACGCTTTCAGTGTTACTCCAGGAAATAAAGAATGGCTGAAAAATGAAATTAAACCCCTATCTCTCACCCTGCACAAAACTCAACTCCAAGTAGATCAAGGATGTAGGAATTAGGCCAGAGACTCTGCACCCTAATAGAAAAAACAGCTGGCCCAAATCTACATCATGTCAACTTAGGACCTGACTTGTATATTAAGACTCCTAATGTGCAAGAAGTAAAATCAAGAACCAATCAGTGGGATGGATTCAAACTAAAAAGCTTCTTTGCAGCAAAACAACAACAACAACAAAGAAGTGAAGAGAGAGACTTCAGAATGGGAGCAAATTTTTACCACACGCACATCAGATAGAGCACTGATCTCCAAGATATATAAAGAACACAAAAAACTTAACACTAAGGTAACAAACAGCCCAATCAGTAAATGGGCTAAGGAAATGAGCACACATCACAAAAAGATATACAATCAATCAACAAATTTATCAAAAAATGTTCAACATCTCTAGCAATCAGAGAAATGCAAATTAAAACTGAAATTTTATCTCACTCCAGTTAGAATGGCAATTATGAAAAAAAAAACAATAAACGTTGGCAAGGATGTGGGGGGAAAAGGTACACTGATTCATTGCTGGTGGGACTGCAAAATGATACAACCACTTTGGAAAGCAGTATGGAGATACCTTAGAAAACTTAGAATGAAGCTACCATTTGACCAGCTATCCCATTCCTCAGTCTATACCCAAAAGACTTAAAAGCAGCATACTACAGTGATGCACCCAACTCCATGTTTATAGCAGCTCAATTCATAAGAGCTAAACTGGGGCAGCAGCCTAGATGCCCTTCAATACATGATGTTGTTTTGATCCTGAGCTTAGAGGAAATGTTTTCAGCTATCTACCATTATGTATGATATTAGCTGTGGGCTTGTCACATTTCACTTATTAGATTGAGATAGATTTGTTTTATATGCAATGTATGGAAAGATTTACCATTAAAGGATGTCAAATTTTGTAAGTAAAAAAATTACTGCATCTACTGAAATAATAATCTGATTTTTATCCTTCATTCATGAGGCATATCGCGTTTATTGAAGTGTGCATTTTAAATTATCCTGGCATTCTAGGAATAAGTTCCGCTTATTTATGGTGCTTGAGGATTTTAATATGTTCTTGAATTTGGTTTCTAGTTTTTTTATGGAGGATTTCTGCCTTTATGTCCATCAAGGATATTGGCCTATACCCTCCTTTTCTTTTACTCTTGTGTGACTGGTATTAAGGTGAGGAGTCAGAAGTTGTTCCCTCCACCGTGATTTTCTCCATATCAATTTTTTGGAAGAGTTTGAGAAGGATTGGCATTAATTCTTTTTTAAATGTTTGGTAAATTCAGCAATGAAGATATCAGGTATTATGATTTTCTTTTTTTCTTATTCTTTTTTCTTTATTTATGACAGCGAAGTACATTACAATTCATATTACATATAGAGAGCACAATTTTTCATATCTCTGGTTGTACACATAGTATATTCACACCAATTCGTGTCTTCAGACATGTACTTTGGATAATAATGTCCACCACATTCCACCATCATTAATTACCCCGTGCCCCCTTCCTTCCCCTCCTACCCCTCTGCCTTATCTAGAGTTCGTCTATTCCTCCCATGCTTCCTCTTCCTACCCCATTATGAATCAGCCTCCTTATATCAAAGAAAACGTTAGGCATTTGGGTTTTGGGGGATTGCTTAACTTCACTTAGCATTATCTTCTGTAACTCCATCCATTTATCTGCAAATGCCATGATTTTATTCTCTTTTATTGCTGAGTAATATTCCATTGTGTATAGATGCCACATTTTTTTTATCCACTCATCTACTGAAGGGCATCTAGGTTGGTTCCACAACTTAGCTATTGTGAATTCTGCTGCTATAAACATTGATGTGGCTGTGTCCCTGTAGTATGCTGTTTTTAAGTCCTTTGGGTATAGACCAAGGAGAGGGATAGCTGGGTCAAATGGTGGTTCCGTTCCCAGTTTTCCAAGAAATCCCCATACTGCTTTCCATATTGGCTGCACCAATTTGCAGTCCCACCAGCAATGTATAAATGTGCCTTTTCCCCCCACATCCTCACCAACACTTATTGTTGTTTATCTTCATAATAGCTGCCATTCTGACTGGAGATGAAATCTTAGAGTGGTTTTGATTTGCATTTCTCTAATTGTTAGTGATGATGAAAACATTTTTTCATGTGTTTATTGATAGATTGTATATCCTCTTCTGAGAAGTATCTGTGCAGGTCCTTGGTCCATTTATTGTTTGGGTTATTTGGTTTTTTTGGGTTTTTTTTTTTTTTGGTGTCTAGCTTTTTGAGTTCTTTATATACTCTAGTAATTAGTGCTCTATCTGATGTGTGAGGGGTAAAGATTTGCTCCCAAGATGTAGGCTCTCTATTCACCTCACAGATTGTTTCTTTTGCTGAGAAGAAAACTTTTTAGCTTGAGTCCATCCCATTTAATGATTCTTGATTTTAATTCTTGTGCCACAGGAGTCTTATTAATAACGTTGGGGCATAATCCCATATGGTGGAGATTAGGGCTACTTTTTTTTCTATTAGACGCAGGGTATTCCTAAGTCCTAGATCCATTTTGAGTTGAGGTTTGTGCATGGTGAGAGATAGGGGCTTAATTTCATTTTGTTGCATATGGATTTCCAGTTTTCACAACACCATTTGTGGAAGAGGCTATTTTTATCCAATGCATGTTCTTGGCAAAATTTGTCTAATATAAAATAATTGTAATTTTGTGGGTTGGTCTCTGTGTCCTCTATTCTGTACCATTGATATACCAGTCTGTTTTGGTGCCAATACCATGCTGTTTTTGTTACTATTGCTATGTAGGATAGTTTAAGGTCTGGTATAGTGATGCCAATTGCTTCACTCTTCCTGCTAAGGATTTCTTTAGCTATTCTGGGTCTCTTATTTTTCCAGATGAATTTCATGATTGTTTTTTGTATTTCTATGAGGCATGTCATTGGAATTTTGATCAAAACTGCATTAAATCTGTATAGTGCTTTTGTAATATTTCATAATATTTTGATAATATTAATCCTGCGTATCCAAGGTAGATCTTTCTATCTTCTAAGGTCTTCTTTGATTTCTTTCTTTAGGGTTCTGTAACTTTCATTAAATAGATCTTTCAGCTCTTTTATTAAGTTGATTCCCAACATACATGATGAAAAAGGAAATATCACAATAGACACTACAGGAATACAGAAGATAATTAGAAATTATTTTGAAAACCTGTACTCCAATAAAATAGAAAATATTGAAGGCATCAACAAATTTCTAGAGTCATATAATTGGCCCAAGTCCTACGATTTTCTTTGTTGAGAAATTTTTGTCTGCCAATTCGTTCATCTTATACATTATTGTTCTGCTCAGATTTTCTGTTTCTTCCTGAGTCAGTCTTGGTAGGCTGCATGTGTCCAGAAATTTATCTGTCTCCTTTAGGTTATCCAATTTATTGGTTCATAATTGTTCATAATAGTATTTTGCATTTCTCTGATATCAGTTTTAATGTTTTCTCTGTTACTTACAGTTTTAGGCTTAATTTCTCTAGGTCCTTGAAGTGTAAAGTTAGGTTGATTATATCTTTCTTTTTCCTTAATGCAAGCCTTCCAGTTATGAATTTCCTTTGTTGTACACCCATAAGTTTTATTTCTATCAATTTATTCTTTTATTTCCCTTTTGATTTCCTCTTTGACTCACTAGTCACTCAGGAATATGTTGAATTTCCACACATTTGTGAATTTTTTAATTGTTCTCCTATTATTAATTTCTAATTTCGTACCATGATAGTCAGAATATATACTTGATATGATTTAAATCTTGACTTTATTAAGGCTTGTTTTGAGGCCTAACATGGGATCTATCCTAGATATTGTTTCATATGCCTTTGAAAAGAATATTGTTCTGCTCCTGTTAAATGGAATGTTCTACATTTGTCTATTAGCTTCATTTTTTGTATAATGTTACTCAATCTAGTATTTCTTGATTTTTCTCTCCGAACATCTATTCATTATTTAAGGTGGACTACAAAAGCCTCCTGGTATTAATTTATTGCTGCTTATTTCTCCTTTCAATTCTATTGGTATTTGCTCTAAATATTTATGTGCTCTGATATAGAAGTATAAATATTTACAATTTCTATGTCTTCTTCATGAAGTCACCATTTATCATTACATAATGATCCCCTTGATATGTTCCTGATTTTTTTTTCTATTTTGTACTATGTAAGTATACCTACTCCTGTTTTTTCATGGCACAGACTTCTCTATCACCACATTTTCAGGCTACTAGCATCCTTAAAACTAAAGTAAGTCTCTTAT
This sequence comes from Spermophilus citellus, assembly GCF_964194105.1. Taxonomy (NCBI): domain Eukaryota; kingdom Metazoa; phylum Chordata; class Mammalia; order Rodentia; family Sciuridae; genus Spermophilus; species Spermophilus citellus. The sequence continues at coordinate 28,372,583 of NC_138194.1, read as the reverse complement.
GGTTAGCATTTCACTGGATATTGTTTTCTTTATCCAGTTAGCCACCCTACCTATGTCTTTTTATAAAATTTAACCCATTTACATTTAATATAATTACTGATACGTAAGTACTTACTATTAACACTTTGTTAGTTGCTTTGTTACTGTTTTATATTTCCTATGTTTCTCTATTACTTTCTTTGCGATTTGATGACTTTTGTATCATAATGTTTTGATTCCTTTCTCTTAATCTTTTGGGTATATATTACAAGGTTTTCATTTATGGTTACCATGAGGTTTACATAAAATATCTTATAATTTTAGCATTCTGTTTTTAAGCTGATAATAATTTAACTTCAAGCACATATGAACACTCTATATTTTTACATTTTCCCCATTACATGTTCGGTTATTGATGTCACATTTTTATGTGTTATATATATTTATAACATATATATCATATTTCATTTTTATATGTTATATATTCAATAGCAAATTATTGTAGTTATGATTTTTTTCAATATATTTGTTTGACTTTTACCTTACAGTTGAAAGTGATTTAGGCATCACTATCACAATACTAGAGAATTCTGGCTTTAACTTTGTATTTACCTTTACCAGTGAGTTTTATATATTTATATAATTTTACACTGTTAAATATCATCCTTTCATAAAGAAAATGTGGTACATTTACACTATGGAATACTACTCAGCCATAAAGAGAAATAAAATTATGGCATTTGCTAGTAAATGAATGGAACTGAAGACCATCATGCTAAGTGAAATAAGCCAATCCCCAAGAACCAAAGGTTGAATGTTTTCTCTGATACAGAGATGCTAAATCACAATGACGGGGTGGGTAGGAAGGACCTGAAGTACTTTGGATTAGACAAAGGGGAATGAAGGAAAGGAGGGGCAATGGGAACAGAAAAGGTAGTAGAATGCATTGGACATTACTTTCTTATATGAATACACTCTCCATATAATTTCATATCATGTACAACCAGAAGAATGGAAAGTTACATTCCATATATGTATAATATGTCAAAATATATTCTATTGTCATGTATAACTAATAACGACAATAACATAAAAACATCTTTTCATTTCAGCTTGAAGAAATCCTTTTAGTAATACTTGTAAGGCCCGTCTAGTGGTGACAAAGTCTTCTGCTTTTGTTTTTATGGGAAGTCTTTATCTCTTCTTAACTTTGTTTTAATTGGTTACACATGACAGTACAATGATCTTGACATATCATACATTTGAATCAGATGGGGTGCAATTTCTCATTTTTCTGAGTGTCCAGGTTGCAGAATCACATTGGTCATGCAGTCACCTATATACATACAGCAATAATAATGTCTGGGAAAGGTTTTCTGGATACAGTATTCCTGGTTGGCAGATTTTATTTTTCAATGATGTGAATATATGATGACACTCTCTGTAAGTTTTCTTCCCAGGAATTCTGATTGTCTTATAGGGGCTACCTTGTATACAATGAATCATTTCCCTCATCCTGTTTTCAAATTCTCCCTTGGTTTTTGAATTTTGACAATTTAATGATATGTCTCAGTGTATAACTTTTCAGGGAACCTTTAAACCTCACAAATCTGGCTATCTTTTCCTCTCTCCAAATTTGGGGAGTTTTCAGCCATAGTTTCTTTAGATGGACCATTTGTTTCTTTCTCTCTCTCTTTTTTTTGTTTTGGTTTTTGATAGTAGAATTCAAAATGCATATATTATTTCACTTGATGTTATCCAACAAGTCTTTCAGACTTCTGTTTCATTCATTTTTCCTTTTACCCCTCTGATTGAATGATTTCAAATACTCTTTCTGTTCACTGATTCTTTATTATATTTGGTTGATTCTACTCATAAAATTCTTTGGTGTTTTTTGTTGTTGTTGTTGTTTTGTTTTGTTTTATTTTTGTCTAGTCATTGTGTTCTTCAGCTCTGAACTTGTGTACTGGTGTTCTTTTTTTAATTGCTTTTATTCTTTGCAGAACCTCTCACTTTGTTGCTGAATTGTTTCCCTAATTTCATTGACTTTTCTGTTTTCTTGAGGTTCAATGAATTTCTTTAAGATTATTATTCTGAATTCTTGGTCAGTCAGTTCACAGGTCTCCCTTTCTGTAGAGTCAGTTGTTTGGAACTTTATTAGTTCCTTTTGGTGAATGTTTCCTGATTATTATTATTATTCTTTTTTGTATCATTGCATTAATGTCTGTGCATTAGAGGAAGTAGTCAGTTCTAGCTTTTAAAGGCAAACTTTGTCAGGAAAAAACAAAGTTTCAACAATCACTCTAGCCTAAATTTTTAGATGGTCCAGCTAGTCACATCATCAGGCAGGTGGAGCATGCTGTCAGTATCTCTAACTGGACCAGAGTCTTTGCTTATGCTGAGTTTTAGTGGGGTTGCTGGCTGGGTTCTGCAGTTGGTAGGTCTGCTGGCTGGGCTCCTTACTTGCTTCTCTTTGGGCAGAATAGCAAGCTATGCTCCCTGGTCAAATAGTGCAGCTTTTTGAACTCATGATTGAGTGGGGCTGTAGGCTAGACTCCACAATCCCCTCTGACTGGTTGGGGAGATGGTCCGACTCCCTGTCCAGATAATGCTGTTGGCTGGTCTCCACTTGGGGATAGACAGGCTAGGTTTTATATGGCTAGAGGCTGGGCTCTGTGAGCTCTTCAGTGGAGGGGCTTCTGTATGCTGTGCCTTATAGTTAGGCGGAGACACAGGCTGAGTTTCTGTCTGTACCCCCACAGCAGTCGAGGTTAGTAGTGACCTCCCAAGTTGGTAGTCTCTATAGATGGTGCCCCACAGTTAAGCAGGACTGTAAGTTGTGCTCAGCAATTGGGTGGGGTCATGGACTGGAACTCTGCCCCACTGGGCTGGGACTGGTACTCTGCCATCAGTCAGGGCCATGGGATGGATTTAACGGTCATGTGGGGCCACAGTCTAGGCTCCATGGCTAGACATAGTTTCTGGTCTGACTTTTTGGTCATACTTGGCCACAGGCTGGCCCCCTAGTGGGCAAGGTTATGGCTGAGCTCCCTTCCCTGTCAGAGCCAGGGACTGGGTTCTAAGAGCCAGCATGGGCTGCTTGGTCAGGGAGGGATGCGGGCTCTAGCTCAGGAAAGTCACAAATCTTGCTCACCTCTCTGACGGGGGGGATATAAGTGGGTCTCTGTGGTCAGGCCTAACTACTGGCCAAGTAACCAAGCCAGAGAGAACCATGGACCGTGTTCCCTGAGATGGTCAGGTAACGGCTACAATGACTGGGTGAGGACAAGTCAGCAGGATGCAGTGCGACTGCCTAGATCTGTGTGCTGGCCACTCTGAGCTATGTCCCTCCTCTTTGTATTTGTAACTGAAGGAAAAGATCCACTTAAGCTGTCCCTAGGATCTGCCCATCCACAGGAAAATCACCTCTTCTGAAGGGCATTGCTTAGTGATGCCATTTTTTATCTTCTGAGTGAAATATTACCAAACTCCAAGCGTCAGAACCACTATAAAAATAAAAAAAAAAAAAGAGCCGGGTGCAGTGACACAGGCCTGTAATCCCAGCGGCTCTGGAGGCTGAGGCAGGAGGACCGTGAGTTCAAGTCCAGACTCAGCAACAGCAAGGTGCTAAGCAACTCAGTGAGACCCTATCTCTAAAGAAAATACTAAATAAGGCAGGGGATGTGGCTCAGTGGTTGAGTGCCCCTTAGTTCAATCCCTGGTACCTCAAAAAAAAATAGGAAAAGAAAATTTAAAGCAGGATAAGATTATTTTTTAAAGAGGAGAAAAGAGACAAATGTGAAAATCATGGAGTTGTGCCCAAATCCCATGACATGCTGATATTCATTTAGCTAATGGCTAATAATTTGTAGGTACACATGGACATCTGACCTTTAAACATTGAAAAGGCCCAAGATAAATGTTCCTGATATCACGCACATACTCACTGATGGGCTAGAGCAAGACAATCTTGGCTCCCTCTCTTCCTTCCTCCTACTTCAGCCTCCAGATATTTCTACACAGACCCCCGTGCCAGCACTAGCCACCTACCAACCATCTGCCAATGTTGCCTTCCTGCCTTCATTCATCTGAAAAATTGCCTTAAATCCCACCCCATCAGGAAGCCTACCCCCATTTGTGGGCAGTTATCAGAAGAGTCAGTCTCAATATAAAGATAAGAAGGTTTTATACTTGAAAGTGTTTTAATGTTTAACTCTTTCCATCTTCACAATAATATTACAAGGTATTCTTGTACCCATTTTACAAAGGAGGAAATTAAAGCTTGGAAAAAGTGAAGTGGTTTACACACGTTTCCTTACAGAGCAAAATGCAGAGTAGGAACTCAAATACAGGGCTTCTAATTGTTGCTGATATACATTGTGTTTAAAAAGGCATATTGTATTCTTCAGAATATTCTAAGGAACAGACTGTATAATTAAATTATTGTGCAATGCTGTAGGAGCTCATAATTAATATTAAACCTGCTAATCTACAAATTGTTTTATTTATTTTATTTGTTCTTTTTAGATATACATGACAGTACAGCGTATTTTGCCATATTTGACACACATGGAGTATAATTTATCATCTGCAAAATTAATTGACTGCATACAGTGGTAAACCAGAGATAAGAAACTACTTCCTAAGAGTAGTAGCATGGGCTCTAACTTTTTTCAAGCTATAAAGAGCACTATTTAGTTTTTCTATTTGCAAAAATACAATAACCCCCCCCAGAAATCTCTAGGAAGCTTTGTATGTAAATATTAACCACAAAAGATACATGGAATGCCTTTGTGATACCTCCAGGGTAAGAATTATCACAAGAGAAATTCAGCAATAAATGCCCCAAGACAAAGAAGCAAATATTAAACAAATTTTAGACAAGAAAATTTCATTAAATATTCAAGCTTTTAAAAGATGTTCCTTAGTGTCTAGTCTATTTCAGCTACTGCATAAGATTCAAAAGTGAACAGCTGAAAGATGTTCAGCCCCTGATCTCCAGAACTCCTCTCTGCCTGCTCTCTCCGGATGTTCTGCCATATGATCTTTAGTCACTAAGAAAATGTATGTCAAAAACCCAATGAAATACTACTTCATACCCACTCACCCACTGGGATAGCATTTTTTTTTTTTGGTACTGGGGATTGAACTCAGGGGCATTTGACCACTGAGTCACATCTCCAGCCCTGTTTTATATTATGCATTTTATTTAGAGACAGGGTCTCAATGAGTTGCTTAGTGCCTTGTTTTTGCTGAGGCTGGCTTTGAACTCACAATGCTCATGCATCATCCTGGGTCAGCACTTTTAATAAAAGACAATAATGAATGGTGGTGGGACTGTGGAAAAAGGAAACCTCTCACAATGCTGGTGGGAATGAAAATATGGTGCAACTGCCTTGGAAAACTGTTTGGAAATTCCCCCAAAATGCTGAACATATATTTTCCACAATCCAACATTTATACTCCTAAATATAAAACCAAATGAAATGATAGCACATGTCTACACAAAAACATATACTAGGATATTTATCATAGTACTATTCATAATAGCTAAAAAGTGAAAATGACCCAAATGTCTGTCATCTAGTGGGTGACTGGATAAAGTGTGATACAGTCACATAATGGAATATTATTCAGTCATGAAAAGGACTGAGGTATTGATACATGCTATAACCTGGGTTAAAACCTTAAACCATTATGCTCAATAACATGAAGAGACAGACTAACAGAATGGAAGTAAATGTTTACCACATGCACCTGAGATACAGCATTAATCTCTAGGATATATAAAGAACTCATAAAACTTAACACCAATAAAACAAATAACCCAATCAATAAATGGGCAAAGGAACTGAACAGACTCTTCACAGAAGAAAAAATATAATTGATTAACAAATATATGAAAAAGTATTCAACATCTCTAGCAATTAGAGAAATGCAAATCAAAACTACACTGAGATTTCACCTCACTCTAGTCAGAATGGCAATTATCAAAAATACAAGCAACAATAAATGTTGGCGAGGATGTGGGGAAAAAGTTACACTCATACATTGCTGGTGGGGCTGCAAATTAGTGCAACCACTCTGGAAAGCAGTATGGAGATTCCTCAGAAAACTTGGAATGGAACCACCATGTGACCCAGTTATCCCACTCCTTGGCATATACCCAAAGGACACAAAATCAGCATAATATAGTGATGCAGCCATAATAATGTTCATAGCAGCTCAATTCACAAGAGGTAAACTATGGAAGTGCCCTTCAACAGATGAATGGATAAAGACAATGTGGTATATATACACACAATGGAATATTACTCTACCTTAAAGAAGAATAAAATTATTATTTGCTGGTAAATGAATGGAGCTGGAGACTATCATACTAAGTGAAATAAGCTAATCCCAAAGAACCAAAGGCAGAATGTTTTCTCTGATATTCAGACACTAAAACATAATAAGCAGGGGCTAGGAAAGAATAGGGGCACTTTGGAATAGACAGAAGGAATTGAAGGGAGGAGAGGGGGTATGGGAGTAGTAAAGACAATGAAATGAATCAGTCATTATTACCCTATGTGCATATATGATTACATGACCCATGTAATTCTACACCATGTACAACCAGAAGAATGAGAAGTTATACTCCATTTATGTATGATGTGTCAAAATGCATTCTACTGTCATGGATAACTAATCAGAAAAAAAATGCCATTATCCTAAGTCAGACAGACAATAAAGACCCGTGTTGTATGAATCAATTTCTATGAAATGTCTAGAACAGTCAAACTTATAGAAACAGAGAGCAGAACAATGGTTTCCTAAAGCTGGGGGCTGGAGAGTTAGAGTTCTTGCCAATGAGCTTTCTTTTGGGGTGAATTGTGGAGGTTGTTGTATATATCTGTAAATTTACTGAACATCATTAATTGTACACTTAAATGGGTGAATGTATGGCATCTGAATTATATCTCAGCAAAGCTCTTTTAACAAAAAGATTAGAGCTAAGATAACTTCCACAGAGTCATTCACGTAACATGACTTTCAGGGGAGGTTGAGAAATTTTAACTACAAGATATTAAATACTACATATGGCAGGAATAGACCATAATTTGGTGTGTAGTCACGATTAGTAACAACTAAGATTTATCCATTTTTCCCTGTGTCCTGGTTGGCATGGTGCTATGTGAAGCAGATACTTTTAAAAAGTAACTTGTAAAAATGAATCAAGAGTAATCCTGCTGCTTAGGATTTGTCCTAAGAAAATAAAATATCATTGGTTAAAAAAGAAAAAAGTTAAGGTTCAAAGTATATTCATTGCAGTATTATTTATAATAGCAAAAACCTTGAAGTCATTTAAATATTCAACAATAGCAATCATCCCATATAGATGGTGTACTACTAGTATTTAATAAGTGGGAAATTTATAATCAAGAAGACTTGTAGCTTCTTGTATAAATGGTAACACGTAGAAAGGAGTGATACAAAATTGCATATGTATTATAATATTAGTGGTGAATATTCATTAAACATTTCAAGAACTACAATAAGGATTACTTCATTGAGCCTTCATGCTAACCCTTTAAGTGAAAATGATTGAGGAAACAGAGGCAAAGAAAGGTTAACGTGTCCAGCTCACCACACTTATAAACGGCCAACTCAGCATTTAAATATTGGTCATGGGACGGCTTAGTTCCTGTGGTCATTGTGGGCTGTACCATCTCCTCTCATCACACCATCGCAGCCCATCATCTACATAAAGGTGCTTGTGTAAAGTATGTAAGAATTCAAACAAAATCTTGGATGGACATTCACAAACAAAAATACTCAGCTTAGGGCTGGGGATAGAGCTCAGTTGGTAGAGCACTTGCCTCACATGCACAAGTCCCTGAGTTCAATCCCAAGCACCATAAATAAATAAATAAATAAAAGCTCAGCTTGTTGGTAAGATGAATAGTAAATTTTTCCACTAAATTTGAACTTTCCAAAGTTTGGGTGCTTTTTGCTTCTGTATACAAATAAAAATGGACTGAAATCTTATATTTCTATGATTACTACTGTTTCCTAACTCCCTTAGGATAGAAGGTTTCCGGTATAACAAATATATATATAATGCAAATGCAAGGTCAACAGAACAAAGTCATTCTTGGTGCATCCTAGGGAATGTATACTATAATACATCTCAGCAAACAAGTTAGAGTCATGTTAGTCTTACCTTGAACATATCTGCACTGTTGGAACTAAACAGCTGGTGTTTCCCAGATCCCAAAATAATAGGCCCTGAACATCTTGTGTCTCCATAGACATAAAGGGATACTGTTGCTGTGGTGCCAGCATTTTCAAGTTCCCCAGTGACAACAGTCACCTTCCAGTCTCCATCTGCAAAGGAAAAAAAGAAAAGAAAAAAAGAAAAAAAAAAGCAACATGAAGTTATGGAGGAAAACTTTCTTAGTATTAGGGAAATGGAGAAGTCTACTTAGGCTACTTTAGATATGAACTAAACAGTTTGTAAAAACAAGAAGTTCTCAAAAAAAAAACAAGAAGTTCTCAAATAATTGTTTAAAAGAACCTCTGCTTTGTATGTTAGCATATGCAATCGTTTTGAAAATATAGCATTTTAATTACAAAACATATAGTAGTGGGCTCTCAAGAACAACAGATAGGAGCAAAACACCTGAGTTGAGGCACTTAGCACTCTGTGTTTGACTGACAGACCTGGGAGTTTGTTGAGGTACCACTGTCAAATCCTTGGGTGGGGATGAATGATGGATATGCACTGGGAACCTGACTTGAGTCCGTTATTTATACCAGCACAGAACCCTGTGAGGCTGGTATTAGTAGCATAGTTTGGATATTCTATAAGAACAGTGGTAAGGATATAGAAGACCTTAAATTAGCAAAAACAAAGCTAAGGGTTTTGTTGTTGTTGTTGTTCATGAAAAATTGCTGGAGTCCCCTGAGAGCCGGAATTGACCAATGAGCAAGGGAGACATTCTATACAACATAATGAGGTGTCGCAAAAGTAGTGGGGTGTGTGGGGAGGAGGATGAAGAGAAAACGGATTGGGAAAAAAATAGTGCATCACGTAAGCAGAATAGATAATTGAACTTCCTGCCGCAGTGAAGCCAGGAGCACAGAAAGGTTGGGACAAGCAGAGAATGACAGAAAACATCTTTGTGAAAGATCTATGATTGCTTTAGATGGAAAGACAAATTGAGATTGTATTTCATTTTAGCCTTTTGCGTACTTCTTGGGGAAACTCTAGCAACAAGACCCAGCAGGAAACCCCTCTGGCCCTGGGTCCACGCCATACAGTCAAGCGTAACAAGGCTGCGGTTCTGCCTGCCAGAACTCGGTGTAGGACATGCATCTCTGCACAGCGCAGGCCAACCCTGGAGTGCAGAGCAATTTGAAGACATCTTTATTGTTATTTTCAAAAGCACTGTAAGTATATACTGCCCTGGGTGGGATTTTTCATTTCCAAAATGTAGTTAAAACCCACCGCCATTCTGGACTCCCGAGTTCTCCATAATTCCTCCACTAAGATGTTTATCTTTCCTTTTAATACATCAATTCTACTCCATTTCCCTGCCCATATATACCCATACACACCCTGTGAAGATTTCTCACCCATTTGATAAAACTTGCATCCAGTCAATTTTTACATAATGCTACATTTAACAGTAAAGATGGCACTGAAGCCTCAAAAATACCAAAGGAACAACAGAACCCAAAGAGGTGAGCTCTGCTGCCTCTCCTCTGTAGCCAGTTTGTGTTGAGGAACTTGGACTTGGGGAAAACAGAAATCATGCATGTTTCAAACTGTGCTCCCATTGAGAACCCTGTATTGATCCTCATTCACACCAAAAATCTTCACATCTGTGCTTTGTTGCATAATTCAAGAAGTTACAGAACCTGTTTCCTTTTCATCATGTAGCTAAGTCTTCTTTCCTGCTTCAATTTTGTCTCCTTACCCTGCCATCTGAGCCTTCCCTAGGATTTTGAATTTATGCAGTTATGGCTAGACCAACAGCTTTGAGACTATAATGTAGGCTTGGGTTCTTGCTCTAAAATAGAGACGAATAGCAAGAAGCCAGCGGTTCATGTAATACTTCTGTGTTCCTCCTTTTTGGAATTAGCATGTCACCATGACATAAGCTTCAACGGTAGAATAGCTAATAAAAACATTTTCTGCAATTATTTTTGTTGATTTTCAAGTTTCCCTAGGCATATTTTTCTTTTCTGCCACTAGGAAAAATAAATAAGTCTTTTCCATCATTTCCACCACATACTTTTTAAAATCTGATCAAGTAACCTCTCTAAGAATGTCTCACTATCTGAAATATGGAATGGGAACATTTGTAGAAAATAACAAAGAGATATTCTGAGTCCATATTTAAATTAGAAGTTCCACTGTCCTGTGAAACACTTTATTTATAATAAGGCTAAAAATATGTCTACAGCTTTTGTTTTGCTTATATATATGTGTCAAATTTCAAGTATTTTTTGTAATTTCCTAAAATTTCCTTCACCAAAAAAAGAGTTCAGATATTTTTCCTATACAAACTTTTATTTTTCTTTCCTTAAAGCTGCTAATTACCCCAACTACACATATTAAAAAATACTGTCATCTGTTCCCCTCTTTAGAAAACAACTTCTATTAAAGCTCTCAAAGGAAGAATGGAAATTCCATGGAACTGAAGTCTTAATATTTATATTACATTTACCAGTATTCTCAAAAGATTTAAAAACAGTTGTTGTTATGCAATGAGCCATTCCTGACAATCTACTTAGACTGTCCCACTTCATTCCCTTCTCATTGGCCTTCAAATTTAACCTAATACCATGGCTTCCATTTGTAAAAATCCTGTTGTAGAAAAGGGGATTCTTTTTTTTTGGACACTACATCCTAGGAGACTTATTTTCCTTTTGTGTTAAAAATACTTTAAAAGTTGGCTAGATGTATTGTCTGATCTCCAGATAGCCCATAATAAATTTAGATTTCTTCTCAATAATGAAGTTAAGTTGAATAGGAACTTCCAATTTTATAATGAAAAGTATGTGCTCTGCCATTTCCATTAGCTTGTAGCTAAGTGCAATCAATCAGTTCAGGTGTCATTGAATGAGAAAATCCTAAACTTTAGTTTCGATCCTATATTCTGCCATGTCCACCATGCCCACTGGAATTCAATTAATATTTGCAGACCAACTGATATATAGATATTAAGTGCCCATATTGTGTACAAGCATGGTGTGGGATATTTAAGAGACTCTCTAAGTGAAGATCACAATTGAATCAGACTTAACACAGCTTATAGATCTTACCTGACACCAAGTTTGCTAATGATTTTAATAGCAAGATACAGGGCAAGCATTCTTCCTTTGGAGATATCATAGAACAGAGCTTGGCAAACTATGGCCCTTGGATCAAATCTTTCCTGCTACCTGTTTTTTGTAATTCAAGTTTCATCGGAACAAAGTCAGGCTCATTTGTTCACATGTGGTCTATGGGTCCTCTCCCACCACCACAACACAGTGGATTCTTTTTAGCTATGAGTAACATTAGGATTCATTTTGACATAATTATGAAGCATGGAATATAGTTTGCTCTAATTCAGTCCTAAATACTTCTCTTTTCCCTTCCTTCTTCCCTCTCCCTCTTCCCTTCCCTCTACTGAACTTTCTGCTACTTGTAGTTTTTAATTTTTTAAAAAATTATTGACTTGTGGATATACACAATGGAGAAATTCACTCTGGTATATTCACATATGTACATAGAAGATAAAATAAAAATTCACACACACATACAAAATAACATTGAGAAATCGCAACAAAGATCAAGTGGCCTACAAAATCGAATGGGTATATTATCTGGCTCTTTATCATAAAAGTTTAATAATTTTTTCCTGGACCACCAGTATGTCTCAGAATTATTCTCTCTAGCCTGCATTAAAACTGATGAACAATTAAAAGTGGTTAAGATGGTAAATTTTTTGTTTTGTATATTTTATCACAATCAAACAGTCACATCAAAGAAAAATAAGTAACTATAATAAAGAGAAATACATGATATACCACACACAAAAAAAAATGCTGGTTCAAATTTACCTTCTAAGGTAAATGGATAAGAATGGATACAGAGCTATTAAATGCCACTAATTTCCCAGCTCATGTAACAGTCTCCAGTCATGCCCCATCAATCCATAAAGACCGGGTTAATTTACAATAGGCAACACAGATAGATCAGACATATTCTTCAGTGGAAGAAAAAAGTAAGTTCTCATGATATTTGCCAACCCATTTGCCGTTATTGCAAAGTGACCATTTTGTGTCTGTTAAAAGGTGGGGGTTATTTCCCCTCTTGCTGAGTTTGGGCTGCCTTTGGCTCATACAATGCAGCAGAAGTGACATTCTTGGAGGCTAATCTGCCTGGGTCTGTTAGAGTACTTTTTCTGGAGACAGACCCCTAAGTCAAGCTGTGAAACTCAAGGCTTACATGTGGAGAGATCCCATGTAAGTTTATAACTTCAATCTCATCAACTGGCATCGTGGGCAATCCATCTCAGAGATCCAGCCACATTCTCAGATGTCTGCAACTGTAGCACTAAGATCACAGGGGAAGTTCCAAGAACAAACCACCCAGGAGCCACAGCAACCCACTGAAAGATGACAGATAATAGCAAAGCATTGTTTTAAGCCTCTAAAGCTTCGTGGTGATTTCTCGTACAGCAATAGAAAACTGGAAGAGTTGCTGAGAGCATTTCACATAGAAGTACTCTCCATTCCCTTTTTTACTTATAAATACCATGCTTTTGTCAGAAGGTTTGGTTATTAGCACATAAGCAAAGGTATCTGATTGAGGCACTTTTTTGTGTGTGTCCAGGGTAAAAGAAAAAAATTAGGTCAGAGGACTGTTGTTAACCATTTCCTTCACAGTGTTTTTTTTTTTAATTAATTGGATGTTGATTTTGATTGGAAGTTATTTTGGTGAACAAAGTCCCTGTAGCTAATGAAGTATAGCTAGCCCTTCCTTAGATCTTAACATGTTATCTTTACCTTACTCTGTGCATTCTGCTACAGGGGTCACATGTGTTTGACTTTGCAGATCAGAAAATTAACCCTGTTGTTGAATTTAGAAACATCTGCGTCTAGACACATTTTCAGTTACTTGGCAACTGCCCACTGAATACTCAGAGAAGTGCAGAGAGGATGAATGTAAATTAAGCTCTTACCATGTAGTTGCTAGTACGGAATACTGAGCTGCCTGCTCTAAGTCACCGCAACACATAGTGAAAACTATGGGCTAGCCGTGCTTTCCCTGATGGCTCCTGGGACATCAAGCATGGCTTCATGATGCTTACCCTAACAGAGCAGGACCCAGGAAGTTGCAGGGAATGTGAGAAAATCCAGTGGGCCCCTGAAGACTGCAACCTCCAACTCCCTAATTACAATGAGGGGTGATCAACGCAGCCTAAGAATAATATCAGTGTGTATAAAATGTCTTTTCAGGCTTACTTGATGGAGAGGTTCAGTGTTGTGGTGGGGAAGGATGGAGAACTGTGGGCAACTTGTGGGGGGATGTTGAGGGCCACAGCTGAGTCGGGATGAATTCTCAAACCACCACAGAGGGTACTCCATTATCAAAAAACGGACAAGGACCAGGTGTTTACCCACGAGATCGTGGAGAAAGGCATCGGGCTCCATTGCCAAAAAACGGGGCCCAATGCTCCGGGGCCCACAACCACAAATATACGGGGCACTGGAGGAACCCAGAAACACCATGGAGGAACCCAGCAACACCATCAGGGTAGTGCCCAGGACACCGTATCCATCAGATCTCTCATCAGACGAACCAGAGGGAGCACAGGGTTGGACATTTGCACCTCCGCCAGAGTAGTACTAACTCCAGAGATGGGAGTTCAAATCATTCCCACAGGAGTAAAAGGACCTCTTCCCCAAGGAACAGTAGGCTTATTGTTAGGATGCAGTTCTTCCACTCTAAAAGGACTTATGATAAGTCCTGGGTTAATTGATCCCGATTATGAAGGTGAAATAAAAATTATAGCTAGTTCTACAAAGGGTATATCAGTAATTTCACCAGGAGATAGAATAGCACAGTTACTAATAATACCCAGCCTACATGATAAATTTTCCAGTCGTACTGTAGAAAGAGGTTCCAGGGGATTAGGCTCCACAGGTGTAGATTGGGCTATGCTGTCTTTAAATTTAGATTCTTGCCCAATTCTAAAACTAAATATTCAAGGACATGAATTTAATGGGCTACTGGATACAGGTGCAGACCTTAGCATCATATCTTGTCAAGAGTGGCCAAAACATTGGCCATTACAACAAGCCACTCAAACTCTTCGAGGCCTAGGAGTGGCGACTAATCCCCATAGAAGTGCAATGGTATTAGATTGGAAGGATCCTGAAGGATGTGAAGGAACTATACAGCCATATGTATTGGATCATCTTCCTAAAATTTATGGGGATGAGATGTCCTAGATCAATTAGGTTTGACATTAACAAATAACATCAATCAAAATGCACCCACTATTAGGGCTAGACAAGGTTTTAGGAAAGAAAAAAGATTAGGAGAACAAGGACAAGGTATAGCAGCACCAATTCAAATAGATCAAGGAATAGATAGACATGGATTGGGTTTTCAGAAGGGGTCACTGAGACAATAAAAATTACTTGGAAATCAGAAAGACCAGTGTGGGTTCCTCAGTGGCCCCTGACTAAAGAAAAGATACAAGTAGCCCATGACCTGGTCAAACAACAATTAGCGGAGGGACATATACAACCTTCTGTATCTCCCCATAATACTCCCATTTTTGTCATTAAAAAGAAATCTGGTAAATGGAGATTATTGCAAGACTTAAGAGCCATTAATAATGAGATGGTTATTATGGGACCTGCTCAATCGGGGATTCCTCAATTGTCTGCTTTGCCAAAAACCTGGTACGTTTTAGCTATAGATATTAAAGATTGTTTGTTTTTTTTCAATTCCAATTCATCCCGACTCGGCTGTGGCCCTCAACAGGGGGAGCCACAAGTTTGGACATTGATCCACCCCATGAAGCCCTCTGAGGGTCCTTTGGACTCTAGGTAGTGAATCAACCACTCTCTTTGCTCCATGAGAGAGATCAGCATATTAAAACTTTCTCCATTATTAGATGGACATTACTTAGAGACATTACGATTACTTATCGATGAGCACACCTAGCAAAAGATTTTTTCCTAGCTCTTTTTGTAGTACTGATGCCCTCTTCCCAAATATCCACCACAAAGCAGCCTCTGGCCCTTTGGGTGACATCTTCCAACCATTGTGACATCTTGTCACCTTGTGACATCTTCCAACCATTCTGAAGGAAACCTTTCTACCTTCAGGACTTTGCCAAAATCCCTCCATCATGATGTCCTCTCTCGCGATTCTCTTTCCTCCCTTCCCATCTGCTGAACTCTTGATGTCTGCAGGCTCAGCTCAAAGGTCACCTACTCTAAGCAGCACTTCCAAACATCCCCCCTTCTATAACCAGAACCAACCACTGTCTGCTTCACAACTTCTATAGAGTCGTACGCTTCAATCTTAAGCTGTGCAAATAACTGTCTCCACAGAAGGGGACCCTCCCACCCCTCTCTACCCACCCAGATTGCAAGCCCCTCCAAGGACAAGGTCTGCCCTTCGTGTTTCCATGGCTCCAGTGCCTCATATAATAAGCACATAGCAAGTAAATAAATGACTTATAAAATGTTGTGGAATCTGTTAAGGAGTATTTTGAAAAGCAAAGACTGCTTGCTTGAAGAAGGGTATTCAAGGTATCATTAAGACTGTCTCAGCACAATGTATAACTATTTCTCAATTAACAAAGTACAAGCTCTTCAGAGGATGTGTCATGTGTCATAACAAAGGACAAGGATGTTGTTACTTGCCTCATGATTGGTCTTATTATTAGCACAAAGATAATGGAAACAATAATGGCCTTGTATCACCCCATTTTGAAGGGCATGTAAATATATTTCAAAGAGATTTAGCAAAATACTACAAATAAGACAGGTTATTACTGTATTCTAATTTTCAATAATTTTATCTCTAAATAAATCTATGTACCTAAACTCACAAGCCCTTCAAAATAAAATACAACCTTATAAGAGGATCATGAGATTTTTTTAAAAAATTTTTAAGTACTTTACAAATATTTTCATTCTCTCAAAACACAAATATTATTAATCCTATTATACATGTAAAGCAATAGAGAAATTATGTGCTGATGAGCACAGGAGCTGGGATAAATTTGACACAGAATTAGAAATAGTTATGCTTCCTAGAATAAAATGGTTTCCAAACAGTGCTCAATTTTCTCTACTGTAAATTCAGAAAGTAACTATAAAACCTTATCATAAAGGAATCTATTACATATTTTATCTCAGTATTAGTTTAGGGGGAATCTCTTATCATTCTGTGATTTGGTTTATTATTTATTTGTATCTGATGGGATCAATGATACCTCACTTTACAGGGTTGAAAGAAAGGACCAAAAAGAGTGGTAGAGATAGCCAATGGGTACGGTATGTGCCCATTCCAATCCAAATGCATGCATAGAAGGGCTATAGCAACTGGGGGAGGTTGGTGACATATTTATGTAACCCCATCAACTGGGAAGGCAAAGACAGGAGGATCACAAGTTTGAGACTAGCCTCAGAAACTTAGCGAGTCTCTGTCTGAAAATTTTTAAAATATATATATTTAAAGGTATGGGGAATATACATCAGTTACAGAGCACCACCAGATTCGTTCCTCAGTACTGCAAAAATTTAAAAATTTTTAGATGATGATATAGAGGGACTTCATCCAGACAGCCAGAGTGTTCAAGATTGGGATTATGTTGAAAAATAAACTTTAACAACTAACACTAATTGGGTACCTAAGACCTAGCAGACACTATTCAAGATGCTCTCTGGATATTATTTTACCTGTTCCTCACAGCAACCCTCAGAGACAGTTTTTAGTATTGGCTATATTTCATAGGAAAGAAATTGAAGAACAGGGAAATCCAGCGTCTTCCCCAAGCTATGCAGGAAGTAGGTGGTGCAGCAAGGATTCAGCATCTGCAATGTTAGCCAGGACATCCAGTGGCCTCCCTGAACATTGGAGCCTGTGACACTCCTAAGGTAGTGGCTAGGCTCCCATGTGATTTACCACTTACACCCTGCCTGTGTCTAGTGCCCTCCGTTCCACTTTAAGTCTTGATCCTGGTAGTTAAATACCAAATTTCTGCTGAGTGCCCCAGATTCCAGTTCCCAGCAATTGCAGTTCTACCTTGTCCTTACCCCATATTTCCTTGATATTTGCTGCTACCACTGTCCATCTCCTTTCCCTTTTTCAACATCCACTTTTCTTTTCTTTTTTTAACTTTATTTTATTTACTTATAGTTGGTGCTGAGGATCGAACCCAGGGTCTTGCACTAGCAAGGCGAGCGCTCTACCTGTGAGTCATAACCCCAGCTGCCCCTCACTTTCTCTTGACTCCTATGGAAATCTTGACTTGACTTTCTTTGAATATTTACTAACAATTCTTAAATACTTTGTGCCCCAACCTCCTTAGCTATAACTTTCAGAAACACATTACAGTGTTCTGGTCATTAGGGTAGCTACTCATGATCCTCCACATATTTATAATCCAAGTTTTGAGCTATGTATTCAGGTCTATATGAACTCAGAGTTCTGCTGCTAGAGTTTTCTATCGCTGCATAACAAAGCATCCTAAGATTCAATGACTTAAAACAATAATCTCTTTTGCCAATGAATCTATAGTTGGGCTAGGCTTAAGGTTAATCTTTGCTCCACAGTGGCAATTCGACTAGGAACAAAAAGATCTGCTTCCGAGGTGGTTCTTATGTTACTGGCATATTGGTGTTGGCTCCTGGACAAAAGGTCCCCCAGGGCTCAGGACAATGGCCTTTGTGAATCTCCATGCCAACCTTTCCATGTGATCTGTGCTTCTTCAGAGTATGGTGGCTGGGTTTTCAAGACGAACATCTGCAGAGAGCAAGGCCAGGCAGACATAGGATCATACTTTATGACCCAACAGTGAATAGCAGAAATGTCATATCAGATCATTTCTGCTACACACTTGTAGTCAAGACATGCTCAGGTGTCTGCCCTGGTTGATTCTGTCTTTTGATATGGGATTGGCAACTTTCTGAAGAGCACATGGGACAGAAGATGATGTTGCTACAACAGACATTTTTAGCAAACACAATCTGCTACATCTACCTTCTCAGATTTGCCCCACCTCAACACTCCTCAGCATGCTTGACCCAGAGAACCATAACTCTAGGCCAGTGCTTATCAATTAAGGGCAATTTTGTCCCTTGGGGACATTTGGTGATATCCAAAGACATTGTCTTTGTGTCCACCACTGGGTGTGTATGGACTTGGCATCTAGTGGGTACAAGCTAGGTCTGCTGCTCACCATCCTGTGATGTTTGTGAGGTTCATAACAGTTCCCCCACAACAAAGAGTTATCTGGCTAAAATGCCAACAGTCCCAAAGTGAGAAATGTTGCCTCCGATTCAGTTTGATGGAATAATTGTATTGCACTCAAAACCATACCATGTTCTTGGTGAGTTATCTGTAAATGTGAATTTGTTGAGGAATGGGTTGCTTGTGGCAATGATTCTGCTTGGCTGTGGATGTTCTAAAGATGCTGAGAATCTAGAACTACTGTTTCAGTGTCAACTCTATTCCATTCCACTGCTGTGTGGAATTGTAGATATTCTGAGACAGGGAAAGGTGTGAACCAATATTCTAGAGTCAAGGTAGCATCAATGAAAACTCAAACACTAGCTATTTAATGACAGGAGAAAGTGAAGCCAAAGCTACACTGTGGCTTAGGCAGCACCACATTATCTTCCTGGTTGTTCAGTTAACTCTTCCTGGCATACGCATGCCAAAGGGTCTAGACACCAAACACAAGACACAGCAAACATCTGGCCTCTGCTGGGGAGAATGCTTCTGGGTTCCCTTTCTCCCCTTTTGATTCCAAACTCTTTCATACACATCAGCTTCTCCTTTCCCATTTAGCTGCATTTGAATTTGTTAACCCAGTTTCAGGTTCTGCATTTTGGGATGGATAGGACAGTCTGGAGGTGGTTGCTTTGGTGTCTTAACATCACACATCTGAGACACTGACCTCTCAGGCCCTCCCAGGCTCTTGGGCACCCGCAGGATATCTTTCTTGGCAAGAAATGAGACTGACCCAACAGGTAGAAGTCTCCAATGTAGGAGGTAGGGCAACCTGATCATTATCCTGTTCACTACAGAAAAAAAAAAGTGTGCCCTAAATGATTCAGAGCAGGGGCAATTCAAAGCCATCTATATTTGATTTGAAATGCATGATGGTGGTTTAGGATATTTTATGTTCTTAATGATGTTTGGCTGACACTACTCATTAAATTTAATTTTCTTTCCTTGAGCAGACACTATTTGGGTAGTTAGGCTAGCAGAGCATGGTTGGGCAAATAGAATCAAGAGGAGAAAATATTTTAATAATCTTCACCACAGATAATCTACCAAATTGCTAATAATCACGCTACAAAGAGTTATCACTGCCTGTAAATAAATGGGTAAATGCTCTAAGAAATTTAAATTCCCTCAAGTCAGAAATCCTTGAGAGTAGGTGGGAAGCAGTTTTGTACTATGGTTAAGGGCTGATTTCTAATACAGTTCTTTTACTTACAAACTGCTAAACTTTGGACAGTGTTATTACATTTCTGAGCCAGTTTTCTGGCATGGCACTTTTTAAAGCACCCTCCCTATAACACAACTAGATTTTGGAGAAATTACAAGAAACATCAAACTTGCATTTCGAAGATAGTTAAGGGGTTCCCCCAGTGGCAAATAATCACAATAATAACAACAACAATAAAAAGAACTGTTAACAGAAACTGAGTCATTAGAATTCAGCAAACAAGAAGGCTGAGTGTTGCAACTGTGAGGCCAAAGCTTCAAGTCAGAACAGGAGAACCCTGGCCCACTCAAGAGTAGGCCCTGAACTTGAATTCGTAATGTAAGCCACAAGGGACATTAACCTTAGCCAAAGATTGGCCTCCAAGTACACTGCAACAAAGGAAGCTTAGCAAAACCCAATCTGTCTCCACAAATGTTCTGAAGTTAAAAAAAAACAAAGAAAAGAAAAGAAAATCAAATAGGAAAACAAAAATGAAAATAATACTCTCCCCTGACAATTAAAAACATCCTTTCACCTGGGCCCAGAACAAAGCTGAAAGCTAAAGAACTAAAATCTAGCTTAATGAGGAGCTAGAAAAATAACACAACAAAATTAATCCAAAGACATGGAAGATACATGCTCACACACATATATTGCTAATGGCTGGGAGCCGTTAAAAGCAGTTCCTTTAAAGCAAAAATAATCTAGACTCTGGAGACTAACTACCAACTACTTGCATTTGATTCTAAGTCTGCTGTATGCCACCTATGTGACTTTAGAAAAAAAAAAAAAGAACTTGAACTTGAAAAAAACTTCTGGGTCCTTTTATGAAGATTAAATAAATTAATTGATTTAGCACAAACACTTAAGCTACACAGATTTAGCGAAAACACTTAGAATACGTAGTAATTACTGGATATATTCAGTATTAACATTACCATTACTGCTTCTATTTCCCATTGTACCAGGGACCTAGGTAGCAGATTAGAGCCAGAAAAGATGTCATTATGAAGATACAAGATGGCTGCCTTCACAGATAAGTCAAAAAGTATCATGAGAAAATTTATTAGAATTAGCATGTGTTTATTATAGAATATAAATTTATTAGAATTAATGAGAGGGTTTAGCATAGTAACAAGATGTAATTGCAAAATGCAGAAGGCATTGCTAACAGGAAATTCAATCCAGCGATACATATTAAAATACCACCTCACATTGGCACATGCCTATAATCCCAGTGGCTGGAGAGGCTGGGGCAGAGGATCAAAAGTTCAAAACCAGAGAATCAGCAACTTAGCAAGGCCCTAAGAAACTTAGTGCCACCCTGTCTCTAATATATATATATATATATATAAACTGGCTGGGGATGTGGCTCAGTGGTTAAGTACTCCTGGGTTCAATCCCCATACCAAAAATATAAAATAAAATAAAAATCTTACAATTAAGCTTAGTCTAACTCAGTAACTTGGTCAGTCTTACTATGAAGAATGAGTATTTTATCTAAATGAATTATAAATATTTAGGGTTATGAGTAGGATTTAATGAATTAGGATGCATAATTGTATTTAGTGTTTATCGCGTCAACAAGAGGTTACCATGAATTCAGTTGATTCTTCTTTGTTCCCTCCACTCTTAAACTGAAATAGCCTTTTGCTCTGCTTTTCCCCCACTGCCACTGTCTAGAAAGGCATGGATGACATAAACATTTTTCATATACTTTCAAAATCTACAACTTATATTTGCTTTTCAACACTCTTAACCACCATGTAACCCTGCTCCAACAGATTGCAGCACCTGACCTCCCAGGTTCTATCCACACCACAAATTAGCTGCTTCACCTAAATGTGAGACCACTAATGTACTTCAAGAATCACATCCCAAGAAATATTAAATAAAATAATCTTCAGAATTTAAAAGTGAACTAAGAAATCCATTTACAATGCTAGTGTCTCATGAACTAAGGCCTGTGACTTGTCCCCTTTTGTACTACAAGAAATGGACATTTTAAGTAGGTCATAAAAATAAACTAAGACAACAGAAATAATTACAAGAAAACATGTAATAGTATTTTATTTTAATCGAAATTACACTTGATGAAGTCGATCTAACCAACTTCTAGGTAAACACCTCTCCGGTATAATTCAACTTCATCTTGATCAGTATCGCAGACGTTGACTACTGATGAAGGACTTTGGACATTTTCAGCCTTAATCATAATCTTTAATTTAAAATTATTAGTATTTGTTACTCACATATGCCCACCAAGTTCTGGAAGTAATGGATAATCAATTCTACTTAGAATGCCACTAGAAGCCCCTTAAAATTACTGAGAGATTCTGGAACATTAGCAAAATTATTCTAACAGTCATATACAAACTTTTCCTTGTCAAATAAATAACAAAGTAAAATGGAAGCTGAAATACATTTTCCCATATAAATAAATATAAATGTTAGCTTAAGCTAGTTGTCACAGTGGACATGAACTGTTTATCTCCATTACTATCCTAATCAATGAGTTTAAGAAGATAATAATACTTACACTGACTCCTGCCTAATTTCAAATTACTGAACAAAGTACACATATTTTTAAAAACATAAAGGTTTATTAACCTGATATGCATATTAGTAATCTGTATTCATCCATCTCATTTAGATCAACTTCAGAACGTAAACATATTAATAACATAACTGCAGGTCAATTGGAAGATGATCTAATAGAAAAAAGCTAATGACAAAAGATGTATAAGAGAAAATTTAGTAACCAATATGCAAACCAATAAAAAACAACAATTAATAGAAATTAATCATTTAGAAAATGATTATTTTCCCCTATATATTTAAATTATTGAAGGGATACATCAAGCAAAAACACATTTGGAACTGACGTTGTTCATGTTAGTTCTTTTATATAAATCAAATTATGATCTAATGCTTATTCTTTCATTCATTTAAAGTATTTTTTAATCTATAGTTTAAATTCAATAAGAATGTACCATAAAAATATACAAGGCAGGTAATCTAGAAACAGAAATAGATTAAAAGATGAAAAGTGACAACAACATTTACCATTTGCTTCCTCTTGTATTTTAGGTTGATGATTTATTTGCATTTCTGCAAAAATAAAAGTGAAGTGCAGTTAATAATAGATCCGTCTGATGACATTATAAGTGGGGGAAAAAATAGGAAGTGTGAGTTTAACTCTTTAAACAGTGGCAAATCCTTAAGTTGATTTTTAACAAACAGTAAGGCATATAACATTGTCAAGACATATTTTACATGTATTTTCACTGTAAGGAATACTCTATAAATCTTACACAAAAGGTAAACTAGAGAAGGGGATATGCTGGGGGGCATCTGGCAAATCATCTTCCATGATGTCCA
The DNA here is from genome assembly GCF_964194105.1 of Spermophilus citellus. Taxonomy (NCBI): domain Eukaryota; kingdom Metazoa; phylum Chordata; class Mammalia; order Rodentia; family Sciuridae; genus Spermophilus; species Spermophilus citellus. Next base: position 28,349,499 of record NC_138194.1, on the reverse strand, counting down.
GATGTACAAAGTCATCTTGTACTTTCTTCTACTGATGGTGTGATTAATCCTCACCTTGAAGATAAAGTTCAATTTCTGAATGAATTATGCCCTGAGACATGAAGGGAAGCCATCTGAAGAAAAAGGGGGGAAAAAAGAGAAGAAAACAGAAAGTAAGTTTTATCTTGTTGATTTTTACAATAAGCTTGATTTTACATTAATTGTTCACAGTGGAAGGTAGCTACAACAATAGCTTTTTTATCCAGTGTTTTTACGTACTCATCATTGTGCCAAGAATGACATCATGAATGTGGCTTGAAGCATAAAATATAACCTACCTATCCAGGTTTACCATCCACAATCACCAGCATGTAAACCATTGGGGCTGCAGCAGAGCATGCAGAGGACCAAGTCAGTACAGGACCAGGATGGATTTAAGATCTTGAGCCTGGTCCCTGGGCCAGACTAGAAAGTATGGACTGACCATTGATTTGAAGGCAACTTGTCATAGAAAAAATAAATTTCAACATTTTAGTCTTTCCTCTATGGAAGTCTTTATCTTGATTTCACATGACTTCCTCTAAAATTTCTTCCTCAGTGTCTGCAAAAATAATCATATTACCTTAAGACCTGGTGAAAATATCACCACTTCAGAAAATGTACTTAGGGTAATAGCTCATACTGGTAACTTCCACCTAGGTCAGCCAAACTTCTGTGTTAGAAGTGCTCTTTTGCAGAAATAGTCAAGACTGGACTCAGAAACCAGCTTTCTAATCTTTCCCTTGTTATTTTTTTCCAGGTGCTGGGAATTGAACCCAGCCAGGGTCTTGTGCATGGTAGGTAAGCACTCTACCACTGAGCTACATCCCAAACCCCTTTTACTTTCTAATTTTACTTTGAGGCAGGGTCTCCATAAATTTCTCAGGATGGCCTTGAAATTATGATCCTCTCACCTCAGCCTCCCAAGTAGCTTAGGATCACAGGCAGGTGCCACTGTGCCCCACTGTGACAGTAACCTCCTAAAGCTTATTTTGGTTGACTAAATTACTTGTCTCATAAAAATATAGTGAAGCATAAATTAAAAGTCATGCACAAGTATTCTGCATGCTATTAAATAGTACATAAACATCATTATCATATCACAAAACACTGTTATTGCTATCCTATGTTCAAACATACTTCCATTCTTTCCATCATTCATCTATCTGCCCATTTGATAAATTCCTACAAAGTACCTTCTGTGTGCCAGACACTTTGCTATGGGCTGGGCTACAAGAACAACAACGGAGGTATGGAATCTGACCTGGGGGAGCTTCCAAGATCAAGGAAGGGAACTGACATGCAAAGATAAAAATGCAATGAACTGCAGTGAGTGTTGTTAGGGTTTGGATGTGAGATGATGGAGGAAGGTTCAGAGGAGAAATGATTCAGTTGTAAGAGTCTTAACCCAATCAGTGAATTAATCCCCTGATAGGGATTAGCCGAACTGAAGTGGTAGGGTGTGGCTGGAGGAGCTGGGAATTGGGGTGTAGCTTTGAGGAATACATTTGTATCTGACAAGTGGAGACACTTTCTCTCTCTCTCTCTCTCTCTCTCTCTCTCTCTCTCTCTCTCTCTCTCTCTCTCTCTCTCTCTCCTTCCTGATCAAAACTTGAGCTGCTTCCCTCTGCCACACTCTTCTGCCATGATGTTCTGCCTCACCTGGAGCCCCAAGAAATGGAGTCGGCCTTCTGTGGACTAAGACCTCTGAAACTGTGAGCCCTCAAATAAACGTTTTCTTCCTCTACAATTGTGCTGGTCAGGTCATTTAGTCACAGTGGTGAAAAGGCTGACTAAAACAGTGGTAGAAGAAATAACAGCAGAGTAGGCGCACAAAAGGAGACTAGCCAGTTCTGAATGGCAGGAATGGGAAAGTGCAGAGGAATGAGGAACAAAAATAGTTCAACAAAGAGGTGGTACTTGAGCTGAAGGTAGCAATTAGAGTCCAGAAAGAGCACAACCAAGGGAGAGCAGTGTTGGCAGAGGTACAGGGATAGCATGGGATCCCATGCAGCTGAAGCACAGGAAGCTACTGGACAAGCTAGGACATGGGGTGAGTGTGCAGAGGGGTAGGGTGGCAGTGTGCAGCTTACTTATGGGGAGAAATCTGAGAATGTCCAGGAACTAAGAGGCAGAGCTGTGGGGGCCACTCTACCATACTGGCCTTGAAATCCCAGATGATGGTCATATATGGGGGAGAAGATCCAGTGGGAGCTCATGTAGTCCTACCCAGTCATCAAGATCACTCAACTCTGCAGTTTTCAAAGGCTACAAGAGATCTCATTTTCTCCTGATCACCGCAGATCATTGTGTGCCTTCTCTTCCTTCTCTGGGATCTAATGACACACACAACTTATTTTATACATGGAGTTAGCCCTTAATTCTGCAATCTTGTTTACTAATTGGTTTTGATCAATGCATCCCATTTTTCCAGGTAAAATGTCTCTCTAAAGAGTTTATGAATCAGAATAAAGGGAGTTGGCTTTATGCTTAAGAATGCAGGCTCCAGATTTAACGTGAAGTCAGACCTACCTAACTTCAAAACCTATTAGTTGTACAATCTTAACCCATGTTCTTGATCTCTCTAAGCCTCAGTTTCTTAATTTATAACTTATAGATAATAATACCTACACAATAGGAATACAGAACTAAATATATATAAATTTATTATGGTTTCTGATATGTAATAAATGTTCAGTTACTACTATTTCCTCATTGCAAAACATGGTACTTGGACATAATTGGCATTATAGCAAATATATTTGAAGTAACTTTCAGTCAACCAACAATGATTCCTCCTTTTTCAGATGTGTTGTAGAGACATAGGCCTTAGTTAGTAATGTTTGGCCACTGGACCGGCCTCTTCTCCTAGTTGGCTGGAGCAGGAAGGACACCTCACCCAGGCTTAGTCAATCAGATATTTTCCCTTAATATTGTGAACTAAAAGGTAGAGAAACAACATGGAATCTCCACAGTGTTGTTGAGGAAAAGTGGCACTGTGCAACCCAAAGTCAGTCACAGAGATATGGGTGAGAAGAACCTTCCAGAAGAAAGTGGTCTACAGAAAGAAGGATGAAGATTTTTGATGAAGAGACAGCTGGACAATCTAGAGGGTGAGTGATTCTTTGATGCCTTCCTGTTCTGTCATGTCCAGTTTTATCTTTTTTCCAGCCTTATTTCCTACTTCCATAAAAGTCACCTTTAAATCTCTCCTTCCTAAAATAGGCTGTAGTGAATTTGTCATCTTACAATCAAACCAGAGTTTATGGACTAATTGAAATTTTCCAAAAAAAAAAAAAATCATACAATCTTGACCTGTCTTGGATGTAGTTCCTTCCTGAAAAGTCTATTCTATAATTTTTCTTTTTTTCAGAAGATACTAGACAAAGCACTGTTGTGACACTGAAATCCCTGGAGATAGTAGAATACTGGGTGCCTATTAAAAATGATTCTCTCTAGATTACTCTAGCCTGATATTTCTTAAAATCTTAAAGTCATCAAACTATTTTTCTTAATTTACTTTGATTTCTATTTAAAAAATAGTTTAATATTGCCATTATATCTTTACTACTGAACCATTTTATTTTTTTAATATTTGTTTTTTAGTTTTAGGTGGACATAATATCTTTATTTTACATATATGTGGTGCTGAGGATCGAACCCAGTACTCTATGCATGCTGGGCAAGCACTCTACCACTGAGCCACATCCCCAGCCCACTGCCAATCCATTTTAAATGAAGAGAACAGAATGGGTTTTAGTTGCTCTTAGGAAGAGTAGTCACAGCATATGCCTATGTTCTTCCATATACATATTTTCACATACCTGCCAGGCATGTGTCCAAGCCCATCCTTTCAAAATTTAATTTCTACACCTAATGTCCTGAAAGAAACCAGAAAAAAAAGCAATAGGAAACTAGCCAAGGTTAGCAGTTAAAGACTAAGGACTGTGTTTCTGCATTTGGAAAAGAATATTCCTCCAAGACCCCAGCAGATGGGAGCATTAGAGCAGGGTGGCTTGAGAGGAATAACAGTGATATGAAAAGAACAGGGGAAAAGCCAGGAGAAGCTAGCTTGTCCAAGAACAACATATATATTATGCAACCATCAGCAAAAGAATGCCTCAAATCCCCAGATCACCAGGGGGTTCCCTTTCAATGTCCTACCCAGAAAGCACAAAAAAACTTTCTAAGTCTTTTGAGATTCACAGTAGACAAGCCAAAGAATGTGTTTGAGTGGTCCTGCTCTAACCCATATGGGAAGGGGCTTGGAAAGGCAAGGGCTGATACAGGTTAGACATCAGAATTGTCTGAGATACATTCTAGATAGGGCAACCACTCACCCACATTGAAAATGGTGGAAGAAATTTTGCTTGAAAGTTCTACGTCTCCACCCCCATCCTGAAAAAAAACGAGCAAGACTCATCCCTGCGCCTCATTCTGTCAGTTTCCCACCATCACTACTTGTCATTTTCGCACCAAGGAATGGCCCAAACTGACAAAGAAGAGCACAGAAATCTGCAGCAGCACAAATACATGCTCAGAATAGCAAGAAATGATTAATAGTGGCCTCTTTCAGGAAAAAAAAATCAGTAAAGTTAAATGATTGCTCACTGTCTCATGATAATTTTTATTCTGTTCTCCCTATAGAAATAGTATTTCAGATTTTCCCGTACTTGATCGAAATTTCTACATCCCCTTTTATCGGTATTATTCATCATTTCCCCCTATTTCCCAGAAAAGGAAAATGTAACCTTTTGTACATAGGTTAATTATTTTTAATGAGGCATCTGAGGAGGTTATAGAGGGAACTCATCTAAAGACTAGGTGACCTCTAACTTTTTCTCCAACTTGAGATTCCATTTTACTTATCCTTCTTTCCTTCCTTCCCTCTTTCTTTTCTTCTATTCTTCTTTCCTTTTCCTTTCTTCCTTCCCCCATTTTTCTGTAAATATTGGTCAAAACCCTTCTTGGTACAAGAAACATACTGGACAATTAAAAAGACAATGTATGAGACCTGACCCTTAAGAAGTACATAAGACAAACTTGTTTAAAGCCACAATAGATGACATTATATGGTAAGTATTGCATAGATGTCTAATTCAAGCCTTGGGAGATTTTAAAGAGAATAAAGATGAACAGAAAAAAGTTTCATAGAATGGATAAGAGGTTTGACTTGGGCCTTGAAGAATAAAGATTTCAATAAGCAGAGGAAAAAATAAAACGAGCTAAGTCACATGACCTAAGATAGGACCAATATCCTGGGAGTAAGTAAGTAAAAGTCACTCTTAAGATTTGAAAAAGAAGACTGGAAAGCTCAATGGTCAAGGCGTGGCAGTATAATTCATTTTGAACTTGTCACTATAAACTTAACACCTTCATGAGAACTGGCCGACTGAAACAAAAGAAAGGGTGCTGTCCCTGATTGTATTTCTGTCTTTCTACACAAATAATATACTCAGTTATAATCTGCATGGGACTTAGTTTATGACCTCATCAGTGATTTACTGATTTAACACACACTTTCTGAGCATTCACTATTTTCTATATTTGTCCTGTAGACAATGAAGGTTTTTGATTACAACCTCCTAAGCTCATGGGTCTCCATGTGTAATATCTTCGGAATAAACACCAGAGTTGGCACAAGACAATTAAGCAAGAAAAGATGCTTCATGACTAACGATGGAGTAGTGGAGGGGCAAGACCAGCCTTGCAGAAGTTCAAGATTTCCTCCATCAAGATGTGGCCCCAAAGGTACTTGAGGCTTTAGTAATGGAGCAGTAGAAAATGTGACATTCCCTGACAGACAGCTAGGGTAGGATGTCACTGTCGTTTGCTGGAAAATCAACACCACTGGATTTTTTAAATGCCTGTGCAATTCAAAGAATAATTCTCTGGCTCTTTGTTATCATTAACATTTAAAATGGAAAGTAAATGATCATTTTGTTTATATGTGTCTTAGATTAAGACATATATATAAGACCTTTTAGATATCATGTTCTCATTCCAAATACACCCTTTCCTATGCTTTCTTAACTGTCCTGGTTAGTACATGCCCCTTGGTTCAATTATTACACATGTAAGTTTAACCTATTTATTCTGAGATCGATGGAATAGTTTTGTAGGGATCAAAAGTAAAAAATATAAAACACAGGCATGAGGAGAAGTCAACTGAAAGTTGGAGATGTGGGGTAGACAGAAAAACACACACACACACACACACACACACACACACATATAATTCAGTATAGCAAGCATTGAGTTATGGTCACGTGCCTCATGAAAGATGCACAAGGAAGCGACTTTTCCAACCTGAAGCTTCGGGATACACTTCTTGGCAGAAGTGACACAGCTCTTGTCAATTCACCAGGACATACGGCACCAAGTGTCCAAAGAACTCCAGGAACCAGGAAGGTTAGGGTTAGGTAAGCTCAGGTAGGAGAGCACCCAGCTGAGAACTTACTGAAGGCCAGGAACAGAGAAGAGCCTGCCATCCAGGCCCTGATATGGCCAAGGGCTGCTCTGTGGTCAGGGCTGGCGTCAGCAGTGATGGTTCCCAGAGAGCGGCGCCCGAGGGGCACAGAGACGGCCTCTGGGCCTCCCCTGCCCAAGGCCTGTCTCATCCACCCACCAGGACCTAGTTATTTTAGTGAAACTGAAGATTCTTTCTCAATAATCTGTAAGTGGCTGAAGACTCTGTGGCCCTGAAGTTGGCCCATCACCTCCCATCAATCCAGGATTGACTGGTAGTTGGTTATATCCATAGTCAAAACCTCTTAAGTCTTTTTTTCTTCTACATCACTCTACCCAAGGGAAATGATCTCAACCTTTATTTTTAAAAAAAGTACAGAATTCTGAATAAAAATGAGGCAAGAACATTTTAAAGGTGTTAGTTGAAATATCAACTCTAAGGAACACTGTGCAGCATCTTGTCCTCCTTCCTGAGGGGAACATGCCTCAGGTCACTTTACTTATCCTGCCATGATTTCCTTTTGAAAAGACATAGCTGGTCATGCTGTTCTGCCTGATGTCAGGGTAGCTTCTTTAAAAAAAAAAAAAAAAAAACATCAGTTATTTGCATTAACTTTTCAATTCCTGCATCTATAAATTCTCCTTATATTTAGAATTGCCCCAGGGAGGGCCTTTACTTCAAATAACTTGTTCCTGTGAGCTCAGTCAATGCCATCTCCAATCAGGAGTAATGAAGGGTGACACTGACAGACTTAGGGCACTTCTTGTCTTCAGGCTAAAGAGCTTGGCTATAACTGCTTATGTGTCTAGTCCCTCCTAGGTTCAGTGGGCTAACAAATAAATACCATAAATCACATTGTTTCTGTGAAAAGATACTGATTTTTAATAATTTGATCATTTAAGTCAAGGCTCACACATATACACACAAAGACAAGACTAGAACAAGTTGGTAACACAGAAAACCTAACGATCCCTAGTATAATGTTAAGAAACTTTGCAGTGCATGGTACATTATGAGAGCCACTCAAATAGTATAATGGATTAAACAGTGCCCTCCTAAATTCATGTCAACCTAGAACCTCAGAATGTGACCTTATTTGGAAGGAGAGTCTTTGCAGATGTAACATTAAGCTGAGGTCACACTGAAGTAAAGTGGGCTTAGTTCAAAAACAAGCATCCTTCTAAGAAGAGAAGACACCCAGATACACCAAGGGAAGACAACTAGGAGACTACAGAGAAGATACTGGAATGATGCAGTCCCAAGCCACAGACAACCACTAGAAGGTAGGGGAGGCACAGAGGGACTGTTTCCCAGAGCCTTCAGGGACAGCAGGGCTCTGCTGACACCTGGATTTCCAACTACCAGTCTCAGGAACTGTGATAGGATAAATTTCTGTCATTTAAAAGCACTAAGTTACAGGATACAGTGAGCATGCATCTGTAATCCCAATGGCTCAGGAGGCTGAGGCAGGAGAATTGCTAGTTCAAAGCCAGTCTCAGTAATTCAGTGAGCCTGAGTAACTTAGTAAGACCTTATCTCAAAAAAAAAACATAAAAAGGGTTGGGGATGTGACTCAGTGGGTTAAGCATCCATGGGTTTAATTTCTGGTACTGGGGGAAAAAAAGAAAGCACCAAGTTTGTGGTCATTTGTTTCAGCATCCAAAAAGGAATAATGAATAAGAATATTCGAAACAATTTATAAAGTCTCTTGAACGTTGACCTTATTTGAATACAAATTTTTCATGCTCCAAACCTCAAATGGTCAAGGCTTCTGTTGCAGAATTCACTGGTCATACTCTGATCTATTTTAAAGGTACAAAAAGCAGAAAAATAGTATCTTTAGGTATAGAAGTAAAAATAAAATCATATGGGTGTGGGTGTTCAGTGGAAGAGGGAAAAGATGATATGAAAGGCTAGTGAGAAGCACTCTCCTCATTGGTCAGTTCTGTATTTCACCTAAGCATTTTTCCTCAATAGTTCATAAAACAAATGAGCACACGGTGGTCTTTCACCTTAATTCAGGTGTGCTGTAAATTTTTTGCTCTTTAAGAAAGTTCTAAGGAGCAAGACCAACATTTATTTTCTTTTCTTTTCTGTATTGTGTCGATTTCTGCCTCCTACACTCCAGAACAAAATTACTCACATGTGCCCATCCAAGCTCCCCTACCAGGACTGCCCAGTGCAGCTCCTGTGTGCAGCCAAAGGTCTCTTCCAACTCCATCTGCCTTAGAGGACATTATATTTGACCTTTCACATGCAGGCTCCAAGAGCTCAGAAACCACTGTAATTGGCCTCAGAGTATTTTTCTGTCATAGAAAGGAAACTATTGTGCCCTTTTCAGCTCCTGGATCCACACTCTTGTGCCTCTTTAAAAGAATTATGGAATCAGGGTCTGCCCCATCTCTTTACAGCTACAGGAATAAGAAATCATGATTTTTAGCAACTATCGTATTCATCAGGGTATTGTATGAATGAGTATTGGCTACCACTTTTTTTTAGGACCTACTATGCATAGGGCCTCAAATAGCAGCATTTGATACATCAAGATGGTACATAGCTATTATATTTTTGTTGTTAATTTCATATAATTCTGTAAAGACATTTTTTCAGATACAATCCAATGGCCCTAATTAAGCTATCACTATGTCTTCTCCTTCCAGAGGAGGCCACATTGGCATCACAAATTAGAAGTAAGGATGCATGAAGGGGTGGGTGGAGGCAGTGGAGTCGCAGTTGGTAGGGCTACAGAGATGCATGGAATGTGCGTGCATGCACGCACGGTGGTGTGAATACAGCTAAAAGATCCCCAGGAGATTTCATATTTAAGAGACATCAGCTGAATTGGTATGACCAAGTATGTCAGAACATAAGGAGAAAGGCCTTGGTGGAGCACTCTCTAGCTCTTTGATGTGGCAACTAAGCTACATGTGCCACCCAGTCCAGGAGATACCCAAGCCCTGCAGGTGGCAACAGGCTAGGAAGAGATGCTCAGGGTTCTCTTCAGTGCTGCATGTCCTTGTCAGATGGGAAGGCCTGGGCTATGCTAAGCTCTGAGTAACCACTGGGAGATGAGAAAGAAACTTTCTAGTTGTGCCTCTCATGCTAGATGCCAAATCTGAATGGGACCTTAAAGGATAGACTGGGTTCTAACAAGGATAGGAGTTTAAGGTGGGGGTGTTCCTACGTAGAGAAGCAAAGTAGAACTAACAAATGAGACAGGTGGTCTCATTTGCCTGAGATCTGGCAAGAGGACAGTTATGAAAATGAATTGGAAGGAAGAAAATGGAGTCAGAGGATATAAAACCTTCACTGGAAAGATCATGCTGTTGGTTTTGTTTCATTTTGTTTTGCTTTGCTTTGCTTTTTTGGTAGAGATAGATTGCTGAAGACTTCTAAACAGAGGAGGGATGTAATTTCAGCTTTAAGGATGATATTTTGCCCACATATTTTTTTCTTGAAAAGTTTAGGGTAAAACTATCCATGAAGATTCAAAGCAAAGAAAATCAGGTAAAGTCAGAATGATGCTACATGTATTGTGGTATAATTAGCTCGGAAGTGCTAGGCAGGAAGGACTCAAGAGTCAGAAGATTACTGTGATAATCTAGCATTGACGAAACAAGGACACCAGTCAGGGCAGAAGCAATAAGAGAAAAGGGGTGAACTAACAGGCCCTCTGGAAAAGGAATTGATTGAACTTAATAACTAAAGGGACAAAGAAGGAGGAAGGCCTACTGTGGGTCTCAGGGCTGCTGTTCATCTAGAGTCATCTTCAATCACTTGGTGTCTGCTGTTTTGAGTGGCGTGGCTTTAGTATTTTTAATTGAATCATCTCAAATTTTTTTAATACGTTTTTCTTAACACTTAAAGTTACAATTGTCTTGGCATCTCCAAATCCATACCCTTGGATTTTCTAATTGCCTGGTTTACCTGTCTTTGTTTTGTTTTGTTTGAACCTTATTTCCCATTATCTGTTTGGAAAAAAATGGGTGTAGGGCAGGGGCTGGGGTTATGGTTCAGTGGTAGAGCGCTCACCTACCACAGGCAAGGCCCTGGGTTCAATCCTCAAGCACTACATAAAAATAAATTAATTAATTAAAGATATTGTATCCAACTACAACTAAAAAATAAATATTAAAAAATGGGTTTGTAGGGCAGCTCACAACACTGAATATTCAAAATTTCAAAGTGGATCCCCGTTTCTTACCCCCGTGCCCACAATAGATGGCATTTTAGTGTAATAAGCTGATCATGCTCAATCCCTTTCTTGAAGCTGAGGCTGGTCCTATTCCCTGATGACCAAGAGATCAAGCAAACATAAATGCCAAAGCTGGGAGTTTTCTTGGGATGGCAGGATTCAGCAGAGATCTGGAGGGCAAGGCTTCTCCTGAGAAAATAAAGGTCATTTCCTTAAGCATGGAGATGTTGAATTTCTGATGAGCAGAAGAGGATCTGTGGCTCAGGCCTAAAGGCAACAGGGCCAGGTTAGAAATGAAGGGAGTTGCTTCTATGACTTACCCTTATGGGGGCCTCAGGAAAGCACAACTTGCCTAGATCTGAATCCCTGTCTTCTACCTACTGTGTTCTAAAAGTTCTTCTGTCTAAAATGTTCCACCCTGTAACACTACATTTTGGTAATGTAAAGAAACCAACATTTAAACAGATATTCTCATTATTTATGCAATGATTTCCAATATTAAACTTTGGAAATTATTATGACATATAACATTCCAACACTAAGTAATTACAAGATAAGACTTCCTCACAATGCTTTGCCAAAGACCATTTACTTAAGCAATTTGTGCTGTATAATGTGCAATACTGAGTAAAAGACAGAAATCCATGAAACCACAACCTCACACACACACCCACAAGCATGCACACACATGCACACACGCACACACACACACCCCACATACCCACACTCCTCTGAAGTGCCATAGGTCTAGACCCATATTACCTCTCACAGATGAAGATGGACTCGGATGTTGTACTGGGCTCTCTGACTATGACCTTGTCACAGTACCAGTACTGGGATTTGTCACTAGCCTCACAGTGCAACAGCACCTTCTGCAGCTTTCCGAGCGACACTGCTTCAACTTGAAATTTATCAATCTGGTGGAAGAGACAGAAAACCCCATGGAAATAACTAGAGTCCTGCAAATGACAAATACCGGCAATCATTATAGCCCAAGGCTGCCAGAAGCAGCTTTAAAAGAGATAATGTTACTACTGTTAGCATCAAAAAAGGGCAATAAAGGAAGAAAAATAAGCAAATTACTTTTTTGTCTATTAAAAATATTTTTGGCTGTATTTCTTTTCTCTCTTGCAGTTTTATTTTCTCCATTATAGTATCGGCCAGTGTTAAAAAAAAAAAAAAAAAAAAAACCCTAACACCAAAGCTTCCAGTCTATGGCTTTTTTCTCATTTCCACTCCTCCCCCTGAGAAGCGGTTCACTGGGTGGTCAGGCTGGTGACATGTGACCTAATATGAACGTTTGCTTTCCAGAATGATGAGCTACTTTGAGGCAGGTGGACAATTTTCTCTTTCTTACTCTCTTTTCTTCCATTCTTTAATAAATCCCTCTCCTGTACCTTCCTCTATAAATAAAAATAGGATTTGTTGTAAAGAGAATTATGTAATCTTCCTTTCTAAATAGAATTGGTGTGTCATGTCAAAAATTCACTGACATTTCTGGAGAAATGCAGGACCTCAAGAAAATGCTTTGCTGATTGGAATAAAAAAAAAAGAACTTCATACATAAATTCCTCCTATATTGTTATTGAGAATAACTGTCCTAAAATTATCTGAGAAAAGGTGGTGAATCTCATTAAATCTGTAGACTGTTAGCCACTGTAACCCTGTTTTGTGGTAAAAAATGCAAATCCAGTATTGTTTGTGTTGCCTACAGGAGAGGGGTTGCCCCAGCATTGTTACCAAGTTAAATTTCACTTTGGTAATTTCAGATACGCTACCTGGGTCTCAAATTGTTGGTTGGTTATTATTGGTGGAAATCTGCCCTGGTTTGAACCAGACAAAAATCATTACTTGTTCCATGGTGATGTTTCTGTAAACCAGCTGAGAATTCGGGGTACCTCTTCCTGGATGTGGCTTGATAACCTGATTTTCACTATCCCTCATTCCTAGTGTGCCTTCACAAGGGGACATTTTTTGACACACATCACCTGTTGTAGCAGAGGCAGGTGATGTCCCTTCCCACATCCTCTGGTATCATCCCTAGGTACATCCATTTGCTTTGGTAGCCAGTTTAGGATTACTGACCACTCAGTCTCCTGGGTCTCCTGCTCATGTGTTTGAGGGCTTCATATGGTGACCATTCTGAGGAATGTGCCTGGGGTTCCTCTGATGGTCCCAAGCATGAAGCCCCACGGTGGGCAGCTCACTGGTGTCTCTATGTTGGCCTCTCTCCCTTTCCTCCCTCCCTTTCCTCTCTCCCTTTCCATCAGTGCTCCCTCACTTCCTACAGATTCAGAGGGATCACTTCCCAGATAAACTACCTGTACCAAAGCCTGTGTCTCCTGGTTTGCTTTGGGGAAAACTCAAACTACAATATCTTTCTTGCATTTTAAACCAAACTCAGGTTGGAGGACAGGATTAAATAGGATCTGTGATGCATGTTGCTGCCTTTGTTTACATCACTGGACATCATGTAGAGAAAATGACAACAACCAGGCCAATCCGGGGCTTCTAATGTGAGTTGTGGCTGGGATGGCACAAATCTAATGATAAGACACCAAGATTGTTACCATGGTTGCTTGACTACAGGCCTCTTGAAACCATTTGGCAAAGCCATTACATTCCATGCATTGAGGAAAAAAAAAAATTTAATGTAAAATCAAAAATGAACCAGTGAAGAAAAAGAAATTTTGTATTTCTGATTCCAAACTTCAAAACTGAAAACATTAAACCCAGACTTTATGCCCTGATGGCCACTATACCCCCTACCCATTTTAATTTCAGTCCATAATATACCCTACCAACTCTGTTAAATGCTATACACAATAATGCCCTGAAGATCAATCATGAAGATGACTTGCAACATCTTAGCAACTTCACATGATTAGAAGCTGCCACCAAGTACTACATTCTGGCCAGCCAGCTAGCACCAGCCAGGAGTGGGAGCCAGCACAATTTATCACCAAGTGGGAGGGTGAGGAGTCTGGGGCTAACGCCAAACTTGAGGTGTCTTTCAGGGGATAATGTCACTAATCATTTAGAATAATATTAATAACATCACAGTATCTAGAATTTTGTTTCTGTTCTAAATTAGTTCAGGTGTGATAAAAATTAGGTATAATTTTATTTTTGTCTCATGCAAAGCAGAACTAGCTTTCCTATTCATTTCAGGGAAAGCTTCTGTGTAATCTACAACAACAAATAAAAGGCAGAGGTGAGCTTGAAGATCTTTGATGTTTCACAATACTTCATAAACTACAACAAAAGTCTGAGAGACAGCAATCTTGAGCTGGTGTAAGGAATCTTCCTTCTTAAAAATACATACAAACTGAACCTTTGGATAACTACTTAATTTCAAATCTCCAAGTACTATCCTCTTTCCATACGCAACAAGTAACATTAAAAATTAGGTTAATAGATTTCCCATTGTAATTTCTCAAATGTCTAATATTTAGAAAGAATTATGTTTGTATAAAAAGAACAAAAGAGAATAATGAGGAATTGAAGGCTTTTGAATGTCAATAAAATATAGTTGGCTCCATTCAAGATTTCTTAAAGAAAGTCCATAGTGTTACTATATGAAATATAAAATACATAAAATATCCTATAACCATCCTTCTATGGTCTGACCTTTTAGAATAATGCTTGGTAGCTCTCAGTCCTGAGAAAGCATGTTTCCTTGATATCTTTTCAACTCGTTTTGTTCTTTTTCTTTCACTATCACTAACTTTTAATGTCTTTTTCTTTGTTCCATTATTTATTATAGCTTTAGAACATCCCATTTTTCTTTCAAGAACAATTTATAAAACACAGCAACCTTAGGAAGACAGGTCAGGAAACTTGTGTTAAGATGTCTCCAAACTAAAATTTGAAAAGTGACCAACACCTTTTAGATTTTAAATCACACGTGGCCAGCAACAGAAAGGATGCCAAGAACCTGGAGGAGCCCTTTACACAGACTTACCTGTCCTCTTTGGAATCTTACTGGCATGTTGGATTTGCGCAGCAGCCGAAGGCCAGAGTCTCCCCTCTCCCCATAGAGACAGAGGGAGACCTCAGATTCTGTTTTGTCTTGTTTCAACTGCCCAGTGTAGACATCAACATGGTACCTCACCACTGGCCAAGCAGCAAGGAAGAGAAAACAGGAGGAAAACTATTAACTCAGAATTCATACGAACAAAACCCAGATTCATGTGTTCTCAGGATATTGTTAAAAGAAAAAACTAAAAAACTATATGATAAACCTCCTAATTTGGACTTTTTGTATTTATCAAGAGACTTTGCCCTTAGATTTTCTCCTCTGCATTTTTTATTGGTGCATTACAGTTGTATGTAATGGGGGAATTTGTGGTTACATCTTAGTATATGCAATATAACAATATAATTTGATCAACAGCCCTCTTGTCCTCCCACCCCTGGTTTATTTCCTCTCTTCTACTGATCTCCCTTTGCTTTTCATGAAATCACCCCCCCACACACACACACTTTATTTTCCTTTTCCTGTTCTGGCTTTCACATCTGACAGAAATATATGACCTTGACTTTCTGAGTTTGGCTTATTTCACTTAACATAATATTCTCAAGTTCCATCCATTTTTCCTGCAAATGACAATTTCATTTTTCTTTATGGCTGAATAAAACTCTATTGTGCATATATACCACATTTCCTTAATCCATTCATCTATTGGTAGATACCTAGGCTGGTTGTAAAGTTTGGTTATTGTAAATTGTGCTCCTATGAACATGGGTTATGCAGGTATCACTATAGTATGAGGACTTTAATTCTTTAAGATAAATGTCCAGGATTGGTATAGATGGGTCATATGGTGGTTCCATGTCTAGACTTTTGAGAAACCTCCATATTGATTTGCATAGTGGTTGTACTAATTTACAATCTCACCAACAGTGTGAAAGTGTTCCTTTTTCTCTACATCCTCCCCAGCATTTATTATTGCTTGTATTCTCATGACTGTCATTCTGACTGGTGTGAGATGAAATCTCAGTTTAGTTTTGATTTGTATTTCCCCAATTGCTGAGAATCCTGAGCATTTTTTTTCATATATTGGTTGGCCATTTGTATTTCTCCTTTTGAGAAGTGTCTGTTTAATTCATTTATCCATTTATTAATTATTGACCCTTGAATTTTATCTTTAGCTTCAAATGGGTATTTTCACATCATGAACAAGTAAATGCTCAGAGTGTTTACAAGTTTTTCAAAAGCAAAAATAAAATATAATTTAAAAGGCTCTTCTTCCATGTATGACATAGGAGGACATTTTATGCTTCATATTTTAGAATTGAGGCTGAAGATGTTATTGTATATGATGCTTAAAGTTTACAATGATGTAAAGTTTAATGTGGAAATAAACAACAGTGAGATGATGGCAGGAGGTGACCAGCTGGTCCCAGGCAAAGCCAGGACATTTCTTATCTTCCATTGACTAAGCCTCTGTGACTGTGGATGGACCATAAGAACCATTGTGAGATGTGCTTAATTCCAGATCCACCACTGACTTATGTTGGAACACTGAAAAAGTCACTTCTCAGTGGGTAAAACAACTATTTAAGAAGTAGGAAAAATATTCTGCAAATAAATAGGTCAGAAGTAAATTCAAGAAGCTATAAAGCAATTTAAATATGTAATACATGCTACTGAAGATTATGAACACACATGGAAAAATGGGTTGTCCATCTCTGATTACGGGAAGCTCACAGACAATGTCCCCATCCACTTGGATCCCAGAGAGCAACACATCGGCTACAAAATCTAGCACCTTCTTGCTCCTCATGTGCTTCATGGTTACCTGAGATTAGAAGAAACAATGATCAAATTGCAAGGCTTCCAACCTCTCATAGAACTCAGAATTCAAAATGCACCCCAAGGATTGCACGATTAGACTATGCACTCTGGCAGTAGTGGTGGTGGTTGCTAGTGGTTGTGGGTTACTAGGTCAATATTATTTCCCAAGGATTATGCAAGTGATTTTTTAAAATCGCATTTCAACTATCACCAAACAGACTGGTACAATTCTTTAAGTTTATAGATAAGAAAATGAAGGCTTGGAAATATGGAATGGACTATGTCTTATTTGAAGGTGTCAATTTTGCCTGTGGCAGTAACCAAACAAGTAATCTATGGGAGGAATTCCAGAGGAGGTTTCTGATCCTTGTGAGCACACTTATACATCTGTAGGCTGGGGGTAAGCCCTCAGCTACTGCGTCACAGGACTTGCACTTCTCCCCAGTGCGCACTGGGTGCCTCCTTAGGGCTTGCTCCCTTGGGGGCTATTTTATAGAAGTTCCTTTTCTCTTTGTCTTCTCCTCCCCATCTCAGCACATCAGCAGAGGATTTGCTTGCCTTCTCTCCTATCACAGTAGATGACATGTTCTCCTTTTAAGATATTCATTAATACTCTAAATAGCCACGTGTCCCTCTTCAATTTCCTCTGCATTCCTTGCACCTGGTAGTGCAGATGCCACCATTTCTCAGGGGCTTATACTTAGATTCCATTGCCATTTCACACTGCTGGCCACTCTCATTCTTTTCCAACCCCAACTTTAGGCTCTTTCAAGAGAGCTTATTCTAAATTAAAAATCTGATCGTTTTGTACATTGCTCATAACTTTTTCAATAGTTGTATGTATAATATAAAATTCAAAATCCTAATACAGTGAGCAGCTTACAACTGGGTCCTAATCTTCTTAGACACTTCCTTCTCTTATCCTCTACTCTGGTTCTAGTGAACTGCTCGTGGTTCTGCAACCTGGATGCATATCTTCTCATCAGGGTTTTCATACATACTGGTTTCTTTACTCAGAACAGCATTCTTCTGACTCTACCTGGATGAGTTGACCCATCCTTCATGACATAGCTTAGTTGTGTCCTTTTCTGAGAAGTCTTCTATGATCCCTAGTCTGGCCAGGCAACCCTCCTTTTGGATCCCTGGCAGCCTATCCATTCATGACTTCACACCCTTTTTGGACTTGAGGGAAAGCACCATGTCCTTCTTATGTTGGTCATTCCTCAAGCTCTCACAAGTCAGTCCTTGGTTTTCTTGTTGAATGAAGATTGAGTAGCTAAATGAAATGGGTATTTAACAATACAAATAATAAGACTAATTCATACAAATCATTACAAATCCTGCTTGCATCTTTACTTGCTCCAGGGAAGAGATCCTGAAAAGAACAGTTTTCCAACATATAATAACCATCTCACAAAGTTGTAGAGAATAGATGATACTATATGTAAGAAGTGTGGAAAAGTTTATATAAACTGTATAAATTCTTCATATTAACATTAGCCAGACTTATGTGTTTTTACATGTATAAATATAAAAGAGGTTAATATAATACATTCTACTAAACTTGCAAATGTCCACTGGGTTGTATCACACTTTAAGAAAATTAGATGGAAAAATTCAAGACACCAGGTGAAAGGGAGCGGTCATAAGGATTCATATGCTTTTGGGTCCCAATCAGATACAATGCTCCAATTCTATTATTTTTAGCCTTCAGTCTAATCATAATAAACTTCTGTTGTTCCAATAGTCCTAAGACACAGAGCCTGGGTCATTGACTTTGAAACTAGAGAGATGGTGGTGGTGAGTGAATGAAAGAAGAATGTTCCCATCCTATACTTGAAGTTCTGTCTTTAGTCACCTTGTTGCTAAGGTTTTAGCAATCAGAGAGGGTGTCTAATCCAATTTATTTCCCTTCCTTGAGTCAATGAGT
The DNA here is from genome assembly GCF_964194105.1 of Spermophilus citellus. NCBI lineage: Eukaryota > Metazoa > Chordata > Mammalia > Rodentia > Sciuridae > Spermophilus > Spermophilus citellus. Next base: position 28,331,087 of record NC_138194.1, on the reverse strand, counting down.
TTATTACTTTGCTCTATTTAGAGCAAAAAGAGATGTTCTTCCCTAAAGCTAAATAGATGAACCTAACCCTGAGGAGCCAGAAAATGGAATTACTAAACAAAAAAGAACTAACCAAAGACGCAGGGCAGTACCTTGTCCTGCTATGTGTGTGTGGCAGATGACTCTGAGAGGGGGAACACAAGACCCTCGGCCTCATCACACCGACATTTCTTATGCAGATACACAGAGCACTGCACAGGTATAGTTGGAAGTTTAAGAGAAATGCTCTCTACCATTAGGGGGATTTTATAGATTGTCTGTGAGGTACAGATTCAAAATATTTAAAATATAATGTGAAACGTACATAAAAGAAGTATATTAATTAATTCAAACTAAGTTGTGAATAGATTCTAAATAATGTAGCAATCAGGATAGAAGAATTTCAGATGGATCACATTGTTTCATCATGATGATAAACAGGGGTCATACACAGATGAATGAGAGTCTTTTAGATTCTGTACTTGAAGCTTTCTCCACGACATATAAGGCTTTTACAAGTTTACTTTTCCTAAAACCCCATTATGTTCTTCCTCCACATTAAACCCTCCATGGAAACTTGCAGGAAGCCCCTGGTTTCTGAGTACCACTGTGATTTTCACCTCAGAGGTACTCATGGGTGACAGTTCCACTGATTTTATGTAAGCTCAATCCCACTGTCACCACTAGAAACCCTCTGGGGTGGGGACTCCAGATGAGCTCCGTTTACCCTCAAATTCATAATGCCTCAAAAGAGAAAAACAAAGAATCTAAGTTTGTTCATTCTTTACAAAGCTATAAAAGGATATGGCAATGGTTCTCAATGGGGTGATATTTTCCCCCTGGGGGCATGTGGCAGTATGTTCAAACATTTTTGGTTGTTACATTAACTCATTTATGGAGGTTGCTCCTGGCACTCAGTAGACAGCGGACAGGGATAATGCTCGACATTCTACCATGCACAGCACAGCCCCCAACAATAAACAATTATCCAGCCCCAAATGCCAATAGTTCCAAGGTTCAAAAATCCTGGGATATCAAAATAAACCATTGCCTAATAAATAATTCCATAATTAAACAGAGTGATAAAAGTAAATACAGACAGGTAGACAGACATAGATCTTATCTTCAGTTGTATTTATTTTCATATACAAAAAAAATTTTAATTGTTAAAGTTATAAAAGAGGACTGAATTCTTAGAAGAATACAGTGTATAAGCCCAGTCATGTGTTAGTTCATGGCAGGAATCAGAAAAAGGAATGCAGCAAGCAGAACAGAAGTGGAATTGGGTTCAAAGGACCTTGCTTTCTATCCTCACTGCTACCTACCAGGTGGATAACCTTGCTGAGTAGAAGTTGGACAGATGACTTGCGATCCTCAGGTCCTTGTTTAGAAAACTGGTGTCATAACCCGTCTCACTAGATTGAAGAGTGTTTCATGTACAAAAAATGAGATGAAAACACCTTATAGAAACAGTTTGCAAACTACCAGTGATTAGACACAGCAATTTCTCTCTCAAAGAAAAGCCTTCCAAACAGTGGGCCTTGAAACCCAGGTGTCTCCTAAGGGAGTATCCTTTCAGAACATCTGGATTTCCAGACTGGCAAAAGAAGACGGTGGTAAAGATGCCCAGCAGTCAGACCACTGCTTCCTAAATCCACATACTAGCTCTGTGACAAGGAGAGTGACTTGTCTTCTCAAAGTCTCAATTTTTTTCAACTGGATGAATTATAGTATCTACTTTGTGGTGGTATAAGCATTAAATGTGGTAATGTAAATCCTGAGTGTTTAATATATGTTTATTGTTCCTAGTTGTAGCATCAAAATTAATTATAGAAATAGACACCTGTCTCCCAGGTCCCCAGCTATAGAATCCTTACACAGCTTCCCTGAGATGGCTCCAAGTCTGATCCTCTTACCTCAGGCAGGAACACGTAAGGAAAAGGGTGTCCATTCCTCTCCAGACCACAGGTGCTAGCACCATTTCAGCTCTCCTCCATGGTTAACCTCTCTTGATAATACCCCTATCCTTTCCCTAACTGTCCTCTCTGCCTATCTTTAATGTCAATCAAGATAACCAGCACAATAGGGATAGGATTGGGTAGGAAGAAGGGATGCTATCCCTGTGCAGAACACTCAGAGTCATGCAGGGAGTGAATCAGCTACCCTAATAAGGCTCCACTTCTCTCCTGACTGTTAACATTGTGACTAAATACAATAGCCAACAATAATCATTACAATCTATATTGTACTTTGCTTATAAAACATCCTTCATGTGTTTATTTAACCCAAAATTCATCTTATTTTTTTCCTTAAGCTTACAGAAGAAATGATAAAATATCAAAGTTTAAACATACAAACACACAAACATACACAAAACTTTCTGAGAGCTACACACATGGTTGGTGGTCTGACTCTAGATGTACAATCAAGAAAGAGAAAAGTTGAGAAAACTGCTTTTAGGAATTCTGTTCTGAAGTGTTATAAACCTTTGTTCCATAAAATGAAAATATGTGTAATACTTCTCCTCCAAAAAAAAAAAAATATTCACCAAGACATGCATTAGACAATTAAATGTACTTTACAATATCTGGTTTGGGGGAGGGCAGAGGGAGTTCCAAGGTCGGCCATTAGTATATTCTTTCTGGAGTCAGAAACACAAAAATATAATAAGGTTTCCATGTGTTTTCAGAGAACACTTTAAGTATCCCTTCCGATCACATACAGAATCAACACTGGACACCAAATCTCTTCATTTTCCCTCCTGTGCCTTATACAAACACCCTATTTGTTACAACACCCAGACACGGAGGATCAGGGATGGTTCTTACAATTGACAGAGGGACTATCAAGTACATGAATTTATCCTTGGTTCAAATAAGCTGGCACAACTTTGAGGATGTTTCTCTAAACTGCTGGAGTCTTTTGAGATTAAGCATTTGACTGGAGATTTTGTGAGAAGAAACTGATACTTCCTGTTGCTCACTGAAGTAGAAAATCCTCAAAAACGAACTATTTTTCTCACTGTATTTCAGAACTTTTTCTTTCCCTTCAATGGTACTTTCTGGAACCCTGAAATGAAGAAGTAACTAAAAATGAAAAGGAACTAGAAATATTTATGAGATGCCTTAAAACTTCAAAATAAAAATTAATAAATAAATAAAGCCATTTCCTTCCTCGCTAATCTTTAAGACTGCCTGGAGCTTATATGGAGCATGTTAGGTTAATAATACTAGAAAATCCACCGAAACCTATGACCCTGTTTAATTCAAAGTATCAGAGGAGCCAGAGGTTTCAAGAGAGCTCTTTTTTGTGTTTGAATCAATTTATCCAAGTCACAGGTAGCATGTGCAGAACCAGCTGACAGGTGGACTGAGCCAATGCTACAGCACCGGCCTCCTCTCAACGCCCTAGTGTGAATGGGCCAGACCTCTGACTCTCCAGGCTGTGTCTTCATTTGCCCTTCCCACACACCAAGGCTCAGCCACGCAAGACTATCCCCCATTCCCTAAAAAACAAGCACAACTGTCTGATTCCCCTTCAATTAATACTAACATGACAGATTAATCCCCATATATCATAATCATTTACTAAGTGAACAAAAACGTATTCTGTGAAGCTATTCATTCCACAAATACTTATCCAACATCATCTACTACCTGACAGGCACTGTTCTAGGACTTGGCTATGACCAAAAAAAAAAAAAAAAATCTTCTAGTGTTACTCACTTTTTCGTAGAAGTCAGACAATAAACAGATTTTAAATATTAGATGAGTGACATGTTATAAAGCAAATAAGCAAGGCTGATGTGATCAAGAGCCACTGGGTGCTCCCTTTGGGTGATGAGACAAAGACCACTCTGAAGCAAACTAGTGTGGCTTCAGCATCATGGATAAGGCAGAGAGGTGTGAAAACAGTTCAGGGAAGTAGACGGGGACAGATTAGACAGGGGAAATCTGATGAGACGAATGCCAAGGAAAGATCCCTCTGCCTGCTCTTTGAAGCCTGGACACAGCAGGTGAACCAAAGAAGCTGGACAGCTATGATGGGAGACTCCAAGCAGAGGGAAGGAAAATATGGCAACTTGGGCCAAGATGGAGAAAATAGTGACAAGATGGAGAAAATAGATAAAATCAAGATAAGCTTCAGTAATAGTCCACAGTTTCCTTAGGGATTGGATTTTGGAGGCAAGAGAATGAATCAATCTACAAAAATCTGCAGGGTTCTGGCTTGGATAACTAAGGGTATAGTGAGAGAGGGAAAAGTAGGCTGAGTTGGGGAATAAAGAGTGCTGCTTGAGCTTCACCTAATTTTTTTCACCTGATCTGCACAACTTGTGAGACAGAGCAAGCATAATTGAGCTTTATTTTGCAACAGGGGAAAACTCAGAGAAAATGATGACCTTTGAGAAACTAAACATCTTTCAAGTCTTTTGACTTCAAATCTAAAATTTATTACCCTAATTTAGAATAATCACAGCCAATGGCAGGGTAAAAAGAAAACCAGAAAACGTAAAATTCAAAAACAAATATTAGTTTTACCTGACAGCATTTGTTAAAATGCATTTCCATTTTTTTTCTAATATTCAAAGATAATTATTCTCTTACTATGTTCAGTTATAGCCATTTTATTTGGGCTCAAATGATCCAAAAGTTGAATTGGAATGAATTTAGTGACTTAGATTAATATTTTATTATAGTATTTTTGGACACTAGATAGCATAGTTGATTAATGTGTATTAATATGTGTAGGATAACAAGTCACACCTCCAAGAAGACCTCTAACCATATAATCATGGAAAAAGAAAAGTCTGAAACTCAGTATGATAGCACAGATATACCACTAAGACCAAGAGCCTTACATTGCCAGAGTGCCAGGAAACGGGGTAGCTAGCCCAGCTCAAAATCTAAATATAATGCAAAAAAGTAGGTTTTTACCCATTTTAACTTAGGATACAGGAAATAATTTCAACAAACACTTCTTGGAAGCACTGGATTTCCCCTAATAATAATTTCCCCAAAGAGATCTTACTGGTAATTACAAGAAGCTATTGGCTATAAATAGTTCATCATAACAAGTGAGGGTAAACCTTCATGATACATATCCTCATAATGGTGGATGTTATGATATTCTGAACTTATAAGAGACAAGCCTTTGATCTTTACAGAATCAACCATTTATTTCTAAAAAATGGTATTTCCGACTGACTTTCAGATTAAGGCATCATCTCAAATTATTCAGTCTATATTAAAAAAAGACCCAAAGCCATGACCTTTGCTTTAGCTCTAAAACAGAACTACCAAACATTAAGTAGTACAAAAGGTCAATATGACAGAAAAAAAAAGTCTACTGATACCAAGCTTCAAAGCCAAACTTAAGGTTGGTTGAAATAAATGAAGGAAAGACAAAGGGAATTTCCAAAAATATTTTCCTTTTTAAAAAAATGAATTAAGAAGGAAACCTAGAGTCTTTATCACATAAAATATTCAGCATTTGCTTTAATTGCCTAAATGAAAAGAAACAACCTTAGAAATGGCCTCAATAGAAACTAGAGTTCATTTGCTGATCTTCCCCTGCTGATTTACAACAACAAATATTAGTTGTTTCACAAGAGAAATAGTATCATTAAAACACTCACTCCTGGTTTCTTAGAAACTTAAAATTCCTGGATTACTTTAAGAAATTTCAGCCAAGTAGTTAAATACAAGTACTAAAAATAGCTGACTGGAACAGACATATGGTGATACTTACAATGTCTGAATTAACATACTAAAATTCAACACTGAGGTTATAATACCTCTCAGGTTACCCAACCTTTCTGCTCAGAACCTGAGAGAAAGGGAGAAATCAATTTAGTTCCTTCCATAAATCTTTCAGAAGACAGATGCAGAATGAGAGATAAAGAGGTAATTTTATTGGTTTAAGAGAATTAAAATTACTACTCTAAAGGAAAACCGAAACAGAATATGGCTTATAATCAGGTTAATGGTGGAATAAACACTTTGACGACAAGAACTGTATCTCAGTCGTGTGGGTATGTTCAAATATCTAGCAGAACCCTTCTGCTTAGTGGGTGCATTGGCTTCATTTGATGAAATTTCTGAATATGAGTACATTTATATACACTTTTATGCATCTGTGCTATTGTTTATTTTAGCATCAAAGCCCAAAGAAAGAATTATTCCTCTCTTCCTTATACCCTGACACACTGAAACGTAAACAAAAATAGTTTTGGTTCTGACTTGTCCTAAAATATAAAGAAGTTAATTTGACTAGCATGGCCCATGCAATATAATAAAAGGAAAATATTGATTAAGAAGGCTATGTAGAATACACAAAAAATTACCGAATTGTGCCACAGAGCAAATGAATACAGACGAATAAAACTTCACATTGCATAGTAATTATCTTCCAGTGCAATTATGAAATACTGAGAAAAGAAATAATGACTGGAGCTTGTGATACAGAAGATGGTAATGATCAACACAGAATTATTCCTACACACCTGACTAGGAATGAGAGAAATGGTGATGAAAGATCTAAAGTCTATTATAAACTGCACCTACCTAAACAAGGTCAAGCAACTCATGTCTGATAAATTCCAGTCTATTTAAAGACCAAACACAAGAAAACTTTCCAGTTTTGCAAATAGGCACTTTCCTTCTCATTGTCCAAAAAAACACTTTTACATATGTAGCAATACAATATTTCTTGGCCATCCCCATGCACCACTGATAAATGAAACAGGTAACATGCATTTCACATTCCACTCGCCATTCCCAGCTTGCCCTGACTCGCACTTCTCTATTCTCAGAGGTGCCCTCTGTCCACAAAGGTTTCCCAGTTCCTCTAGGGAACACATTCATCTTTCTCATTGGAAACCCACTACTACTAAGGCTTGAGCATGTAGTTGGGCTTTTACCTGCTCTCTAATTTATTTGCTACTCAATCTTGTTCTCCACCCAGATTGAAACAGACCAATGTTCACTCTAATTTTGTATCATTGCAATAACTAAGGCTGGATCTATATTGAATCAATCCCTTTCTCTCAGATGTACCATCATAACCCAATCATTCACCCACCTAGCTATTTCTAGGTTAAAAGTGGCTCCTTGGGATCTAGTGTTGATCACCTCGTGTGGATCTCTCACTGGCCTAGACAGCTCAAAAGAACAGGTTAGCATATTAGTTGGTCATTTTCTAAGTCATGTAAATTATAAACCCTTCTATATTGTTAGCTATGATTGGATTCATACAAACATAAAAGTGTTTTTCCTAGCATATAATTGTTATTTATGTAAATAAGCCAAAGATGGCTTGTGTATATTGGCCCCTACATTGTTTATTTCTTCATGCAGGCTGAGACCCATTAGGGCAAAAGTTCATGAACACCAAACTCAAGTTTTTACATATCTAATACCTTTTTTAAATATCCCAGATTTTTGTTATAATAAAATAAAAATCCCCAAAGTAAATCTTTAGCTACTTGGAGGCTGCCTGCTCTGCATGCCCCACAAAACCTCACCCTGATGCTACTCAATTTGTAAGATATGGCTATTGTTATGAGACCCCAACTATCACCACAGCCCTAGGGAACTCCTAGACACGCACACTCCCTGCTGACACTCCACCCAGACTCCTGGGAGCTTTGTTGCCTCCTTTCCTCACAAGGCAGGGAAGCCTCTAGAAGGACCCTGCTGGGAGGAACTTCCCCTACATCAAACTTTTCAAAGCATTACCCAATTAAATTTGTGTGTGCTCCTGTCTCTGCCCTATGGTCATAGCTTTTCCCTAGATCAGCTCCCAAACACCTCAAGCCTCTACAATAATACACAATATTTATTTCATAGGATGGTAATAGATTTTACCTGAAAAAAAATATGGTCCCATGGTGAATTTAGTTTTGGAAATGCTGTTATACAGATTTCTTTACCAGAGGCCATCTCAGAGCCTTTACTATATTTATAATGCACTCTGACTCTCCGAGAAAAGAATGAAAAGCTCAGTGTTTCACATACTCATTTCACCATGGAAACATTTAGTGGAGAGAATCTTGGGAAGGTAGATGCACAGCCAGGTTATCACATCAGAGGAAGCAGCCCCTGGGCATGGGTGGGTGGGCATTAGAGGGAAAAATAATAAATTCTCCCTGTATGTCTTGCATAAATACTGGTTTATAAATACCATTGTGCGCTAAAAGAAACTATGGCTTCTGGAAAAAAAAATAGTTGATTCCAGAGCTGGGGAAAGAAATAACTAGATGAGCCTAAAATGTCTTTTTATGTGAAAAAGTAAAGAAGCCTTCATAGAATGGATAGTGAGAGGTCAAAATGATATTGGAGCTTAAAGTGCCAAATTAAGGAAGATTTCAACATCAAAAGATGATGATAAAAATAGATGAAACCTGTAAAATAAAATGAAAATCTATAAGTAGATGCTGGTAGAATCATCCCTTGGTACACAGGGGATTGATTGCATCCATGAACGTTCAAGTCCCTTATATAAAATGGCATGGTATTTTGCATACAACCTATTTGCATCCTCCCATACAGTTTTAACTATCTCTAGCTTACTTATAATAACTACTACAATATAAATGCTACGTAAAAAATTGTCATACTATATTGCTTACAGGATAAGTAAAGAAAAATGTCTATGTACAAAGACACAATTTTAAAAAAATATATTTTCCATCTATGGTTGGTTGAATCCATAGAAACTATAGAACCTCCATTTTTGTGTGTGTGCGCGCGCGCACAGAAAAAGAGAGATTTAAGGCCAAAAGATTGGAAAGCTCTATCTAGTAGTAGCCTGACAATAAAAGGAGAAAAAACAACAGGATCAGAAAATTATCAATTGGGAACCATCATAGTAATAACTGATTCAGGCAAGAATTATCAATGGATGCTAAACTTGGTAAACAGTTTGTGATGAATAAGACACACACATGCTAAAAGTACAATTAGAATTCATCAATAATGTCTCTCAAATGATGAAAACATACACATACACAAATTGTAACACAGAATAATAAACTAAATGGGGCATACGTTTAACAACTGGCAAATCTGGGTGAAATCAAGTAATGTTTTTCTATTCTTTAATTTTTTATATAAACTTAAAATCACTTCAAGATAAAAAAAAACAACAAATTAAGTGCTGAAAAATGTCCCTTCTTTCAAAACATTTTGGTGTTTCATTACAGTTGTAGTTGCTCAATTCATTTGTTGAATCGGTTAATTAATGTCTCACCCACTTTGATCTTTTCAGAAGCCTTTATCATTGAGCAGAGGAATCCCTCCCTTAGTTCCAGGAACTCAGTGCTCCTTCTTCCAACACCCTCTGCTTGAGAAGTTGTTCCATCTAGTTGGAGAGTCACTATGTTTATGGTGATGTGGCTGTACACCTTGCTATGGTGGAATAGGATTTGTCCCTCCAAAAGCATGTTGAAATTTGATTGTCATGGTGACAGTGTTGGGAGGCGGAGACTTTAGGAGGTGACCATGTCATCAGGGAGGATTAATTAATGCAGTTCTCACAGGACTGGATTAGTTACTGTGAGAGTAGGTTATTTCAAAGCAAGACCATCCTGTGTTTTGTCTTGTTCTAGGTGCTCACTTGTCCTTCCACTTTTTGTCACCATGTATAGCATGAAACCTTTATAAGATGCAGCAACCAGGATTTCTCCAGAATCACAAGCTAAATACACTTCCTTCCTCTATAAATCACCCAGACTCAGGTAGGTATGTTGTTATAGAAAAAAAAAAAACACATAAAACACCCTTCAACACCCTCCTCAAAGGCTCCAGAGAAAGTACAATGTACACTAGTAACTACAGGATAACTTAATTCAGAAGTAAGTTTTTTTGTATGACCTTCCTAGGAATACACAAGAATAAAGGTTGTAATTTTATTAAAACTTTGAAGTTTACATGGGTTTTTGCATCCCCTTCTTAATAGGTCATTCATTGTTCTCTTTTGAAATCTGTCAATATATATTATCTCCTCCCATTCCCCAGAGCATCTGGCACAATGGCAGGTGTGTATTAGATGCTAAGAAATACTTGACTGACTGCAATGTACTCACCCGTCCCTGTACTAAAGGGAATAAGCTTCATTGTATTATGTGTGTGCTAAAAAACTATTCAACTAATATTTCAGCGAAATTAATATTTTCTCATTTTCTTTCATTATACAACCAAAGATACAATAAGAAAAATTATAGATAAGATTATGAAACACTTAAAATTGAAAAATATTTTGTCAGATTCTATCAGTGGTATCCACATTTTTAAGCCTCAAACATTTTAAAGTAACACATAATGTACTATAAAGGAATCAGCCGCAGACATCATATTAAAAGCTAGAAAGGAGAGATGTTCTATAATTCAAACTATCTTACTCCCTATAATATAATGCTTCCATTTGAAAATATTAAGGCCACCAAGAGTAGTTATCATCTTTTGGGGGGAGTATAGGAATTGAGCCAAGGGACACCCAAAAACTGAAAAACTGAGCCACAGCCCCAGTCTGATGCTGACTTTGAACTTGTGATCCTTCTGCCTCAGCCTCCCAAGCCACTGGGATTATAGGTATGTTCTACCACACTCAGTGACATCTCTTTTTGAAGGTAAACATAAGGTCAATAACAGTGTTTAAGATCTCAGCCTCTAGATTTGATTCTATCATGTGATAAATAAGACAATTTACTAAGTGACCTCAGTAAAATTATTTAATTTTATTAGGCCTTAGTTTTCTTAGCTATTAAACAGGGACATTAATGATACCTAAATCAAAGAGTTGTTGTCAGGCAAAAATACAGTAATATTTATAAGTCAGTGGACACATGATAAGCACTGAACAAAAACTTATAATTATGGCCATGATTAAGTAAAAATGGAAAAATAAATAGAATCCAAAAGTACATACATAGCATGATTCAAATTCATTAAAAAGGAAAAACACATTTACTTTTATATAAAATATAAATATAAATATATACATGTGATTATATGTTATATACACATCATATATATTGGAAAGAGTGAAAGTGCATGTGCATATGAGATTCATTCAAGAAAAAGATTTTAAGACAAACTACCAGAGTAGTCACTTAAAATCAATGAATAACAACATACTTTTATTCTTGCACTTTACTGTATTCTTCAAATTTTCTGCCCTGATGAATGGATATCTTTGCAATATCACTCTTAAAAAATGCCATTTAAACAAACTTACACAAAAACAAAACATTTAAACATTTTAAAGTGTTATGTTCAAACTTTGTTCCCATTATTTCCATATTAGTAAAATATGTTATCTTTCTCATTGCTTTACATGGCCTGCTGGCTTTTTATTATAGAATAACTACAAAGCATTCAACAAAAAACAAGATTACCCTCTGCAAGCTCCACTCGGGTTGTCCACCAGTCCCATCATGTCCTATTCTTATTTTATATATCTCTCCAATCCTTCTTATTTCAACCTGAATGAAATACAAGGGAGAAAACAAATTGCATAGTTTTAAAAATTAAACATGCTGTTTATTTTCTTTTCTTCATACTGAACTTCCACATTCTTTTTTTTTTTTTTTTTTGTATTGCTGATGGTTGAAAAGCTCTCAGGGACCCTTTCAGGGTCTAGAGATGAAGTCCTCTGAAGCTATCAGTGAACTTCACAGACATAGAATATGAGACAGAAATATCCTGAAACTTGACTAAAAATATGCAGAGTCAGATGAAAGAATAGGATTAAAAAACATGCATATGCTCGGTTCTCTGACTACCACACATTTCTCACTGGAAGCCAACACTTTCTGAATTCCAATGACAGAAAGATAGGCTCTTATTTTAAGATGGGAAAAAATCAATTTTCACACATACTCACACACAAAAGCTAAATATACAGCAATTTCTACAATAAAGTCCCCCGTGAGTCTAGAACTTCCTTCCACTCTGAAAAATCCTCTCTTTTTTGCCTCCTAGGATAAGATATAGATGTTGTAAGTTCAAGGAAGACAAACAAACCTGCCCACAGGTTAGGTGAACTAAAGTTAGTTTTGGACATGACCCCAGAGTATTTGTTAATCCAGATAGTGGGGAGAAATAGCCATAGAATTACCTCAAGCTCAACTGAAATGCTGGTTGTTACACACTAAGTATTACATGGTGTTCTATGTCTCTGGTCCTTCCTCTATAGAAAGGACATAAGGCTATTGCACAAAATTCTCATTTCAACTCATGAGGATTTTTTAAAACAATATTCAAGACATTGTGCAAGGCCACAGGTATGCAAAGATAAAAATGACAACAGAGTTTCTAAGTTGGAGAGATACAGAACCTAGAGAAAGATATTCATAAGCAGACATTTTCAGTATAAAAAAATACATCCAGAATAGTAAACCATCAGGATTAAAACCTATATTTTATCACCTTATTATTCAATGACTGAATTGATAATAACCATCATCCTTATTTCTATTACAAGCAACCATCTGATGACTGGAGACAAATAGGCAGGTACTCCTCACGAGTTTTATTTGACTTACATCATTGCATACCTATGGTCTAGATCCCAACACAGTTGGAACAGTCAGGTGATCCAAAATATATCAAAACTCCCACTTCATACCCATGTTCTCTGCTTTGAGATTCTTTTTTATTTTTATTTTTTAAGTGCTCACCACTACATCCTCCTCACCCCAACCCCAAACTATATAGCAAATAAAACAGTGTGTCAGCAGCAGCTTAGGAAAAATCATGCTAGTGTTGACTGGAAGGAAGGAAAAGAGAGATGCTAATCCTTCACGGCCCATTTCAATCCCCTCCTACTTTCTTATTCCCAGAGATGATCATAATGACAGAACTCAAAGGCTGGCTCTTCCCACCAGAAGAAGCAGAAAGTGAGCCCTCATTTGAGACCTGGTTTAACTCTGAAAGGTAAACCAACCTTTAGATCTCCTTCTGTGGTCTCAAGAATCTCTTAGAACTTGAGTCTAGACTTCCCCTTTCTCCATATTCTAAGTGAATACAATACAGAGGTGTCTGAGCCATCGGGTAGCAAACGTGTAACTTCATGCAAGTCTGATGTAACCGCAGATTGAACTATGCAGCAGTGAGACTTGCCAGCTAAGTTGCAAGTGCTGGACAGGCCTGCTTTCTTCCAACTGCATGCATCCTTGGGAAGAGGAAAGCTCTTCCAAGAGTCTCCCTTAACACATGAAGAAATCCAAAGACATTCAATCATTTGTCTGGAGACACACAGCTGGAAACACAGTAAGTTCCAAAAGTAAAACTGGAACTCAAGCCTATTTGGTCAGAGGTACCCACCTGTCCTCAAAAATGGTTTTATGCTCCCTTTGATAGAAAGGAAGAAAAAGAGAATGAGAGATAAATTCAGAGGTGAAAAATGATACCAATTTAAAGGAAATCAAAGCCCACAGAAGAGAAAGAGACAGTAGGAGTAAGCTAACTAATCCTAATTTAGGGTTGTCAGACTATCAAGAGTCCCCAGCATCAATGTCTAGTAACCCCTAACCCAGTGCTTCTCAGACTTTAATATGCACACAAAATTACCAAAGCGTCTTGCTAAAATGCAGGTTCCATCCCACTGGATTTGGGAGTCAGATTCTGCAGGTCTAACCAGCTCCCAGATAATGCTGGCCTGGAGTCCATATAACTCTTGAGTGGACACCTGATCACCAATGAGATGACAGCTTGGAGCTGGATGAGCCTCTGCTCTCACTTCATGGTTAATGAGAGAGTCTAGGAGGGAATATATCCTAATGCCTCTGACCAGGAAAGGGAGAATTCTTGGCAACTTTTGTAATGATACTTTTCATCTGTTGGGTATTTCCCATCTACCAGGCATGTGAATAGCACATACATTCCCAAATATTCTTTAAATCTCCAAGAAAGCTTATTAAGTGAGTATCATTACCCTCCTCTTCAACTAAAACAGAAACTCAGGATTCATAGGACAGGCAATCAATTCAAGGTTAGGGAACTAGTGAGAGGCTGATTTCAATTTGAATTTGGCAGCCACAACTATAAAGCCTCCATTTTTAACCAATTGACTACATTTCCTATATGTCAATAAATTCTTTTTACAGTTTATACATTTTCACTTTTTGTTATCAGACTTCCCTGGAATTTAGAAAGGATGGACATTATTGCTTCCATTCTACCCATAAAGACGATGCTGGCCTGGAGAAATTAAGTGACGTATTCAAGATCACACACAGCTAACATATGGGAAGCCAGGACTCCAACCCAGCTCACCTGATCCACATTCTGGTGTTGTAATGAGATTTCTCAAGCTTGACTGAACTTTAGAATCACCTGGGGAGCTTTTAAAAATCTCCATGCCCAGGCTGTACCCCAGAAAAAATAAACTAGAATCTCTGGAGGTGGAACCAGTCATCAGTCGTTTTTAAAACTCCCCAGGTGATTCCAATGTGCAATCATGAGCATCTATACCATTCTAAGATTCAATGCTGGGCAAATTTTTCCAGAAAAACATAGAAATGATTTATCAGACCATAAATACATACACCACAAGGTATATTATGGGGAAAAAAGAGGCTTCTGTGGGATGGGCTTAGGATCTAATCATAATATATGCATTCTGAGTTCTAAACAATCATCTTCAAATAATCTTTGGAAATCCATTGTATGTAAGGTGCCTTGAGCTCCTTACATACAAAGTGCTCCTTCATGACTGCAGACAACTACTTTTCTTCTACCTTAATGATGGAGAAAGTAGAATGGACAAGTTTGGGTCTGAAGATTTAGAAACCATTTGGATATTAGTTAAAAGCCAGGTACTGCAGCCCGCAAGAGCCTTGTCTAGTGGCTCTGGTTGTCCTTTCTGGTTCTCTATTATTTTCTAGCCAGCCTCAAGATGCAAAAGGAGAACTCTCCAGAGGCAATGACTGCTGTTTAACAATGCACCAAAGAACTAGATAGCTTGCTAGCTTGCGCCCTGCAGGGTGTGGGGTGTGAATCAGTGGAGTAGAACGTAATTGTCCTCATTGAAATTTGGCCAACACTCTGAGGAACTAAGATGGAGCAAACAGCTGTATTGGAAGCACAGTGTTCTCTGACACCAGGAAGTAAAAGAGAGATTAGAATAGGCATAGACAGAGCTTTAGAATCTGGTGCATAAAGATGCCAAGAAAATAATTTCAAACCCCTAC
The DNA here is from genome assembly GCF_964194105.1 of Spermophilus citellus. Lineage (NCBI taxonomy): Eukaryota > Metazoa > Chordata > Mammalia > Rodentia > Sciuridae > Spermophilus > Spermophilus citellus. The sequence goes on along the minus strand of NC_138194.1, from coordinate 28,315,876 downwards.
AGCTCAGGTGAGCAACATCTAAAAATATATGCAAGTAGAAAAAAGACGGATTTTTATTACCAGAAGAATCTAAATTGCTTATAACCTGGTTATAACTTGAGTTGAAGCAAATGGTTTATGAGGCCAGTTTCTAAACGATGACCTAAAATGAATCGTCTTTAAAGAAAACACTTTTCTCCTACAAGTTTCCTTGCTTATGTAAGATATGTGAGTGAAACTGTTTCCATTGATTATTACAATAGGAATTAACATAACTAACTGATGGGGATGCTGATAGACTAAAGATTTATTTTAGATAGGACACATACACACAGTCACACTTCTCTGTATTTCAGAAATATCATTGCAAACTTCAAAGAACAGTGTTGTTGATGATTCTGTTTACCTGAAACTCATCTTCCTGTCTTGGAAGGAAGAGCTGCTCTGGGCCGTCCTTGCTAAGACTTATTGGTCCAGTGACTCCTTCATCTCCGTATACCCAGAGTGTGACATTGGCCTTTGTCCCTGTATTTCCCGTCAGCACTATCACCTTCCATTCATCTTCAGACAGAAGAGTCTCACTGCTTTGGGAATGTCTGATTTCTTCTGTATGCGGAAAAAAGGCATTAGTGGCAGATCAGATACAACATCAAGTTGACAAAATCCTCTGTCACATGGGAGCCCAGGGACAGCAAAATCAGGTGGGATGTGTGAGGAGGCACTGAGAGGACTACAAGGAGTTGATTTGTGCTTGTCTCCTTACAGTAAGGTTCTGGTCAGCTGAAAATCGACTACTAAAGTAAACTAAATTAGAACAATAAATATCTGAGGAGCCTGGTAAACTTCTGCCTGTTCTCAATGCAACAACACAGGAGAGCAAGACATTTTGCAGTTCTGTGCCCATGGATTTTCCATAAAGCGGTTGCCTGTCTCATGGATTTTATATATAACTACTGTAATATAAAGTTAAAAAAACGTGATATTAAAACATGTTTTCAAATTAGATATAAAAATATCAAATTGAGAACACAGAAAAATTTTCTGAAATATTTCTGAAAAAAAAATCTGCTATGGAGAGGGCAATGAAAAGGATTTGGAACTAAAGAGAATTTTCACATGTTCAAATGGTTCTTGAGATGCTCAGAACAGTTGTCTGTCAGAATGGGGGCTGTACAACACTAACATTTCACAGGGCAGCCTCGAGCAGCTAGCAGTGCCCAAACAGCTAAGAAGTCCCAAACTAGTATGGTTGTCTTCTTTACCGTCTCGTGAACCTGCTGACCCATGTTAGAAAATGCTGACAGCAACTTCCAAACTACTCTGCACTGACTGTCAGGAACTGGTCCGTAAATGGCACCTTAGTTTTTAATTGATATTTCTACATAGAAATATTACACACTCAAGAAAATGAGATAAATTTCCCATGTCAAAGGGTTAGAAGGGTTAAAAGGTTTAATTTTATGGCCTAAAACCAGTAGAAGCCCTGGATAGCACCTAGAATCTTATTAGTACAGTATCAAGACCAATGAACTCAGCAAATAACTAGTTATTTATTTCCTGCTAAGCTAAGCAAAACTAACTTGAAAATAAAAAGTAATAAATGAAAAAAAAATGCTGTGGAAGAACTGGCGTTACTTTTTCTTTAGTCTCCTGAGTAATCTCTGTCATTATAACAGCTGGAATTTTCTCTTCAACTGTTGTAGCAATCAACATTTATTAAGTTCCTACTATTTGCTGAGCTCTATGCGTTATTTGTAATGCATGGGTTACATGCGTTTTTCATTCAAATGTCACTACAAATCTATGAGGTGATTCAAATTATGAGGTCTATTTTAAGATGAAGAGACAGAGTTTAAATAATAAAATCAAATCCCATTATAAGTAAACCGTGGAATGTTTAACTCCAAAGCCCTGTACTGAAACAAGATTGAAGGTGCTCTATAATCTAAACACAATTCACCAGGACATAGCAGCAGTACTTGATATTATCATGACAGACTTTCTGAATCCTCATCCTAGTCCTATAAGGTACTGCCCACGGTTAAGGAAGTGGACAAACCTCAGATTAAATGACTTGCCCAGAGTTTCACAGGCAAAAGCCTCCACCCAGGCAAAGAAAGTGTGAGGGTGGGAGGTGAGGAGGGAGAGGAAGTGCTTTGAAGGGGTATTGGTCAAATTATACTGTTATAATGTGTGCATTTCCAGGCCATTTTGGATATAATAATAAGGCTAACTGATTTGGAAAAAACCACAAAAACTGTTTCAATAAAATTTTATAAGAAAATCTCATATTCACGATTCAAAGATTACATGTGAATATCTAACTGTTTTTCATGCCACTTCTAATCAAACACATTTGTAATTTCTTCAGGTGCTAGACAACAGCGTAACCAGATACCTACCAACAAGTCTGCAACACACCCAGGAGTCAAGAGAAAGGTTAATGATCTCAGGTCAGCAGGTTGCTCTTATAGATGCTAATCATTTATTCGCTATCTTATGAGTATGTTAAATCATGTAAAAAAAAGACCACTTTTATTCAATTCAAGAAAACATTATTTAATTCCTATTATTTACTGGGTACTGTGTTAGGTTTATTACTCTTATAATGGCACTGATTTAAGTTGGACAGATTTTTGCCCTGAAGATACACGCCATCTAGTGGAGAAAGACATAAATATTTGTATTCAGAACCTGCAAATAAATTCATAGAAAACAAAAGAAGTACTGGAGTTCAAATGCCAGAGAGAGCAAGGAGTGGTAATTGTGGAGGAGTGGGCAGAATAGGCTTCTTAGGGGAACCTCAGTGCTGAAAATAGAAAGATGTATCAAAATGGGGGCGGGGAGTCGGGAAGGGACTTCTAGACAGAAGGAACAGAAGCTTTCCCAGTACTGTTGGGCTTGCAGGAGCAGTGCCAATATACAGCTGAACATAAAAGGAGATATGATGTGAGATCACGAAAGGTTTGGCAGGTGGCAAGGGAGCTGACATATCTTTGTGCAGGCAACAGAGAGCAATATGCATGAAGTATTACAAGGGTCAGTCTAATACAGGGTGAGCTGGAGCCTGAGACAAGAATACCAGTGAAAAATGAATCCTGAACAGGGGACAAACACACAGAAAAGTCCTGGAATGAGGTCAAGAGGTCTTGGCTATTGTAGTTTTCTGGATGTCCACATGTGTGTATATACTTGTTTATTTGATATCATCTGCAAAAGAGTTGATGGTCTCCAGGGATCCTTCTTCCTGTGCTAGCATTTTCTTACATCATTTGCACAAATATAACACATAGTGAAGGTGTACTCGTATTACAAAATTGATAACTTCATATGGCATAATCTATAATATATAATGATGTATTAAAGTTTGGGCTGTTATCAATTAAATATGAATACCATCTAATGCCATGAGCTTTTGGAAATGAACCAAGGTCCATTAGTCTCGGACTATAAATTTCTCCATCTGCGAACCATAAAAGCAGCTGCTTTTGTTGACTAGAAGTTTAAAAAATACTCTAAGCTGGGGAATATTTGATTATGGTCATGTTGGATTAGGAAATAGACTCCTTTAGGGTCTCCCTGAACAAAATCTATGGTCCCTAAAAGGTATTTGGATGACTCAAAAATACGTTCCGTGTGGGTGACAGAACATTTTAATTAGGCTGCCATCAGGTTGACTCAGAACAAAACAAAAGTGCTAAGCTACCTTTGTGGTGCTGGTCTCTTGCAGGTCTGGAGGAAGAAAAATAACTCAGAAATAAATTAATTAACTGATTTTAATAGTTCCCAGGTAGATCAAAGTTGAAGTCAGCTTAAGGCATGAATCACCATCAGAGCGTGGCCATAAAAAGACAAGCTCATTAACACTAAAATATAGAGCAACAATTGAAAACAAGTGCCCTTAATCATTTGATAGCACAATATAAGAAAAAAAATGGTCATGGATTAACTCTAATTTCAAAATAAGTAAAGCCATCCAGGAAATAAAAGTAGTTAAAGCATTCTCCCTAGAGTTACCTTCCAAAGGAAAAATACTTATTTCTATATAATGAACACGAATAGTCTTGAACAGTCCTGAAGATCTGTTTCTTGATTTGAGGTATAGCAGGCATATTTATACAGAGCACAGAATGAACAAAGCCAGTAGGAACAGTTAACAAAGAGAAATCAAGATCAAATAATCCAAGGTATCCCAATATGCTGGAATGCTGGACTGATACTAAGAAGATTAAAAACTTATCAGTATCAAGGGAAAAGTCTGCCTCTTGATTGAAAGCATCAGTTGTATATTTTGCACATAAAATATCTTAATGATGATAATATATACAGGAATGCAATAAAGATGACCAAAAATGTACCACAAACCAAGACAGCCTTAACTGATGTATCCACATTAAAGGAATACCACTATTCTAACTGTTTGGATTTTATACCAATAGAGGCTGCTGTTTGAAGTCTAAAAACCATATTTTTAGAGAAAGAATTAAAACAGAAGAGACTATACTGAAAAGAAACACTAAAAATCCACTTTTTAGTTTGTGTGTATGTGTATGTATATAAAGAATATACTAAAAATAAATGAGGTTATACTTAGAAAAAAAATAAAGGTTGTTTAATAGAGGAGGACCCTGATGTTTTGTAGGACAAAAGAAATTACCAGTAGGTTTTCTGCTCAACACCGAGAGGTACTTTCAAGTGATTAGGATAACGTGAGATGAATCATTTATTTCTGCAATCTTGATGTGAACTTCTCCATTGTCTTTGTCATATCAAAGGTCTCTTCACGTTCTCATTTTATCATAAATGAAAACTGACACCACCCTCACGTTGTAATTTACTACAATAACAGCAACATGAAACATAAACCTACACTTCCTCTGAATGATGAGTGGGGTTTGTGTAATATTAAAAAGGAGCTAAGACCATAACAGGAAGAGCAATCAATATCATCCATTACCTAGTAATTTCCTTTCTAGAAATTATTCTTAAAAACATGTAAAATATAGATGAGCGCCCACTGCAAGGTCTAGCAAAGTCCTAGGTGAACATGTTATGGTATATCTATACAATGGGCCATCTATAGCTATTATGTTATAAAAAAAATACTCAATATTATTAAAAATACTTATAATGTTAACTACATTCTATTAACTGAAAAGCAGATTACAAAATTGAATAGTGAACATAACCTATATGTGTATATCTAAACACACACAAATACAAATAAATTTTAAAAGTGCTGTTTGGAAGGAGTAAGGTGGCATAATTTTAATATTTTTCTTTATGCTTTAGGAGTTCCACAGTTTTCTGAATATATTTAATTTAGTGACAACTGCTTTTAAGGAATTTTTCAACTGGATAATACATTTTGTAATTTTTTGCCCATGCTTCTCTGTGTTTTAAAGTGTTGACGCCTGAAGAGGTTTAAAGAAAGAATGTGCCTTCACTGAGACCAAGGCATAGACCAGGCCTTGTCCTGCACCATGGCTGAGCATCCACCGTAGACACAGTAAGGACTGGCATGCTGGCCACACTGCTCTCTCAAGTGTCCATATGCAGACACAGGGGTAGAGGTAAGACCCCTGTCACATTCACCTTTCTGGGCCTCAATTTTGTCATTTGCAAAAACAAGAGTTCATAGTAAAATGTATAGGATGGTTTTAGTTCAAAACATTCAATCATAAGTTCTTTTCTTTCTATATTTGGCTCTAATGCGTTTAGACACAATGTTTCCAAACTTGAAATTATTCAGAAGTAATGTCTATTCTCCCCTAAATAATTTTTAAAACATGCATTTCCTAAGTGTTTTTAAATGAAGTGGTATGATGTCTGGGATTTGCTTTTATAATAACCCAGTGGGAGTGGTGTGGGATACTGTAAAGGGTCATAATTAAAACAAGATTAGTTAAATGCTGATAATTGTTGAAGCTGGGTAGAGGGTACATGGGGATGCATTATGCATTCTCTCTACTTTTATATATCAGAAGCTTGGCACAATTGAAAAAAAAATTCTCTAAAATCCTAATATTCATTTCTTATATCCCCCATCCTAACAAAGCTAATATGATTTAATTTGGACCTAAAGAAAAACCCTGCAAATTCAATGTAATACATCTGTATGGACTACTACAAAAGCAATATTTGGTATATATATGATGTTTGAAGTTCTAAATCCTCATGCCTCTTTGATGTACATGAAAAAAGTTCCAACTTTTTTTTAATAAATAAGCATTTGGACAACAGAGTACAAATTCATTTTGTCTATTATCCCTAAACCCCAAAACCATACATCTTGCCCTATCCCAGAAGTGAACTAGTAAACATACTATTCAGAAACTGATAGTTGATCTTAGATGTCTTTAAGAGTAAGAAAGAAGTTTTGTAAAATACTTTATTTTAACTCTTACATATTTTATATGAATGGATAATACAACCCAAACTATCTAGTATGACAGCTAAATAGCAAAACCAATAGAAAGGTATTTCTTGCAAGAAACAATTTTAACTACTGCAACTCTTAATAGAGAAAAGACTACTAAAGGAAGCCATGATCTAATTACTTAGTAATGAATGAGAGCCTTCTAGGTAATATTCATATACAAAGACATTTTTTCCCTACTTGAAGTCATGGATGCTTATGAAAGCGATTCTTATTGGAATCAAAGATGGAAAACTTTAAACAAATCATGAACATTCATTTTATGGATGGTGTTTTTATTAGAGGAACTTTATCATCTAGATTTCCAGGATCTCATGTTCTAATCTAAAGACTGTGGTATGCCAATGATTTAAGTAGCTCATAAATAAATTAAGCTCAGACTCCCTTTTCTCACTCTTTGGTCCAGTCTCCAACTCTGGTATATTGCCATTAACTACAATGAAGAACTTTTACGTTGTATTATGGGTCAAATTTTATTTTGTGACTAGCATGCCCTGGAAATGTCCTTCATCTCAACTGTTAGTTTTTAGCCTTATGTATCTGTTTGGTTTAATGTTTATCTGACCCACTCAGCTGTAAACTTTAAGGTGGCTAAGACCAAGTCTGTTTTGCCTGTCGCTGTATTTCCTTACATCTGACTTTTAGTTAAATGTGCAATGCATATTTGAAGATTAAGTGAAAGAATTATTTGAAAATGCATAGGTGTGTATACATACACATATATAAATATGTGTGTGTATATGTGTGTGTGTGTATATATATATATATATATATATATATATATATACACATATATATAATGAAGACTAATTTTGCAAATTATTTGATGCTGTGGTTTGAATGAGAGTAATAATGTCTGCCAAAGGTTCTTATGTTAGTTAAGGGCTTCATTTTTAGGGTGGCTCTATTGGTAGGTATGATGATACCTCCTTAAGTCATTGGGGGCGGACCTTTGAAGGGGACTCCAGACTCCCTGTTCTCCAGTTTGAGATGTGATCACTTGCTTTACCCCAACATGTACTTCCACCTTGTCTTCTGCCCTATGAGGAACAGATGCAGTCAAGGGGCAATCCTTACTAAACCTATCCCATGTCACTCTTTGGGCTCTGAATCTACAAAATTGTGATCTTCTCTTTCTCATTAGTTGCCTCAAGTATTCTGTTGTAGTAGTAGTAGTAGTACAAAGGTAACATATTTGATCTCCTTCAATCAAAAATTTATGACTTTCATTTCTTAAAATTTTAACAATGATAACATTTTTAAAAATGTTTTTGCAAGAACAGACAAATTTTATAAGACATGTAGAAGGTTCTCTCTTAAGCATTTGGCAACCCATAAAAAAAGTGCCTATTCCTAGAAATTTCAACTATTTTTAACCACATCTAATTTTACTTGAGGTAGCCATCTCTAATTTAGGCACCACTGCTTCCTGACACAATATTTAATTCTTCTGTGAGAAATTTTAACTAAGCACGTTTCTCATGCAGTGCAGTTTCTCACCCTGCTACATGGATTCATGATGTAACACAGGGAGATATGGAACGAGAACTAGTCCAACGCAGCAAAAATCAAACTGGCAATTTCCCTGTGGTTGATGTTATAATATAATAGGCTGTCAATGAGACATGTATTATCTGCTCACTATCTGAAAGAAAAAGAAAGCACACCCAATAACTAATTGTCAAAAAATCACTTTTTTAAAGGTAACATTCTAGTTTTCTCCTAAGATAGGTTTAAAAAAATAGTTCGAAGACAGCAGTCCACTATTTTATTTTACCCAAGGATGACTAGATTCTAAAACATAGAATTTGGCCGAGAGCATACATTATACTTCCCAATCCAAGGAATGTAATACATGTAAGAGCAAGAAAAATGATCAAACAGGCAAAGATAGAAATTAGAAATTCAAACCTCTACGACCTACAGTACTTTATTCATACCTCAGTTTCTATGTCAGAAAAATGGAGATTACTTTCTATTATTGCTTATAAGACATGTATTATCTTATGAGACATGTATTATAAGACATGTATTATCTGCTTATATTTTGTTGTGAATTTGTATTTTGTTTATAAAATATATTCATGAACTATTTATCGCTAGTAGTCCATTGATGTCATAATTTAAAACCATGTTCTTTTGAAGTCATTGTTCTAAACTCAAAATTAAATTTAAGACAAAGAAATAAGCACATTTTAAAATATATACATTTTTGCAATATAAAACTAAGCATAAAAAAGCTTAAGAGCAGTTCATATGGCATGCATATAATATTATATATATTATATATACATATCATATATGTAATATATACATATACATAATAATACATAACATTATATATATATATATATATATATATATATATATATATATATAATGTATGCTGTATGAACTAGGAAGTAGTAATGCCATTAAACAAACCAAAAGAGGAAGAAAATATTTGGTGCTTACTTGCAGCTGAAGAAGGTAAGAGATGCCGGGCCTCAGGTCCTGATGGTATTACACTGTAGTTTTGTGACTCATGGATCTTTTCTTCCCCTTGGCTGGGTGTTGCAGACATCCCCATTGGGTTTTCTCTGCCAACTGAAATTAAAATTCTAAAAGACGCCATCCTTTCAAAATCACTTGTTTCTTCACAGAATGCTCACCATATGCTCAGCTAGGCAAGTTGAAGCTTTCTCATTGTTTCTATTTCAATGCCTAGTCAAATCTTCCCTCTGCATTACATAGTTACTAGAAAATGACTTGTTATTCTTACCAGCAGGCTATGCATGGATGGTATTCCTGTAAAACCTATTCACTGCTTTGTAAATCCAAGCAACAGTTTAACATCACAATATGAATCAAATGACTTATTCAAGATGCTTTTTCTTAGATTCTAAGTGAGAACTCCTTTGGTAATCTGGTAGTTTGCCTTCCTCAAAAGAGGAAACTGACTAAAGTATCCTCTAAACATAATTTTATATGATCTTACCGGAATATAAAAATCAAAGAAATATACACACACCTTCAAGTAAAAAAAATATATTAGCTACTTTTCTATCCTTTATAGAGAAGCAAGATGTTTTGGAGCCTTGCTCAAAAGTAGATCTCCAATTTAATTGAATAATGATTCAATTTTATAGTGTACACTCAAGAGTGCTATTTATGTTAGGTTTTCAGTGTTGAAATTGTTTGTGTTCCTTCTTTAGAATCAGGCATAGGATGGGCACTTACTTTTTAAGTGACAGCAGTTCACACTATTAATGTCAAATTTAAGAGACTACATGAGCAAGAAAAAATTACACAGATGTCTGATTCTATAGAAGTTAAACAGCAGCTACTTCTTATACCACAACTTCAGTCAACAAACTAGATAACTCATAAGTAAGGCATGACAACCTCATAGGTATGGAATTAATGACAATCATAGGGAGAGTGATGCACAGACAACTCAACACTGATGTCTGAAAAACTGCCCATGAACACATTGTTATATACATCCTTTAAGTATTATAAGATAAACTTCATATAATAATAATCTTTTAAACATAAAACCCTACAAAATATTGATTTTTTCCCATATCATTTCTTTACAATACAATGCATGGATACTGGAGATTGATGATAGTGAAGGAAAGTTCAAATAGTAAAATGTAGATCAGAAATAAGTAGAAATATATTCACGGAGAGTAAATGAACAATTGTAGAGAGAGAGAAAGATTCCTAAATACAACTAAGGTTCCATTTGCCTATATACTAATAATGTCAAACTCAGAACTGATAAGGGAATATAAACTAATCTTCCAGTCGCTTCCATAGACTTAGAAATAATTCAGTGCATAACTCATGGCTTTTTGACATTGATGGGGTCACATCCCAGAGGGGAGACACATAAGCCATGACCTCTGATGAATGTTAGAACAGACCCATGCACAGGATGCATGGAGAATATAAAAGAGACACATGCCAGTGCAGAGATTAGAAACAACACAGAAAGCTTGCACAACAGGGTCCGCCTAGGGGGAGCTGAAATGAGGATAAACATCTCCCACTCCCTCCCCTCCCCACCGCTTCTCAACATTCCACCTCACCCTTTCAAAAAGGATAGTGATATCTCTTTATAGAACACAGTGGCAGGAAATTCAAAACATGGAAGATGTTTCTGGAAGTGTCACCAGGATGATATTCCTATCCCTCTATACTGAGGGCTGCCCACTCTGCCTTTAGGCCAGGTACAAAATTCAACTACTGAGGGGACCTCCAATAAGACTGAATTGGAGCGATATGCTTTCTTTGCCTGTATGCTTTCTTTGCCTAACTTTCACGATTTAAAAAGAATATGAAAATTTATAAACAGCAATGCAAAATAACACTTGTGATGAATGTAAAAGAACTTGAATTGTCTAACCTAGAATATTATCAGAAAAAAATGTGTGTGTGTGTAGTGTGTGTGTGTGTAGTGTGTGTGTGTGTAGTGTGTGTGTGTGTATATCACATACACCTGGATTTGGGTGATTATTCACTTCAGATAATGTCTCATTATATCCAATATGTGAGTTGTATCAAGATCCACCAACTAGACAGCAGAGTGTCTCTGTTTGTTATCTAGATATGTGGATCATTTAGAAATGTCATTCATATCCATTATTCTAGATAATGAGCCAACACTTATAAGGTCATATAAGACCTCAGTGCTGGATATTGTTGAAAGAACTTTGGATCAATATAACTTATAAATTTTTATATTTGAACCATCTTATATTTTGCTAGAATGAAACAAAAATCAATTTTCCAAACATATTTAATATGAATTTCTATAGCACTTGAATCTTAAATAAATTCTTATTTTACTAAAAATGCAACATCTAAACCATGTCTTCCATCCCATGTCTTTAGAAACCTGAAATTAATTACCTATAACATGATTTATAGACAGGTTTCTGTTGATATGAAATATAAATTTCATGCCATAAAACTGGGCTGGAATTAGAATAAGAGAAGGAAAATTTTTGTACATAAGTTTATGTCATAATACTTGTAAAAACTAGAATATGTTCACACTTACCTCAGTGTTCTATAAAAGTAACAGTACATTGAAGTTAATGAAAATTTACAAGTTATATTGATCCAAAGTTCTTTCAACAATATCCAGCATTGAGGTCGTATTATATAAAATTATAAGTATTGGCTCATTATCTGGAGCAATGGATATGATTAAAATTTCTAAATGATCCACATATCCAGATAACAAATGGAGAATCTCTCCATTGGTTCAGCATAATAACTGGTCATGTAAACTCAAGAGGTCAGATCTTTTTATATTTTTTTCTGTATATAAGTTTTATAGTACTGTGATTATAAATTCATGAAAGAGAATGAAAAGGTTTTGCTGCATAAGCTAGTTAGCATAGCTAAATGGTAGTGGGATAAATTACTTTTATTATAAATTCTTAATACACAATAATTAAACCAAATCCTAACTAAAATATACATGAAGAAATCAAGTCACATGGAAGTTAAGTGATTTATCCAAAGTGATTAATAGAGGTGATGAGATGGCACTTCCTGCCTTTCAGAAATCTGTCAATTCTATTTAAGATACATGAGATGCTCTTCTTTGTCTGATAATCATAATAGCAAATACTTGTATAGCATTTGCTGAGTACCAGGATTCTACTAAGCATCTTGCATGTGTTAATTCATGTGATTCTCATAGCACCACTAATTTAAGGCACTCTTTGTCCTCATTTTACAGAAGAGAGGTTCAGGACCTATGAGAACACAAGTTGGAAATAGCCAAAACCAGGGCTTGGACATTGACCAGGGCTAGAGCCCTCAGAACCTGTGTGCTGAAACTCCACCCTGCCCCCTACCCAGCTATGATTCCAAGGTTCTCACTGTTTGCTGGGTAGACCCAGTCCTAGGCAGGACAGGACAGGACAGGACAGAACCTCCATGTGATCCTGAACCAAGCCAGATTAAGCAGTGTGTAAATGCATACACAAGGTGCAGGTACTTCCAAGGAGATCAAGGAGACTCATTCAGGGTGTGTGTTTGGGGACAACAAGGTACCTTCTCCATGGGAAGGTCTCTCTCTACAGGAGTCTCTTGAAAGGCAATACTGTTTTCTTCCTATTACTATCTCTACCCCAGATCCCTTATTGCTCAGAGCACTTCAAAACTCCCCACACTCCTTTCCTGAGAACTGTGAGAAAAAAAAAAAAAAAAAAAAAAAAAAATATATATATATATATATATATATATATATATATATATGCTGTAAAAACAAGCTACAGAGTTAGTCTGCTCGCTCTCTCTCTCTCTCTCTCTCTCTCTCTCTCTCTCTCTCTCTCTCTCTGTGTGTGTATGTTGAAATACAATTAAAAACTCGCAAAAAAATGTCAAGGGTATTCTTTTCAATATAGAGAAGTTCCAATCTATCCTGTGTAGCTAGTCTAGCTAGAAAAGATTCCAAAATTAGAAAATGAGTTAGGGAATCACCCTAAAGTTTGAATAAACATTCTATCACTCATGACAAAACCCTGTAAGAGAGTTTAACACTGAGTCATCTATCTTTTTGAAAAATCTAAAGGTTATATGCTTCTTCCCACCTCCAATGTACACTCATGCAAATTTACATATTATTTACTTACTCAAAATGTGTTTACTCATAAGTTCGAGGCAGAAAGTTCTTACTGTAAGGCAACGTTATATTTACAGATTTCAAAACAGAAGTTGAGGTGGTAAATTAGGAGCATGATGTTAGCAGATAAAAATAACACCCAGGCATGAAATCTCACTCTGTGCATGTTATACCTTGCATTGTTCAACAAGGACACCATATACACTGACAGAGCCAGGGAGTGTGCTAAGCCCTGGAGATGCCACAAGGTGAGGTGTCATTCAGTACTCAATGTACTAAGTACCACATCAGAAGACAAAGGAGTAATAAAAAATTTAGAGAAGAACACACACTCCTTTGTTTTTCTGATCTGACAGAAAAACCAGCATTTCCTAGAGAATTCAAGGTAAAAGTGAGGATAAATATCTACACAAAACAGAAATTCAATGGTGCACCCCAATATAGCAAACATGAGCCCTGGTACAGGAACCATTCTTTGCATTTCCACTTGCTGAAGTGTTCAATGTCTAATGATTAACTAGAGTCAAAATAAATCTCCTAAAGGAGTTATGGTAGCTTATTCTGTGGGCATGCTTTTCATTATAATCCCAGACAGGAAAAATTCAAACTTGCTGTGGAAGCTGAAGGGCTTGAGGTACCCACACAGATTAACACTGGGATTCTTTTCTTATGAACATGGGAATGTATTATTAAATTAATTATTTCTTGAAGAAATACTATTTCTTCTTTGATATAAGGGGAGTAACCAAGGACAGGGTAGAGACGAAGAGCTGGAGAAGAAGATTAACATTAAACAGGGATGATAGGCGGGAGGGAAAGGGAGAGAGAAGGGAAATTGCATGGAATTGGAAGGTGAGCCTCAGGGTTATACACAATTACATATAAGAGGAAAGGAGGGGTAGGAGAAAAATTATACAAGTGGAAGAAATGATTTATAGTAGAGGGGATGGAGAGAGAGAAGGGGAAGGGAGGGGAGGGGAGGGGGGATAGTGGAGAATGGGATAGTCAGCAGAATACATCAGTCACTAGAAAGGCAATATGTAAATCAATGGAAGTGTAACTGATGTGACTCTGCAATCTGTATACGGGGTAAAAATGGGAGTTCATAACCCACTTGAATCAAACTGTGAAATATGATATATTAAGAACTATGTAATGTTTGAACAACCAACAATAAAAAAAAATATTTTTAATCCAAATCCCCTTTATTTTCCATACTCTTCCTCAAAATGCTTAGAATTCTAAGTGTTCCAATAAATGATTTCTAAAGTGAGGTCTCCTGTATTATTGTTACCCTTGCTAAAATAGAAAAACAGGAAGTTCCCTCTAATAAATAGAGCAAAAAATAAAAACAAAACAAAACCACTGAGGCTTTAGCAATCAAACCAAATTAAATTATGGAGCTTGTAAAGAATAGCTTTATTTTTACTGGTCCCATGTTAATAAACGTGGCCTCTTATTATTTCTTGATCACATCTTGCCAAAATTATTTTTCCCTTTTGTCACCTAATTATTGCTCTCTCTTCTTTCTCGGGTTATCTTCTCTGACCTCTTCCTCATTATTTCTATTTTTTCCCTTGTGTTTTTCCCACTTGCTTGATGTCGCTTGCTAAGTATCTCTCACTACTCTTCTCCTGCTCCACCCTGTACCCTTCTGCATGCATTCAAGTCACCTGCTTCTCTCTTCTGAGCTCCAGAGGCAGATGGCAGACCCGTTTTGTTGAGTGGGAGTACCAGTGTGCCAGCCCACGGAGCACCAGAGGGCGGGAAAACTGGTGATATAGATGGCAGCAAACTAAGGTCTACTCTCCCAAGAATTTGCAAGATTTTAAATACAGTAACTAAAAGCTGAAAATGAACTGATGGAGGTAAGGGGGAAAAAATAGGGCCAGATAGACTGTCTTGTTAAATCAAGCTTTATGCTTTTGTTTTAAACCACCTTATCTAGGATATCTCTCATACACACATACAAACACACACAAACACACACACACACACACACACACACACACACACACACAGGTATAGATGGACTCTGATAAGAAAAAGAAGCTGAATCAGAGTCAGACTGACTAAGAAAATCTAGGTTTTGATGAAACCAAAGCTCATGGAACAACATCAGGCAAAAATCAGCACACTAAACTTTGAAATAATTTAAAAACACAATAACATTACCTAATTAGCCTTTGTGTTCAAGAAAATATATTTTAAGCTTCAAATGTTTAAAAAGTTCTAAGATCTTCAACTTTCTAAAGAACCTGAGCTTAGATATGAGAGAGACCAGTTTCAAAATATTCACATTTCTGCCCTATCCTTGGACTTTTTTTCCCCCAATTTCTATTTTTAATCCAAATCCCATTTATTTTTATCTTTTTGCCAACTCTTTTTTTATAACCGAGCATTAAAAATTAATAGCAATGAAGCTGAGAATTTCTAACAGCCTCAGCTTCTCTCAGTGTATATGGAAATATCCTTAAATAACAAGAGTCAAATATGCACACACAATTTAAAAAGTTATAAAGGAGCTCAACAGCAAAATACTCTACACCTCACATTAACTACCCCCCAAATTTGAGGCAAATGGTCTTCATTATGTTTTTCTTACACTACTTCTAGGATTATTAAACAATAAATCCTAACACCAGAGATTTTCTTAGAAACATATGTGATGAAATTATCTACCACTGTGCACAAAACATCATCAAGCAAACCAAAGTTGAAGTACTTCAGAATAAACGTACATTGGATGATTTGTGGATAGAAATAAACATTCTCATCCTTGGTATAAATTGCAGGTTTTGCCAGACCATCTGGTTGAAGTCCAACAAACAACCCTGGGCTCCTCGTAGATTCTAGGCTTATGGATGCATTTTCCAAGTTCTTCTTAATTTTAAAATGACAGTCAATATCTCCAGTGCCCTACAATAAAGGTAAAGTGATTTGATAAATGTGAGCAAACATTAATGACAGAATTTAAAGCCACTTACTCAACGAGAATGTAATTTTGCTGTATTTTCAAGTTGTCTTGATAAATCTAGAAACTTTTTGCAGAAACTGCATCCTGTTCCATAAGATTCAGAATCACAGATCGTGTAACAGCCTGACTCAAGAGCATATATCTTTGAACAAAGGGCTCCAAATCAAAGAGTGCTTCATAAAGAGTATGCTGTGTGCTGTATTTCATTTCAGAGTTGTTCACCTCTATAGGTGAGTACAGAAAACTAAGATGTTAAATTACTTAATGATGGGTATGCTTTCAGAGAAAGGCATCATTAGGCCATTTTGTCATTGTGCAAACATCACAGAATGCACTTATACAAACCTACACTGAATACATAAGCTATATGGTAGACACACACACATTTATAGGTATACACATCCACATACATATTAGTGTTATATAAGTATGCATGCATACATGTGTGCACACACATTTATGTAAATTATCTACTGCTCCTAGAGCCATGAGAAACCAAAACAAAATGAGATTAAAAGATTAAATCAAA
Organism: Spermophilus citellus; assembly: GCF_964194105.1. NCBI lineage: Eukaryota > Metazoa > Chordata > Mammalia > Rodentia > Sciuridae > Spermophilus > Spermophilus citellus. The sequence continues at coordinate 28,299,324 of NC_138194.1, read as the reverse complement.
CACAATAAAAATGATGTTTTCAGGAGATGCACTAAATTTGAGATGGTGTAACAGCATACTGTTTTATAGTAAGCTGTTTTTATATGAGTATAAAAATACTTTAAAAGAAAGATAAAAATCTAGTAAGTCAATACATAAACCAGTTACGTGGTCACTCATTATTATCAAGTGTTGTATACTATACATAATTGTATTGTACTATACTTTTACAACTGGCAGTACAGTTTGTTTACACCAGCATTTCCACATACATTGTCCTGCAAAATTATGACATCAGGGATATCACTAGGCAAGAGGAATTTTTCAGCTCCATTATAATTTTATAGCATGACCATCATACATGCAGTGCATTATTGACTGAGACAAAGTTAGGTAGCCTATGCCTATACTCTGAAATTACTGAAAAAAGTGCAGTTTATCCCAAGTTCATTTGCATTTAAATATAAAACAATTTTCCGTGTTATTCTGCATTTTCCAGACTAAGTTTTTATACAGTGTAAATAAAATTCTCAAAGACTATATACCAAAACATTTAGGAATGAAGAGCCCAAAAGTAATCTACAGAATAATGAAATCTCCCTTTTTTCAGACATTTATAATCTAATATTAGAAAATATTTAACCATTCACTTGTTGAAAGTTTTCTCATATGATTTCAGATTTCTAGAAAATGAATTTTGTGAGAATGATTCAAAATTTCTAATAGAAGCTATTATTTTACTTATAATAGAAAATTATATTTGTTTTTCAAGATGGTGGAATAGAGGAGGTCACTTTCCTAGCTGCTCTGTGGCATGAAACCAAGAAAGCAGACAGACAGTGTTCATAACTCAGAAAAGTATATGAACAAAAAAAAGTTGGGGGGGGGAACACTACTAGAAATTAAAACTGGAGATTTGAAACAGACTGGAGACTCAGGATGTAGGATAAAATAAAATGATGAAGAAGAAATCCCCAGTGCGATTTCATTTATTATGAAACTGACTAACATACAGAATAAAGATAAAAATTTAAAGGCTGTGAGAGGAAAATATCAGATTACGTATGGGGGAAACCAATTCAGATATCAGCTGATTTCTCAGTCCCCCTCAAAGCTAGTAGGTCCTAGAATAACATATGCCAAACTCTGAAAGAAAATGGATGCCAACCAAGAATCCTATATCCAGCAAAATTAAGCTTTAGATTTGAAGATGAAATAAAAACCTTCCCTGACAAACAAAAGTTGAAAGAATTCACAACTAGAAAGCCTGCACTATATAGAACATTTCTCAACAAAATATTTTATGAAGATGAAATGAAAAAGAAATAAGAAATAAGTGAAACCAGCAAAGGGAGGAACTACACTAAAGGTATAGTCAATCAAAGGAGAAACCAATTCAAATTAAAAACCAGAAACAAACTCAATGACTGGGAATGCAAATCATATCTAAATAATACATTGTACATTAAGGGCCTAAACTCATCAATCAAAATGTGTATAATGGTGGATTTGAATAAGAAAACAAGACCCAATAATATGCATCTCCAAGAGGCTCACCTCATAAGCAAAGACATCCACAGACTGAAGGTAAAAGGATGGGAAAAGAAACACATCCTTCACATAGGTCCCATAAACAAGCAGGGGTTTCCATCCTCGTATCAGATAAAGTGGATGTTAAGCCAGAGTTAATCAGAAGGGACAAAGAAGGACATTTCGTACTGCTTAGGGAATTATACATGAACAATATATAATAATCTTAAATATTTTATGCCCCCCAAAATGGAGCATCTATGTACATCAAACAAACCCTTCTCAATTTGAAAAAGCAAATAGACCACAACACAATAATACTGGGTGACTTACACACCTCCTCACTACTGGATAGATCCTCCAAACAAAAACTAAATTAAAAAAGCTATAGAACAAAAAATACAATTATAATTTAGACTTACCAGACATATATAAAGTATTTCATCTATCAATGACTGAATACACTTTCTTCTCAGAAGCAGATGGGTCCTTCTTAAAAATAGACCATATCTTAGGCCATAAAGCAACTCTTAGCAAATACAAAAAAATAGAATAAAATAAAATAGAATCCTATCAGATCATTAAGGAATTATATTAGAAATCAATGATAAAATAAAAAATAGAAGTTATTCTAATGCCTGGAGACTAAACAATATGCTATTGAATGATGAATGGGTAGCAAAAGAAATCAGGGATAAAATAAAAAAATACCTAGAGGTAAATGACAATATCAAAATCTCTGGAACACTATGAAGGCAGTGTTAAAAGGAAAGCTCATTGCATTGAGCTCATTCATTGAAAAAATAGAAAGTCAACAAATAAATAATCTAACATTACATCTCAAATCTCTAGAAAAAGAAGAACAAATCAACACCAAAAGCAGAAGACAGAAAATAATTAAAATCAGAGCTGAAATCCATGAAATTGAAACAAAAGAAACAATACAAAAAAATTGACAAAACAAACAGTTCTTTGAAAAAAAATCAATAAAATTGATAAACTATTAGCCAAGGTAACAAAGAGAAAGAGAGAGAAAACTCAAATTGTTAAAATTTGAGATGAAAAAGGAAACATCACAACAGACACTACTGAAATACAGAAAATAATCAGAATGTATTTTGAAAATTTATACTCTAATAAAATAGAAAATCTTAAAGACATTGACAAATTTCTGGAGATATATGACATACCCAAATTAAATCAGGAGAACATAGAAAATTGAAGACACCATCAAAAGCCCACCAACAAAGAAAAGCAAGGATTCTCAGCTGAGTTCTACCATACTCTCGAAGAAGAACTAACACCAATCCTCCTCAAATAATTCTATGAAATAGAAAAGGAGGGAATCCTTCCAAACTCATTTTATGAAGCTAGTATCGCACTAATACCAAAACCAAACAAAGACACATCAACGAAAGAAAACTTCAGACCAATATCCCTGGTGAACTTAGGTGCAAAAATTCTCAATAAAATACTGGCAAATCACATACAAAAACGTATTTAAAAGGTAGTGCACCATGATCGAGTGGGGTTAATCTCAGAGATGCACAATTGGTTCAACATATGGAAATCAATATATGTAATTCATCACATAAATAGACTTAAAGGCACGAGTCACATGATTATCTCAATAAAAGCAAAAAATGGCATTTGAGAAAATTCAGCAAACATTGATGTTCAAAACACTAGAAAAAATAGGGACATACATCAACAAAAAGCTATATATACTAAACCCAAGGACAACATCATTCTAAATGGAGAAAAATTGAAGGCATTCCCTCTGATAACTGGAATAAGACAGGGATGCCCTCTTTCACCACTTCTATTCAACATAGTTCTGGAAACTCTAATCAGAGCAAATAGATGAAAAAACTTAAAGGTATATAAATAGGAAGGAAGAACTCAAACTATCCCTATTTGCTGATGACATGACCCTATTTTTAGAAGACCCAAAAAAATCTACCAGAAAACTTCAAGAACTTATAAATGAATTCAGAAAAGTAGCAGGATATAAAATTAGCACCCATAAATCAATTTCATTCCTATACATCAGTGATAAATCAACTGACAGAGAAATCAGGAAAACTATACCATTCACAATAGCCTCAAAAAAACAAAATATTTGGGGATCAATCTAACAAAAGAGGTGAAAGACCTCTAATAATAAAAACTACAGAACACTAATAAAAGGTATTGAAGAAGACCTTAGAAGATGGAAAGATCTCCCATGTACTTGGATAGGCAGTGTTAATATTTTCAAAATGGCCATAAAACCAAAAGTGCTATACAGATTTAATGTGATTCCTATTAAAATCCCAATGGTGTTTTTTATAGAAATAGAAAAAGCAGTCATGAAATTCATTTGGAAAAATAAGAGACCCAGAATAGCCAAAGCAATCCTTAGCAAGAAAAGTGAAGTAGGAGGCATCACAATACCAGACCTAAAATCATAATACAGAGCTATGGTAACAAAAAAGGCATGGTATTGTCACCAAATCAGACATGAAGACCAAAAGTACAGAATAGAAGACACAGAGACAAACCCACATAAATACAGTTATCTCATATTAGATAAAGCACCATAAACATATATTGGAGAAATATATGTATTTCAGCCTCTTTAACAAATGGTGTTGGGAAAACTGGAAATCCTTATGTAGCAAACTGAAATTAGACCCCTATCTCTCACCCTGCACAAAATTCAACTCAAAGTGTATCAAGGACCTAGGCATTAGATCAGAGACCCTGCACCTACTAGAAGAAAAAGTAGACCCAAATCTCCATCATGTCCTCTTAGGATCCAATTTCTCAATCAGACTCCTAAAGTGCAATAAGTAAAATCAAGAATCAATAAATGGGATACAATCGAACTAAAAAGCTTCCTCACAGCAAAGAAAACAATCAAGAATGTGAACAGAGAGCCTACAGAATGGGAGAAAATATTTACCACATGCACCTCAGATGCAGCATTAATCTCCAGGATATAGAGAACACAAAAAAAACATCAAAAAATAATAATAACCTAATCAATAAATGGGAAAAGGAACTGAACAGACACTCCATAGGAAAAGAAATACAAATGGTCAACAAATATGTGAAAAAAAAATGTCCAACATCTCTAGCAATTAGAAGAATGCAAATTAAAACTACACTGAGATTCCATCTCACTCTAGTCATAATGACAATTATCAAGTATATGGGCAACAATAAATGTTGGTGAGGATGTGGAGAAAAAGATACACTCATACATTGCTGATAAGAAAACAGTATAGAGATTACCCAGAAAACCTGGAATGGAACCATGATTTGACCCAGTTATCCCACTCCTTGATATACGTTATGGTTTAAATGTGGTGTCCCCTGAAAGCTCTTGTGTGAGATGATGCAAGAAGGTTTGAGGAAAATAACTGGGTTGTGAAAGTCAACCCAATCGGTGAATTAATCCCCTGATTGGGATTAACTGATTGGTAACTGAAGAGGTAGGGTGTGGCTACAGGAGGTGGGTCTTTGGTGGCATGATTTTGGTGTATATATTTGTATCTGGTGAGTGGCATCTCTCTCTCTGCCTCTTGGTCACCATGATGTGAGCTGCTTTCCTCTGCCACCCTCTCCCCACATGATGTGCAGCCTCACCTTGTGCCCCAAGGAATGGAGTCGGCCTTCTACGGATAAGACCTCTGAAACCGTGAGCCCACAGAAAAACTTTCCCTCTTCTATAGTTGTTTGGTCTGATCCTTTAGTCACAGCAGCAAAAAAAGCTGACTAAAACAGCATATACCTAAAGGACTTAAAATCAGCATAATACAGTGACTTGGCCACATCCTTTATATCAGCTCAAGCTCCATTCACAATTGCTAAACTATGGAATCAACCTAGGTACTCTTCAACAGATAAATGGCTAAAGAAAATGTGATACATATACCCAATAAAAAAATTACTGAGCCATAAAGAATAATCAAATTATGGCCTTTGCTGGTAAATGGATGGAACTAGAGACTATCGTGCTAAGTGAAATAAGCCAATCCCAAAAAAACAAAGGCCGAATGTTCTCTCTGATATGTGGATTCTGACTCACAATGTTGAAAGGGGATTGATTGGACAGAGGGGATGGAGGGTTGGAGGGAGAAATCTCAACTCAAATGTGAGCTTGTTGTCACTAAGAACCATTTGTCTGTCTGTCTCCCTGCCCTGCTCATTTTACAAATATGAATTGAGCAGCTTTAACCTCCTATTCTTATTATGGATACAATAGGACTCTGGCCTTGATTCGTTCATTGTCAAGCACAGGAGACAATGACATATACACATAAAAATAATAAGACAGATAATAGAATAAACATGTGCAAGAAACAGATTCCTGTAGTTTCTAAAATGAACAACGTTGATACATACTATTAACTGATGCTTTATTCCTATTTTCTCAATTTTTTATCTAGTATCCCTTTTCTCCCTAGCATTTTATCCAGGGTGCCATGTTACATATAGTATTCATGAAAACTTTTTGAGAGTCTGCAAGGCAGAGAGACGGAAAGTCGTGTGATTCTTAGTGACAACAGCTCACATTTAAGTTGAGATTACAACATAATTTCCTATTATAAATAAAATAATAGTTGCTATTGGAAATTTAAATCCATTCTTACAAAATTCATTTTCTAGAACTCTGAAATCCTCGAAGAAAATTTTCAAAAAGTTTTCATGACTACTCTTCAGACTTCTCTTGGCTGTACCATTTTCTCAGACTCTTTGTATTCCTGATGACCTTGAAAGTTTTGAGAAGTACTGGTAAAGCATTTTGTAGGCTATTCAATTATTATTACTATTATTCTAATAATCCATTATTGGAAGGTGTTTGCTTTTCTCATAATTAAACTGATGTTATGAGATATTGAGTGGAAGACCATGGAGGTGAAGTTCCATTTTCATCACATCACAACAAGCATAACATATTATAAACATGATTTGTAACTATTGATGACGGCCAGATCATCTAAGACAGTGGTTGTCAGGTTCCTCCCGTTACTCCCTTCCCAACTTTGCATACCGTTTGCTCAAGGAGAAAGTCATCATGCTCAACCCACACCTGAGGGTGCTGATGCATAGGGAGTTATGCTCCAACCCCTTTAAGGCTGAGTATCTCACACAATTTATTTGGAATCTTCTGCACAAGAGATTTGTCTCTTCTGCCCCATTTATCTATTTATTCAATTATTTATTTATAGCAGTGAGGACTCATGAATATTTCAGACTTTGCATTATAATCCAATATTTTTTTATTTTGTTGCTCCAATTGTTCCAGCCTGGGAGCTCTTGCAGATGACTTCTATATCCTTTGACACATCTCCATTAAGAATCAGTTGGAAAGAACTGATAACAACTGTGAGTCTTCCATCCTACGAATGTAAAATCTGTCCATTTTATTTAGATTTTGATTTTTTTTCACCAGTTTTATAGTTTACATATATGGGTCTTATACATATTTTGTTAGATTCATATATTTTGTTGGACTAATATAATTATCTTTACATTTTTAATTTAAAATTTCAAGTTTTCATTGCTAGTCTATAGGAAAGCAACTGAATTTGTATATTAACTTGTACATTGCAGTCTTGCTAGAATAGCTTATTGGTTCTAGAGTTTTCTATCGAATCTCTGGTATTTTCTATATGCCTAATTATTATGGTTTAGATATAAAATGTGTCTCCCAAAAATCTCATGTGTAAAATAGTGCAGGAAAGCTTAGATGTGAAATGATTGGGTTAAGAGAGCCTTAACCTAATCAGTACTTTAATTGATATGGATTAACTGGGCTATAACTGTAGGGTGTGGCTGGATGAGGTAGGCCACTGGGGGCATGCCTTTGGGGTTTATATTTTGTCCCTGGTGGGCAGAGCTCTCTCTCTCTCTCTGCTTCCTGATTGCTATGTCTTGAGATGTCCTCCTCCTCCACACCTTTACACATGATTTTCTGCCTCACCTTAGTACCAGAGCAATGGAGTCTCCAATGTATGGACTAAGTCCTCTGAAACCATGAACTCCAAATAACCTTTTTCTCCTCTAAAATTGTTCTTGTCAAGTCTTTTTTGTCACAGTGGCAAAAAAAAAAAATTACTGAACCATTTAATCATGTCATATATGAACAAAGACAGTGTTATTTATTTATATATTTCCAACCTGTACAAAATCTATTTCCTTTTCCTATCTCATTGCACTACCTAGGACTTCCACTACAATGTTGCAAGGATTACTGTGAGGGACATCTTTTTTTCCCCTTCATTTTAGGGAGAAAGCATGTAATTTTTCATAATTATATATGATATTAGCTGTAAGATTTTTGTAGATATTCTTTACCAAGAATAGAAAGTTCCCCTCTGTTCATAATTTGCTGATAGTTTTCCTTATTTTCACCATAAATATTCAATCAACATTAATACAAAATGCTCCACTATCACGAGATGGCCATCACCTTGCCAGGGAACTCTTGCCTGCTCAGAGGAATAAGCCTGCTAAGAATTTAAAGTCAGAAATGACTACTGAAGAACACAAGAAAAAGAGTCAGAAAAGATAGTTTCAAAGGGAGCCTGAAGTGCCTGATAGATTCAGCCCTCACAGGTCCTGGAGCTGGACAATTGGAAAATGGCTCCTTTGGTTTATTTAAGGGGATACATCAAAGGCAGGGATCAGGTTTCAGGGGTGGAGTCTTGATTCATGGTGTCTTCATTCAGTAGGTTGATTGGCAACTTGGCAGATCACACCTCTCTCTGAGAGGCTGTGTGGCTGCAGCAGGTCACCCCATCTCTGGTGCTGTGTGAGACCAGGCAGAGCTGAACAGGGCTCACAATGTGTCTCGGCAGTCAGCCAGAGGAAATGTCCACTGGAAGTTCCCAGACACCAGATTCTCCTACTCACTAGGCTGAGATGTGGACGTAGTCCACACACAACCAACGGATGGCTCTCGACACTCCACAACAGTGTCTTTCAAATTTGATGCAAATCTTCTGTTTCATTACTTCTCAGATAACATGCCCCATCACCTGGATCACTATAATCACAGTCTAAAATAAGAATCATATTTTTGACTATTAAATATACTTTCATTGATTATTGTTCCAAAGCTCCCTTACCTACCAGATCAATAATGCTCATTGTAAGTAGAATCCAGGCTAAAACAAAAAAGTTGTCCTAAACTTTGAGTTTATAATTATAAGGGCTACAGGAAGTCTTCAGCAAATAATCAAAAGGAAGGTGTTTTTCTTCACTGAAAGATAAAATTATTTTTAAAAGAAATTGCAAAATCAGATTTAATATACCTAGAACCAAGCGTGGATGACTGTAAACCACAGAGTTTAAATGTGGAAAACAATGAGTAAGTAGGTGGATATTCTATATGATACAGAGGAAACTTACACCCCACAGGAAAAGAAGGCCAATCAGTGCTAGGAGTATAAACCTGGAGTAAATGTCCTAAAAGCAAACATGAATGTCCTTTTCAACCCCACATGGAGTTGTTTCTTAGTGTAGAAAAGAAATGAGAGGTAGTAGAAACACCCATATATTTTAGTGGAGAATCTCCAATAAAAGGGCTGAAAGCATCACCCCAGAAATTTACAAATTTCTCTTAAACTATCCTGATGTTCAGCCTAGTACCAGAGCAACATGGAGCTGCTCATAAGATGGATTTGAAATGTCTGAGGAAGGAATTTGAGAAGATGACACTGATAATAGCTTTCTAGATTCTCCACAGCTCATACAAAGACATCAGGAGATCCAAGTGTTATCTTGTGCTTCTGTAGCAGACACAACGACTGAGAAGACTAACGCCTAGGAGAGGATTGTACTTGCGACAACTGGGCCACTGAGTTGGGACTCTTGAAACCAGAGGCTACATTGGAGTCTCAAGAGCCTTGTGGCCCCGAATGTTAAGACAACAGCATCAGCCTCATTTGAACTTTCACACTGCTGTAGTTTGGATATGGCTTGAGTATGTCCTCCAAAGGTTTGTTTGTTGGAAGCTTAGTCATTTTCTCTTTCAGACTACAAATTTCCCAAGGATGGGGAGAGGGTGGGATGCCTTACTATGTTTACTATAGCAATTTCTACCTCCCAAGTAGACACTCTATAAATGCTTATTGGCTCTTAAAAAAATGATCTTGTTTGATAATATTTAAGCTCATAACTTGTTCATATCATGTCTTCCTCTTTCTTCTTTGAAAAAGTGGGATTATTCTTTCTGAAATTCATAATTCCAAGAAACTTCTCCCAATTTTCCTACTCCACTCAATTCAACTGCCTCCCCTAATCCTTCGAACAAGCAGTTGAACCAAATTTAATGGGATTACAGATTCGCCAGTATTCTCTTTCTAGTACATATTTGCTTCCTCCAACAGCACCTCAAGGAATGATATTATTAACCTTGCATTAAGTGAAATTAGTGATAAGAATGAAAATTAGATTTAACATAACTAAATTTTAAAACAATAAACATTTCTAGTTCCCTTCATTCCATCTGTCCTTTTCTCATTTAAAAATATCTTATTTACACCTAATCCAAATATCAACTAGTTAAAAGGAAGTAGGTGGGAACTAAAATATGTGAGTTCTGAATGCAGAAGTGTTCTTCACTGCCCTGTTAATAATTAGCAACAAATACCTAACTGAACAAAGCCACTATGGAATACATGCTCACACCACTGCAGGCTAATATAACATCTAATGCCAATTTCTCTCTCTTTGGCTCCTTTGCAGAAGGATAAGTCCTAGTTACCATTACCCAATTGATATTTTAACTTCTTTTTCGCTCAATATTTGTTGAGTACTTAAAAAATATCCGGTCTTACGGTAGGGTCTGTGATATTTTAATGAACAAAACAAACATGACTCTGTCATCCTACTAATACACATTTTGCACAATAGAGTACTGTTAATGCAACTCATCAGCTTTCTCTTTTCCAAGATGAATCAATCACTCAAAGATTTTTTTCCTTTCTTAAAGCATATTTGCTCCTGAGTGGAGAAAGTCTCTGTTGCTATCCTGGAGGCCCCCCGTATTTTCTTCAAATATTTTTTCATATTTTTTGATCTTTAAAGATCAAAACTAACACATAAACTCCAGTATATAATAACAACAAAATGTAGGATCATTTTCCAGGAAATTCAAACAAAATAATTTATCTTGCATATGGCTATGTATACAGCACAATTCTATTAAAATAAGTTTCTTTTAAAAATGTTTGCTTAAATGAAACACAGTTTATAATTCTTGACATAAAACTAAGTAAGATTTTCACTGAATTTTATACTTCTCATCCTACTGGCCTAACAACGTGTATACCTAACTCATCATCCATAAAAGAAAACAGAATTCTGGGATGGCCTACATCACAAGAGCTAGAGAAAGAAACAGAAGAAAGCTGGGAGAATTGAATCAGTTAACAGCTAAGGGCCAAAACAAAAGACCTTTTCACATTTCTGGATGGATAGTAAAACTTTAATTTGAATTCCAGCATTACCCCGGGGTACCACACAACTCAACCCATCCAAAAGCAGCAGGCACTTCACCTTCACCTATGAACTGTCCTATCCCAAAGCTTTCTTCGCATTATCCTGCCCACCTTTTTCCACAGCTAATATAGGTTCAATGTACAACTTGTGCTTTCCTTCCTCAAATTTTTTATATGGAAATATTAAGCTCCAAGTCCAACATACATTCTTCCGACTGCTCTCTAACTTTGTTCCTAGAAGTTGAGGGAATTTATGCCATGACCTGTCCTTTAGTGGGCTAATACCTATAACAGTTCAAGAAACCCTTTTACTTCAGTTTCCTCAGTCTCAAGAGTTTTTTGTATATGTGTGTGTGTGTGTGTGTGTGTGTGTGTATGCAAGCACACACAGCTTTCATATTTCAACTCCTTACAAATATTAGTTTCCTTTCATCTTAAATTTATTTACATGTGTATTTTGAGTGAAGAGGATAAATTAGATAAACTGCAATGACAGAATATTTCCTAATTTCTATAAACTAAACTCTTGTCCATGAATAAGCATCCTGTTTGTGTGGGGTGTGTCTGTTGTATCACTTTGGTGCACTGATCATTTTGGTACACTGAGCTTATTTTTCCTACAACTCCTACATCTTTTTTCCCCCCTTTGTACTCATGCTTAGTAAGTTCCACCCATGTTGTTTTGAGTCTTGGGTTTTTTTATTTAAATTAACAACCTTACAATTGTCCCTAGTGAACTGCTTGCTGTTTGTTGCTAACTTGAATCTCTACTACATCAAAATGTATTAAAGTGATTTACTCCTACAGAATAAGAATTTTATGGTAACAGAAATAGAAACATTTGTTATAAGATCAGCATCAATTGATTTAAATGTGTGTTTGCCTGTAAGAAATGTTTTCAAATGTACAATGGCAAACACATTGGAACCAGTAATGCTTTCATTAAATTCAATTTATTACAATAAGCATTTTTGAGTAGCAACCAGGACTGAGGCACTGTTAGATTTTTCAAGTATAGTGATAGGAGTTTGCATTATCATATACGTTTGAATGCATCTTAAATCCCTGTGGAGAACATAAGCATGCTTTACCATTGCCTCTAAACATACGAAAATAGAGTAATTAAGAGGATTGTTATCATTCTATTTTCAACAGCAATGCCATTCCAGAGTCTAGTGATTCCTGGTCAGATACAGCAAAAGTGAAAAATGATATTTCCTCATTGTTATGCATGCATGTCTAGAGCAGTCTGTACCTTGCTCTTACTCTATTTTGTCCCTGAGTTATTGCACTTTACTTGCCCTGAACTACACCATTTTGAGTACATGTGCCCAGGGTAGAATGACTCTGTACCTTGTTGCATATAAATAACCACCATCTGTCCAGCAAAAGCCTACACTACAGAACCATAAATAAATTATTTGAGCTAATAAAAAATTACCACCTGTGAACTTATCAAATCAAATCAGGGGCACACCAACATATGGGCTTATTGGATCACATCAGAGCCACCAGACACATGGATTTACCAAACACACTAGGCTAATGAATGATGCAATCACATCCATCTAAGAGGTATAAAAGAAGGAACACTGAAGCACATCATAGAGACCACCCAGCATACATGTCATGAGATCACCAGGCAAGGAACTTCAGACTCTGTCCCAAGCTTCAGCTCAACATGACCCCCGCCCCCATTTGATGCTGATGAGTGATGTCCAGAGATACCTTCAGACTCTTTGCCTGGCAACAGTCACCAGTTTGTTGTGGATTCAAAATTTCTTCCATGGTGAAAGTATAGTGTTTCCAATGGTGGAAATCCAGGCACTAAAAGGAGCAGTAAGAATTCATTGTTGAACTGGGATTTTTCTAGAGCCTTGATTTGGAAAAAGCAGTTTGTGGTTGGACATCAGCAGCAAAGGCTGAAAGCTTGTTATAAATGTAGACATTCAGCTCCCATCTCAGTCTTTCAAAATCAGAATCTGCTTTCTAACACAACTCCCAGGTAATTTGTATGCAAACTATATTTCAGAAGCACTGTCCAGGGAGTCGGAATCTCTCTATTATTATACCAGGCATGTGACTGTCTCCCTACTTATTAAAAATGACAGTAAGAGGGATCACCACAATATAACATCCAATTTCCAAAATATCTGTAAGTAAAATGAAAAACCAAAACCCTCAGAAAGTGGTGTTTTTGTGTCTATTGCTGGCAAATGTCTTAAACATGTGCTGAGAAAAATAAGAGCAGATGCTTACTGTGCCATCACATCGACCATCCTTAATCCTCAGATACATCCGTGCATTTTTCACACTTTCAAACATGCAAATCCCAGAGCTGATTTTATGCACTTTCCAGTAGGATTTTTCAGACTGGTTTCCTGCTCCAGTGCAGGTCCCATCGGGTTGGAGACACAGGGCCTGGCACAGGCTTGTAGCAAGAAGAACCACAGCATTGTTGAGGAACACCCCCTTCAGAGCAACAAACAACAGAAAGGCAGTAAATTACAGGCTCAAATTGCACTGGAGAAATGGCTATGGAATCAATTCTCTCACAGAGGCTGCAGTGATCAGGATGTTACCAGAAGCTAAGTAGCTGAGAATGAGCAAAAGAAATAATGTAACTGCGAAACAGCTAAACAAAACTAAAGGAGGTCAATTTACTTCAACCATTATTGCAAGTTGAAGGCTGAGCATCAGATTTACAGAGATCTTTTTTAACAGGTAAAAACACACACATGCAAATATTTCCCTTAAGGAACTCACAGCATAGGAAACAAGTTCACCTGCACAAACCCAAAGAATGGACTGTGATAAATAAAATAGTGCAAAAAAAAATGAGACTTTTACTGATGGTCTTGCAAGATCAGGTGTCTGGATGAGCAGGAGCACCCAGAGTGATTATAATTAGCATTTTATTCCCTAGTGTGCAAGGCCTCTCTCTCCCCAGCATCCTCATTGGTTGAGTATTATGAGGTGTAGTCTTTCCAAAGGTTGCCCAGGATTTATTGTCTCCTATTGGGTTATTTAAAGAATTGCCCTAACTCCCTTTGTTCTCTTGTGGCTGGAAGGTCTTCTTGGGAGAAGTGCACTTGTGCTATTTATCTTTGTTGGTCAGGTCAGCCCTTTTTCCCCTCAGCTCCTGTTTGTTAAGGGGCTGTGAATCTGTCACTCATGTATTAACTGCTAGTAACCATTTGTTCTATTTCCCCATTGGCTGTTTTCTTTCAACATCCTCAGTAATTTTACATTCCACGCTAAATACTGTATTTTGAAAATGGATCATCAGACTTTTTATTTCTCACAATAGTCACCATTAGTAAATAATTTTAATATTACATCAACATTATTTTTATTAACACTGTATTAATGTAGAATAAAAAGACTATGCTGTAAGAGTACCTGAATTATGGAATGCATTCTATGAATAGTAATATGTACATAAGAAGAATGCATGAAAAGAGAGAGCAAACACAAATAAGGTATATTTCAGTAAATGCTATGCAATCATTAACTGAGGAGGAAGATATTAAAAGCTCTTGAAAGTTAACTAGAAATACACTAATTCCATATAGAAATGGTAAAAGACAAATCATAAGATGCAAATAAAAATAAACAAGGAAAAGTAATTCATCCTTATAAATTTTTAAAAAGCTGACACTAAATGTTTATTCCTCTAGAAAATTGTCAAAGATTTTTCTCTTTTGGAACCATACTCAACACAGAGGTCAATGAGATAGGTATTTGCCTATACTTCTGAAGGGAGTTGGGTAGTAAGAAATGTAATTTGTCAGCTCTTGGAGTGTCAAGCCTGATAGGAGTGCTTTATTTGCCTTGGGACCATGGTCTAGACATTTAGGGTGTAGAACTTTGGGTCACAAGGTATCGAGTGACCTTTAAGAGGCTGGAGACTGAGATCAGCCACCAGTCACAGAACTTCCTACATGATGAAACTCTAGTAAAGACTCTGGACACCATAGTTCAAGTGAGCTTCCCTGGATACACAATACTCTCTGTGTGTCATCACCTCAGTGTTGAGGAAGTAACCCTGACCTGACTCCATGGAGAAAGGACAACTAAAAGTTCCACTTTGCTGCTCTTTCTAGGCTCTGAACTATGAATCTCCTTATTTGGCAGATTTTAATCTATATCCTTCACTGTAATAAACTGTAACTGTGTGTTTAATCACTTTCAATGATGCTGTGGTTCCTTCCAGTGATTAATTAATTGTAGTGGTCTCAGGGAACCACACACATTGAGGCTGGCGTCAGAGGCAGGTGGTTGTATAGACCCTCTAATTTCATAGCTGGCATAACTTTCACAAGAGTAAGATACATACATTTCTGGGGGGAAAAGATTCAATATTATGTTCCCAGCAGCTTAAAAGTTTCATAGTCAAAACTTTAAATTCAATATTTAATTTTGTAAGCTAAGAAAATAAAAAATATGGTCAAAGGCATATGTCAAAGTATATATTATAATATCTCATGTAAGAGTGAAATGAAATATTAAATGTCTAATAATTTTAAAAGATGTATACATTTACAAAATCCTTATGTGTAAATATTATTAAATAATATGCTCTGAGTTAAAATTATGTTGTTTTAAGAAAAATAATAATGAGAGGTTATATAAAATATTTTAATGGCAAATACAGTTTGGTTTGTCATAATCCACCATTTACTAATTATACTATATAAGCCAAGACTCTTATTATCCCTGAAATTCTTTACCTTTACCTTAAAATACAGATAATAATATCTTCAATGTCTTTAGGATGATTAAGTGTAGTCTTGTTTGTGGTGCAACACTATTAAAGTTCTAGTAAAATAAGCAGTCTCATAAATTATAAGTAGTGTATTAATATGAAATCTTATTTTTTAAATAAATTTATAAACTCTGTAAAGAGACATAAACAGTAGGAAATTATCACATATGCATAATAATCAAAGTGTATTAATCCTAACAATCAGAAAAATTTAATATATACATTTCTTGACAACCAGATGCAAGATTTTCTAACTTTTTATTAAGAATCTCCACGTCCATAGTTTTAACCTCCAACATCAGCTGGACATAGGATGTTATTACCATCCCAGTTTCATTGCACCTGACGCCTTGATCACTATTTGCTTTTCAAAATCTGGTTAAACAGACTAGATATAGGCATCAATGCCACCTAGTGGAAAGAGACTTCATTACTGCGGTTATGACTCAATTCTCAAATTTTTTATTCAGTAAAGACAAGAAAGTAGGTACTTAGCCATATAAACTTTGATGACTTTCTTCCATTTTACCTTGACAAAAATCACAAATTCTTTTGAAAGGTTTGCATAGCCTCCTGAGGACTCATCAGCTATTTTTCCATGACGATCAAAAATCACCATGTGGCCAGGAACCGCTGCCGATGTAAGAAGTGAGCAGCGGCTGGGCTGATAAAGCACCCGCAGCTCACTGGAGGCTCCACCACAAGCCTAAAAGAAGATGGGAAAAAAAATTAAAACCCGGCTCTGAATTAGCAAGAGACAATTAAATTTAAAATGTCTTGACATTGCATGTACATACAGATCTACTTCATGATATGCAGTCCTTGTTCTATTTATAGAGTGTCATGCTTTTACAATTTAATTACTTTTATCCCTTGGTTTTATTGGCCTCATTGTCAGTGACTTCCTCCAAAAATTTCTTCTCTTGATTTCTCAGGACCCAAGGCAGATGTTGCATAACAATAAACAATAAGACTAGGAGCAGGAATAAGTTAATGAGACGTTAATGTGTATTTGACCATTGTTTAGTTTTCATTTAATCATTTGAGTTTTCCTAACTCAAGACTATTTGGAACCAAAACCTGAAAGAAACAAAAGTCTTATCTCATTTCCAGATTTTGCTTTCAAAACAGTAGATAAACTGAGGGGGTTATGTAACAGGGCATTCAAGGTTCAGGGCCTCTCCCTACAGTGTCCCAAGATGCTAGGGACAACCTCAGCAAAGTTTAATCCTGCATATGGCAGGGGAGTGACAGAGCTGTTTATCTTTTTTTATTAATATATCTTTTATTTGTTCTTATTAGTAGAGCTGTTTACCTTTAAGAAAATATGTGATGGTTTATGAGTATATCATAGTGACCAGCATATAAAGGATGACACCAGATACTCCAAGGCCACATGATAGGTAAAATCTTTTGTGGAAAAAAATATAACTTTCATAATAACTAAGATAGAATCTCCCACCAACCTAGTGCAACCTAGTGGGATAGAGGCTTCGATTTAACTTTATTTTAGAAAATTATAATAATGGAACACGTCTTCAAATCTCAGTTCAACTGTATAGATTCCAAACCTATTACCTTCATATTTATTAAGCATTTACTATGGCCTTTGTAATAGGACATATGTACTATGAAGTACAATATAAGATACTATGCTAAGTCCAAAGCAGAGGAGTAATTCCTTTATGGAGAACATCTGAATGATCAATGCCAGTCTAAATTGCAGAGCTACAAATTACATTAGTATTTTCCCTTAAATTAAATAACATGTTATGAGCTCAAATCATTATGTTAAATTGTATAACCTTATGTGAGGAAGTTGTAGCTTGAGTCAGATCGCCTGTGTTCAATTCCTGCAGCCACCCTTATTATCTTGTGAGCAACTCAATCTTTCTATATATCATGTGCTGCTTCTGTTAAACAGTGATAAGAGTGGATTCTCTCATGGGGCAGATTTTAGGTTTAAATGTTATAATACATAATAAGAATTAGAAGAGTGCATATCAATTATCCTCCAGTTTCATTTTTCAAGATAAATAATAAGCATTCATTTTAAAGACAATTTTATATATTAAAAGCTACATTTCATACTAGACTAAGCAATACAAACCATAACTAGGCAAGATTATTTCTTTCTTTCCTGATAATATGTTCCCTAAAGGGGCCATTGAGAAGTCAGAAGTCCTTTGGAAAGCTCATTAAAAGTTTCAATGTTACTAGAGAATCGGTATACTTCTTCTAGTTTAAATTTCATTTGCTAGAAAGTAGGATCATTTATGCACCAGAATCTCAAAAATAAATGAAACAAAAGACAGAAAATTGTAAAGAGCACAAGTATCAGCCAAAGTAAAATATAATTTGATGATTGTATAAAAGTATTGTATAGAAAAATATATCCTATGCAGATACAATTCTATTTATATATGTCAAAGAGAAAAGTTACTACTCACCACTCCCCTGACAAAGCCATTGTCAATACCAAGAGAAAGATGCCTCATCTCATGACTTTGGAAAATGCATATATTTCCTTTATTGAAAATAACATCAAAGAGTCCTAGAAAACATTTTTAAATGTTAGCAAGTAATCAAATTCTCCTAACAATACATTTTATATCTTTCAATAAAATATTTGTAATTAGGGGGCTGGGGATGTGGCTCAAGCGGTAGTGCGCTCCCCTGGCATGTGTGCGGCCCGGGTTCGATCCTCAGCACCACATGCCAACAAAGATGTTGTGTCTGCCGAAAACTAAAAAAAAAAAATAAATATTAAAAAAATTCTCTCTCTTTCTCTCTTAAAAAAAAATATTTGTAATTAGTGAAAGGTAAAATGCCTCTGGTATAGTATGTTTCGTTTGTGAAAATTCATAATACAATATATTACTTTTTCTGCATAGGCATATTTGCATCATTCCTTGAGCCAGGACTTATTGCATTTCCTAACGAGTTGCTGAAGTTTGTGTTGTATGTGTGTTTATACACACTAAATATACACACGTGTATTTATATAAAATACATAATATGAAATATGTAACATACATTAGATAGTATCTGTTGAATGATGTCATTTTGGTTTTCTAAAATGAACCTATTTTTCCTTTCTTACCACTGTCAACATAGCCCATTTTGTATTAACTCAAAATTGTAAGCTAATCAATATCAAGTAAAGGAAGATTATGGGAGTTATTCACTAATTTAGGCTCCCCAAATCCCAATTTCTAACTTAGAATTATGCATATGTTTTCATATATATATGCATATATATATATATATACACACACATACACATACATATATATATAAACATGCATATATAAAATTAGGTGGCTTATATATATATACATATATATTCATCTAGTATTAAGAAATGTAATGAATAAATTCTACCTTTATATTTTTATTCCAGTTAATTACATGGGCAAACACTTTTTTTTTTTTTTAAAGAGAGAGTGAGAGAGGAGAGAGAGAGAGAGAGAGAGAGAGAGAGAGAGAGAATTTTTAATATTTATTTTTTAGTTCTCGGCAGACACAACATCTTTGTTGGTATGTGGTGCTGAGGATCGAACCCGGGCCGCACGCATGCCAGGCGAGCGCGCTACCGCCTGAGCCACATCCCCAGCCCAATGGGCAAACACTTTTAAGAGCAAAGTCTGATGCAGAGGGTGACTACAGAATTCCAAATTTTAAAAAGATTCCACTACATATTTAAATAATCTTCTACTCATTTAACATCATATTTCTAAAAGTGAAAGGTTTGAAGATTAGTTCAACATATTACTCCAAATGGAAAGCTTTTGGCCTAATTAATCTCTAATTTATTTTTGTCTACCTAATAAAATACATCTTAATGGTTAAGAATTAAGGACCTTGGCAAAACTAAACAGTGGTGATAAGCAATTATAGATAATGCTGGGGGGTCAGGGTGTTATTGAAATGAGCCGAAAACTAAGAGGCAAGAATTCGGACTTTGAGGCTGACACTGACTCATTAAATAACCTTGGGCAAATCGCTTTGTATCTCTCTGTCTTCATTTTCTCATTAATAAAATCAAAGCAGTAATTCCCAAAGGGATGTTATTCAGACTATGCTCTAATCATGTTAACTAATGAGTTGATGGAAATATTTGAAAACTAAGGAACTATTAGTACAAATGTGCTAACTATAATTTTCACGGTTTAATTCAATTGTCAATTTGACCTAATGATTTTATAAATACCAGAATATAAATCCATAAAAATTCTAAAGGCATTATTTTTATCTGTTTCTAAAAATTATTACAATTATTTTATTTATTTTTGTGTTTTAACAGTTTTATTTAGACATATTTTACATATGAAACAATTTACCCATTAATCCAATGATGTTTAGTATGTTTGCAATCTGGGGATATAGCCCAGGGTTAGAGCACTTGTCTACCACATGCAAAGCTCTGGCTTTGATCCCCAGCATCAAGAAAAAAAAAGAAAAAAAAACATTGCAGATGTGGCAGCACACACCTGTAATCCCAGCAGCTGGGGAGACTGAGGTAGGAGAATTTTGAGAATCAGCAAAAGCAAGACACTAAGCAACTCAGTGAGACTCTGTCTCTAAATAAAATACAAAATAGGGCTGGGGATGTGGCTCAGTGGTTGAATGCCCCTGAGTTCAATCCCCAGTACAACAAATAAACACACAATATTGACAATGCTGTGCAGTCATTTCCACAACCAATTTTAGAACATTTTCATCTCAGAAAGAAACTCAGCATCGTTAGCTGTCACTCCAATTTGTCTTCCCCTCTTCTCCCTTCCTATCCTTTCTCCTCAAACCCTATCACCAGGCAATTACTCACCTGCTGTCTCCATAGATTTGCCTATTCAAGACATATTATTTTTCCTCCTAACTGTGATTGTGTATCTTTGACAACATTTCTCTATCCTCTACTCCTCTCTAACCATCCCAGCCTCTGATAACCACCATTCTAATCTGTCCTTGTCTCTCTAAGGGATCAGCTCTTTTAAACTCCACCTTAGTCTTTCTGTTCCAGGTTTATTTCACAGAACATAATGTTCTACAGGTACTATTTTTAATATCCTGAAGAACCTCAATGCTGTTTTTCTTGGTGCTGAACTAGTTTACATTCCCAACAGTGAATAAGGGTTCCCTTTTCTCCACATCTTTACCAACACTTGTCCTTTTGTCTATATAATAATAGCCGTTTTGCATTTATCTGATTAGTAATATTGAGTGTCCTTTTGTATGCCTTTTGGCCATTAGCATGTCTTCATTAGAGTGGTGTCTATTCATGACTCTTGAACACCTATTTATATTTGTTTTTCTTATCTTGTTATTGAGTTCCCTCAATGTTTTGCATATTAGCTCCTTATCAGATATGTAGCTTGCAAATATTTTCTCCCATTCTGTAGGTTGTCTCTTTGTTTTCTTTGCTATGCAGGAGCTTTATAGTTTAATGTAATCTTGTATATTTTTATTTTTGTCTTTGTTTTTGAGGTCATATTCAAAAATATCATTGCCCAGACCAGGGCCTCAGAGATTTTCAGGTGCATGTTGTTTAATTTCTGTGTATTTGTAAAGTTCCTGAAGTTCGCCCCGTTTTATTTTTATACCATAATAGTCAGAAAAGATACTTGAATTGATTTTTAACTTCTCAAATTTGTTAAGATTTCTTTTGTGGACCCACATATATCCTAGAAACTGTGCAATAAAAAAGAATTTGTATTCTGCAGCTGTTGGATAGAATGCTCTATAAATGTCTGTTAGGCCCATTTGGTCTAGAATTCAATTTAAATCTGGAGTGTCTTGGTTGGCTTTCTGTCTCAATGATCTGAACATTGCTTTCATGAGATGTTGAAGCCCACTATTATTACTGTATTGGAATTTATCTCTCCCTTAGAACTAATAATATTTGCTTTATATATTTGGGACCTCCAGTTTTGGATACATATAATCATGTGTCACATATCCACAGGGATACATTCCTCAAAAATGTGTTCTTAGGTGATACTGTCATTTAACAAACAAGAAAATACAATTCTATAAATCCAGATGGTCTAGGTCAATTGCTCAACATGAGCTCTTGATACAATCAATAAATACAATAAAACTAGATGTATGACTAGTACCAGCATAACATAGCATTCAGCTTTATAGTAAAATCATTTTTATATAAGCACAAGGAATACATTCTAAAATAAGAATAGAAGTATAGAAAATACATAAACTAGTAACATGAACAAGGATTATGTACCATACATAATTGGATCTGTTTTTATATGACTAGTAACATAGTAGATTTGTTTGCAGTATCACCATAAACACATAAATTAGGCATTGTGCAAAGATGTTACCAGAGTTCTAGTAGCTACAAGATTAGCAAGAGATAAGAAGTTTTCAGCTCTTTTATAATATTCAGGGACCACCACTGTATATGTTACCTGACATTTACCAAAATGTCACTATGTGGGACATGCCTGTATTTACAATTGTTATCTCCTTGTTGAATTAACCCTTTTATTGTCATATAATGACCTTGTCACTTTACAGTTTTTGTACTTTAAATTTAATTTATCAGATGTAAGTATCACTACTACTGTGCACTTTTGGTTTCCATTTACACAGAATATCTTATTTTATCTCTTCATTTTCAGTATGTGTATTCTTACAGGTGAAATGAGTCTTTTGTAGGTAGCAAAGAGTTGGATATTGTTTGTTTTTGTTTTTTCCATTCAGCCACTCTGTGTGTATTACGCTGTCGATCTGAAATATCCCCAAAAGTTCATGTGTTGGAAGGGTTGTCCCCAGTATGGCAAGGGTTAGAGATGAGACATTTAGGCAACAATTAGGGTGCTGACCTCATTAATGGATAATCCATTTGCTGGATTAACTGGATGGGCTGAATGAACGATTGGCTAGTGGTACTTAGATGGAGGTCATTAAGTATTACTAGTTGCAGATTTATTTCTCTCCCTCTATCCTCCACCTGTCTGCCCCTCCCTGTTCCCATGAGCAGAACAGCTGTCCTCTCCATGCCCTTCCATGATGTTGTTCCTGCCTTGGAGCCAGCTGACCATGAACTGAACTCTCTGAAACCTTAACTACTGTTGAGGGGGAAAAAAATTAAGCATCTCTATTTTGAGAAATTCAACACAGTAGAAAATGTCCTTGCATGTGGAAGCTTAAAATAGTGACTCTTAATTAAAAATATATTTTAGGAATAGAATCTTTTCCAGTAAAATTATAATCAAGTCAGCGTGATAGATGAGAGCTTCAGGAAATTAAAGTATTTTCAATAGAGAAAAAAATACACTATTTTTGAGGAATTCTACAACAATTATCTGAGCCTCTGGAGTTCCATGGAGTACAAGGAAAAAGTATGATAAGGGAAAAAGCACTACTATGTGAATGAAAGAATTAAAATTAAGCTGAAAACATTTGAACAATCAGCAGCCATTTGAAAGATTCTATAAACTTAAGCAGATACCCCTAAAAATACAGTTCCCATTGACCCCTCTATGGGAAGTGAGTGAACCTTCTGTACCTTTCCCTCAAGTTCTAAGTAAGCCTCCCCCACTTTTTTGGTTATGTCAAACAAAAAGAAAAAGAAAAAAGTTCTTTCGTTCTCTACTCTTCTTCTATATGCCTCAAGTCTGACTTCCACTTACTGCCAGTGTTTCTACTCTACTTCAAATCCCTCCAAAGCTATCTCCCACTACCAGGAGGGAATAAGGGAAGTGGCTTGTAGATATAGGACTGGCTTTCTTTCCAGAGCCTTTCATGGGTAAGAATGAAAGAGAAATTATGGAAGAGCTAAGGTTTAAGTTATCAAATGCGGCACACTGCTTGGGGCTACTAGCAGAATGAATGGTTTTAACAGGGGATGATATGGTTGTAGTGGTGGCATAATACATGAAGTTTTTTAAGGCTTCTAAGGTAAAAATGAGATTAAACACTTAACTGTTCCAAGCACAGTCAGCACACAATAACTTGAAGTGAACATTTCTATTATGCAACCTTAAGTTGGGAATTTCAGCAGTTAGTGATACAAACAACCATGATTTACTACAGATTAATAAAGGTGTTCCCTGTCTTAAACTACATACTAAAAACCAAAGAGTTTCAGGATATGTTCTAAAAGAATTTGGATGTATTTATGAGACATCCATAATCCTTTTCTCTTTCGCTAAGATTTCCGTCTGTATCCAGAGACGCAAGTTCTCAGTAAAAGCGGGCTGCACTGACTATGTGCTCCAGTCCAGATCCCATTCATTTCCAACTTAAAACAAAGATGGTTCTTCACAATCCTCTCAGAAAATAGAATGGTAAAGCCAATGGCCTCTTGATTTCATAGAATTTCAGGGACAAATTTATATTGTTATATCGTGTGCATATATGATTATATAAAAACGAATGTCACTATTAAATACAATTATAATTCACCAATAAAGATTAATATAAGTAATAAGAGCTGGACAGAAGACAAAGTAACCACTCTATAGTTAGTGCTACACATTAAATAATGACACTCTTTCATATCTATTATTAGGCCAAAGTACCAGAGGATCAGACAAAGAAAAGAATTACTGCTAATCATCGCCACATAGTCCTGAGAAACATGACTTAAAAATTGTGTTGTTCAACCACTAGCAACAGAAAAAAAGTAGAATAATTCTATCTGTACTGAGTACATGGCTAAGGAAACCAAAGAAAATCCAGAGATGGTAATTTCTAGAGCTGGTTATGTTTTTCTTTTTTAAGGGGAATTAGGAAATAACCAGCCCAAGAACATTTTCTTAAAGTTGCAGCACAAAGGGGAAAAGTTATTATCCTCTTTGACATACTCTGTAAATTATTTACTAAAACAGCAATGAAAATTTTTAAATAAGTTCTTCTTGAAAGCTTTAAGAGTCAAGAAGCTATATCCACCATGAAATAGTTCTCTTTAAATTCTCACTTTATTTTAATTGAAACTGAAACTGAAAATTTTCAAAGATGCATTAACCTGTAGAATTGATCATCCCACCAGGACACTAGTGAGAGTGAAGGGGGACGCCAGGCAGATGGAAAACTGAGTCACAACAGAGTATATGGTCACTTTAACTAGAGTTACACTTTATGAAAAAATAAAACCTAGTCTCACTTTTTAAAATTAGAGAATAAGTTACATTTATATGTTTCAAGTTTGTATGAGAATAAAATTCAATGCATTTATTATTATTCTTTTGGCCCTACTGGTAAGGGTATACTAAGGTGAAGATACTCATACACAACAGAAGAGATTGAAATTTATATAACTTCTGGAAAGAGATGTGGTAATATGTACAGAGACTTAAAATACTCTTTATCTTTAATCTGGTAATTCTATTCTTCTGGAATTTTTTTTACAAAAATAATCTAATAGCATAGAAACATGAGCAGTGATGGAACATATAGGTATGTTTATCAAAATAAGAAGCATCTTATCCACAGGATATTCACTCTGGTATATTCATATATGTACAGAGACAGTATAACCAATATGTTACTATAATTAATGACAGTGCAGTAAGGTAGTAAGCTATAAGGTAATTATATAACTAGACCAATGCCTGATACACAGTAGCACATTAATAAATACTGGATAAACATAAAAAATAGACCTTTCTATATATTTTCAGATAAATTTGATTTATATTAGAGAAAGTGTCTATTTACCACCAAAATAGTCTAGTATCTAGCAAAGAAACACCTACAAATAGTGCTATCAAGAAAATGTAGGTACCTATGTACAGGGGGAAGAAATGCATGTGGGAGTGGGTACATATGTATGTATGTATGAATAAATAGATACAGGACCTATAAGTTCCTCCCTGAAAACATTGTACTGCTTTTGTGTTAGAAAATTAATAAATATACAAATTCATAGCAACTACAAATGTGAATAGTATCCCTACTGTTGTACAAAGCACAATGGCTCATTATTATGTTTTTTTAATTGTGGTAAAATAATATAAAATAAAAATTTTCTTTTTTTAAAGTATACACCTCAGTAGCAACGGAGTAATTTTTCAGTGTTGGGCAACTACCACTATCTAGTACCAGAACATTTTAATCACCTCAAAGAAAACACTGCACCCATTAAGCAATCATTACCCATTCCCTGTTCCCCATTCTCCAGCAACCAGGATTCTGCTTTCTTTGAATTTATATCTCCTGGATTTCATATGAATGGAATTAGCTGTGACTTTTTGTGTCTAGCTTCTTCCACTCAACACAATGTTTTGATGGCCCACCATGTTATAACATGCATCAGTTCTTCATTCCCTTTTGTGCTAAATGCACCACTTTGTTTATTCATTCATTGGTTGATGGATGTTGTTTCCATTTTTCTCACTATTGTGAATAGTGCTGTCATGGACATTTGTATAATTACTTTTGTTTTCTATTCTCTTGGGCATATACCTACGAATAAATTGCTAAATCACAAAATAATTCTAATTCCATGAAAGTATTTTCCAAATCTGCTAAATAATTTTCACACTTCTACCGGCAACTCAAAAAGATTTCAATTTTTCTCCACATTCTTACCAGATCCTTGCAATTTTTCATTATTTGTATCATAGCCATCCAAGTGGAGGTAAAACAGTATATCATTTTGGTTTTAATTTGTATTTCCATGAGGACTAATGAAACTGAACAGTTTTTCATGTATTTGTTGTCTATTTATGTATCTTTCTTTGGATCATTGTCTACACAAGTGCCTTATTCATTTTTTAATTGTTTGCCTTTTGTTGTTCAGTTATAAGAGTTTTAATATATTCTGGATATAGACTTTTATGAGATATATGATTTGCAAATATATTCTCCTCTTTTTCGGGTTATCTTTCATCTCTTGTAATATCCTTTGAAGCAAAACCATTTTTAACTTGATGTTCAATTTATCTGGGGTTTTTTTCTTTCTTTTTTTTTTTTAATTTTTTTTTTTATTGGTTGTTCACAACATTACAAAGCTCTTGACATAACATACTTCATACATTGGACTGAAGTGGGTTATGAACCCCCAATTTTACCCCAAATGCAGATTGCAGAGTCACATCGGTTACACTTCCACAATTTTACATAATGTCCTATTGGTCATTGTTGTATTCTGCTACCTTTCCTTTCCCCTACTATCCCCCCTCCCCTCCCCTCCCAACTTCTCTCTCTACCCCATCTACTGTAATTCATTTCTCTCCTTGTTTATTTTCCCATTCCCTCACAACCTCTTGTATGTAATTTTGTATAGCAATGAGGGTCTCCCTTCATTTCCATGCAATTTCCCTTTTCTCACCCTTTCCCTCCCATCTCATGTCTCTGTTTAATGTTAATCTTTTCTTCCTACTCTTCCTCCCTGCTCTGTTCATAGTTGCTCTCATTATATCAAAGAAGACATTTGGTATTTGTTTTTTAGGGATTGGCTAGCTTCACTAAGCATAATCTGCTCTAGTGCCATCCATTTCCCTGCAAATTCTATGATTTTGTCATTTTTTATTGCTGCATAGTACTCCATTGTGTATAGATGCCACATTTTTTTTATCCATTCATCTACTGAGGGGCATCTGGGTTGGTTCCACAGTCTAGCAATTGTGAATTGTGCTGCTATGAACATCGATGTGGCAGTATCCTTGTAGCATGCTCTTTTAAGGTCTTCAGGGAATAGTCCAAGAAGGGCAATAGCAGGGTCAAATGGTGGTTCCATTCCCATCTTTCCCAGGAATCTCCAAACTGCTTTCCAAATTGGCCACACCAATTTGCAGTCCCACCAGCAATGTACAAGTGTACCCTTTTCTCCACAACCTCTCCAGCACTTGTTGTTGTTTGACTTCATAGTGGCTGCCAATCTTACTGGAGTGAAATGGTATCTTAGGGTGGTTTTGATTTGCATTTCTCTGACTGCTAGAGATGGTGAGCATTTTTTCATGTACTTATTGATTGATTGTATATCCTCCTCTGAGAAGTGTCTGTTCAGGTCCTTGGCCCATTTGTTGATTGGGTTATTTGTTATCTTATTGTCTAATTTTTTGAGTTCTTTGTATACTCTGGATATTAGGGCTCTATCTGAAGTGTGAGGAGTAAATATTTGTTCCCAGGATGTAGGCTCCCTGTTTACCTCTCTTATTGTTTCTCTTGCTGAGAAAAAACTTTTAAGTTTAATTAAGTCCCATTTGTTGATTCTTGTTGTTAACTCTTGTGCTATGGGTGTCCTAACAAAAGAGGTGAAAGATTTATATAATGAAAACTACAGAACCCTAAAGAGAGAAGTTGATGAAGATCTTAGAAGATGGAAAAACATACCCTGTTCATGGATAGGCAGAACTAACATCATCAAAATGGCGATATTACCAAAAGTTCTCTATAGGTTTAATGCAATGCCAATCAAAATCCCAACGGCATATCTTGTAGAAATTGACAAAGCAATCATGAAATTCATATGGAAAAATAAAAGACCCAGAATAGCAAAAGCAATTTTAAACAGGAAGTGTGAATCAGGCGGTATAGCAATACCAGATTTCAAACTATATTACAAAGCAATAGTGACAAAAACAGCATGGTACTGGTACCAAAACAGGCGGGTGGACCAATGGTATAGAATAGAGGACACAGAGACTAATCCACAAAGTTACAACTATCTTATATTTGATAAAGGGGCTAAAAGCATGCAATGGAGGAAGGATAGCATCTTCAACAAATGGTGTTGGGAAAACTGGAAATCCATATGCAACAAAATGAAACTGAACCCCTTTCTCTCGCCATGCACAAAAGTTAACTCAAAATGGATCAAGGAACTTGATATCAAACCAGAGACTCTGCATCTGATAGAAGACAAAGTTGGATCCGATCTACAAATTGTGGGGTCGGGCTCCAAATTCCTCAATAGGGGTTTTTTTCTTTATTACTTGTGTTTTTAATCTCATATCTAAGAAGCCATTGACTAAGAAACTTCCAAGGACATAAAGTTTACTTTTACATTTCCTTTCTCAGAGTGTTACAACTTTACCTCTTACATTTAGGCCATTAGACCATTTTGAATTAAAATTTGTATGTGTATTGAGGTAAAAATAAAACATCATTCTTTTTTATTTGGACATCAAATTGTTATAGCACCATTTGTTTAAGAGACTATTCCCACTGGATGGTCTTGACACCCTTAATGAAAAATAATTGACCATAGATGTATGGGTTCATTTTTGTCTGTTCTATTCCATTTATTTTTTTGTATGTATGTATGTAAGATATTTTTATTTACCGATTGATTTTATTACAGTGCTTGGGATTGAACCCAGGGCCCTCCACATGCTAAGCAAACACTCTAGCACTGAGCTGTAAACCTGCCTCCTATTTTTATACCAATACCCCTTTATTGTAATTACATTAGCTTTATAACCATTTTTCAAATCAAAATGTGAATTTTCCAACTTTGCTCTTGCTCGATATTGTTTTGGCTATTTGAGGTCCCTTGAAATTCTTTTCAGAAGTCTTTCTATTTCTGCAGAAAAGGTGTTGGTATTTGGTGGTATTGCACTGAATCTGTAGATCACTTTCAGAAGTATTACCAGCTTAACAATATTAAAACTTTGAATACCGTAAGTGTACAATATATTTCCACCTTGGTAAGTCTTTTTCCTTTCAAAAATATTTTATAGTTTTAGTGTACAAGTCTTACACTTGTTGGTTGAATTTATTCCCAAGAAGTTGATACTATCATAATTAAAATTGTTCTCTGAAATTTCATTTTGAATTATTTCTATTGCAGATATATACAAATGATTTTTTTAGTGCCCATCACATATCCTACAACCCTGATGATTTTATTTATTAGGCATAATACTTTCCTTGCTGTGGATCCATTATGATTTTCTATATATGAGATCTTGTCATATATAATTATAATTTTACTTCTTCCTTTTTTATGTTGGATGCCTTTATTTTATTGCATAATGCTCTATCTACAACTATCAGTAAAAGGCTAAATAGAAGTGGTAATAGCAGTCATCCTTTTCTTTTTCCAGATTGGGGGGTGACGTTCTCTCTCTCTCACCACTAATAAACACTACCTTTGACAATTTAATAAATGCCCTTTACCATGCAGAAGGGATTTCTTTCTATCCCTAGTTCGTAGAATATATTTTCATGAAAAATATTGCCCATTACTTTTATGTTAGAAATATTTTTCCTAATTCTTGCACTGCATTTTATAGAAAGCATTTTATAAGTACATCCACAGTCATCAAAGTGGCATCAATATTAACACTGCAGAAAAATTACACAGAATACTAAGGACTTTCCATCACATCAGTGCAGAATATAGAAGTTAAACAGCAACCAAAGAAAGAAGCTGAGAATCCCAATCAGAGACAAGAGAGATAGATATTGCCCTTTCCATTCCTACCCTTACTATGAAGGGAAAGGGAAGCCCATCCTGAGAAAGTTCTGTGAGTAGCTACCTCAAAGAACAATGTATGAACTGTATACTAGTAATCTAAAGTAGATCAAATATTATTCTAAAACATCACAGCTCAAAACAAACATGTATTTTCCTATAACTTCTGTTGGGAGCAACTTCTGTGGGTGACTCACCGTCTGTAATGAGGTTGCCATCAAGTTGATGGTTGCAGTTACAGTTATCTGATAGCTGGACTGGATCAGGAGGGCCCTCCTAAAAGATGTCTGGATCCTGTATCTATTGACAAAAGCTTCTATTCCATGTCATACCAGCCTCTCCACTAGGCTGCCTGAATGTCATCATAACATGGCAGTTGGCTTCTCCCAGAAAAAGTGAGAGGCAGGAGGAATCTGTAATGCTTTTTTGGACAAACTCTTAAAAGTCATCCACAGTGATTTCACCACATGCTATTTGTTAGAAGAAAGTCACTAAATTAAGCTCGTACTCAAGGAGAGAGGAATTAAGGTCTACCTTGGTTATTTGTTATTTGTGGACATATTTAAAAACCTCCACATTGAAAAATGCAGACAACTCTTGCATATGCAATCGTCTGACATAGCACAAAATAAACACTCCAAAAATAGAAAACAAAAATCCTATCTCAAAACCCAGAACATAGAACTATACAAAGATAATACAGAAGACAGAAGAATATGACACATTACTCATTTCCATTTATGTGATATATTGAAAACATTTAAAAAGCAAACTTAATCCTTTTAGGACTATAAGTCAAATATATCTAAAATTAGGTTATGAGGGGTTTTTTCTTCCTTAAAAGACTACTACTACCGTGAAATGAGAAGGGTATATGAATCTCCATCTTGGAGTAAATCTTTTGAAATTTTAAGGGATATGAAGTTTGTGAAACTGAACCAGACATAAAAATAGCTATCAAGGATGCAGTGATTAAAAAAAAAAAAACAGAATAGCTTTGGTTACTTGGTCCTTCCTTTTAGTTATAGGATCCCAAAATAGAGACAAGAAGGCTTATTTGTATCTGTCACTGTCAATAATGTTACAGAATTGTTTTTTTAGTAGCTGAAAGAGCTCATGATCATAACAGTTCCTTGTGCAATTTCAAAGAACTTCTCATGCTATGCATCTGCTTTTAGGTCTAGTATTGCCAAGAAATGGTTCAGTAGCATTTAGTGAAATAAGCATTCTAATTCTGAGTATGAAAATAGCTACGTTTATTACCAGCTTAATCACAAAATGAAATATTGGCTTACAATGATAAAAACATTATTTTGTGAAGTAAAAATTATGAGTCAATATATTTCCAACATTCCTAAGATACTTCCTTGAAAAGGTGTTCCCGGGTCAGTGTTCATCCCATGAGAAAACTGATTGATTAGTGTGAATTTATGGGACAGTGTGAAAAACGTCAGGAAGTAATCCTGTGGGTAATTATTGCACATAAAAGACCTCCTGTTGTCAAACTGTCAGTTACACTGAGGAAAATTACTCATACCATCCCGCACCTGCCTTTTTTAGAGCTGTTCATTCTGCTTTATGTTTTGCAGGAATAGCATATTCAAATTCTGGAAACTCTGAAGGGTAAAAAGTTTATGTGGTTTCCTACCAGTCAGATTGGTCTACAGAGACTCAAGTGCTGGCCACAGGTCAAGAACTCATCTGGGGCTGCCAGAGCCTCAGTTACTTCCTTGGGAAAATAACTTCTTGGGCTTCTTCCTGAAATTAGGACTGGGTTTTAAGAAAGATTAATCCAAGATGTGAAAGCAGAAGATGAATATCTTGGACGCTAAAGTGTTGCTTTAGCTGCCTTCTACTAGTGAGAACATGCAGAAAGGGCTGGCCTAGCAAGAGGAGGCTCCACATCTTTTAGGAAGATGTGGCAAGGTCCTTTTATAAACCAGCCTATGGAATAGATGCTAGAAGAAAAAAATCCTTCCCAGTTCTGAGATCCTTCATGCTCCTGCACAATCCAATGTCTCTGAGCAAAGACATTTATAAAATGGTTTTCTAAGGAGACATTACAATGCAGTGAATAAGACATAGCATTCTCTCCAGATGTCCCAGGGGAGTAACTTTTCTGTTACTTCTCCTCCCTGAAAATTTGCTTATATTCCAGAATAAAGGTATGTTTTCAGTTTCTTTCTTCCTTCCTTCCTTCCTACCTATCTTCCTTCCTTCCTCCCTCCCTCCCTCTCTCTCTCTCTCTCTCTCTCTCTCTCTCTCTCTCCCTCCCTCCCTCCCTCTCTCTCCCTCTCTCTCCCTCTCCCTCTCTCTCCCCCTCTCTCCCTTCTCCCTCTCCCTCTCCCTCTCTTTCTCATTTGTTGGAAGGAAAGATATGCAGCCCTATAAAAGAGTTTCCTAATTTGGGAATTTTCTTTCCCTTAATATATCCAACTGCCTGTACAGAACACTCAGGCTCTCTATTCACGACACCATGGAACTATGGTTCAGGGAATTGATACAAGATACCGCTCTGGCTGCTGCACTGGATGTCAGAAATAAATGGTTTCAGTCTGACCAGTGGCCTGGTGTTTCCTGCAAGTAGAATAAAACTTAGAGCATTCATGCCTTCCGATTTAACAATAGGAAATCATTTTGTGGCCATATTTGCAAATACCATCTACCATGCTAATAAAAGACTATTGACATTGAAAACAGGGAACAAGATATGAAAGACTATTTTTACTGATCTAACTGGATTGACTAGTAATCTCAGATGGAAACCAAGAGTTAAGTTAAATGTTTAAGGAAGAGATTACTTTTGGAAGGAGAAGTGACTTGGGAACTTTCTTTGAGGGCTGGGATGTGGCTCAGTGGTAGAGTACCTGCCATTCCAGAATGTATGAAACCCTGGGTTCATTCTCCAGTGCCATGGAGGATAAAAAGGAAATATTCTTTAATGGTCATCTATTTTCATAGAGGAGAAAACTGGATGATTCCCTAGGATCTCTAATGTCAAGTAAAAGAGAATATGCTATAGATTACTGTCTCCAGCACATTCTAGAGGTTATTTGAACAGCCCAGTTTCTTTTAAAAAGTATGGTAAAATTACATTCATAGATACAGCAGGCAAATTTTATATAAAATAGTGAAGTTCCAAATTTCAAAAAGAGTTGAAGATCTGGGTCTAAATCAAAGACCCACCATAATCAGTCTATTCCTTCTTTGTTAATCCTATGAGTATGGCTTTATGTCATGCTAATATTAAACATCAAATCTAGTTTTTCTTTGCCTCATTTTCCCTTTGTACCTTTACTAAGGCATTCGCTACAAACTACCACTATTAGAATTGTTGCCCATGCTTGCCTTCTTCATTAGATTATGAATCTCTGGAATTGAGAAGAATATCTTAGTTACTTTCATGCCTCTTAAATTAACATGATATTTTGAAGAGAGTGGGTACTCAGTATTTAGGAACACTAACTTAATTCCCCAATAATCGTATCCATCAAGAGCCAATAGCTGCTGCTTTTTATGAATGGTTAATGGTAATTGCCTACATTTTATTCTTCACTTAATTAATACCAAATATAAATTTTTAATGGCACATTGTTCTGCATTATGCTGTCTGCACATATTTAAAGCCTGTCGTCTACTGATCATTTGTAATGCAGATAGTGAATTATTAAAATGGCCTAATACTGGTGTAAAGGCATCCAAAAAAGAAAGAGTAAAATTGCAAATCATGGTATGCCTAGAAACCTGCCTTCCTTCCACTCCCAGGCCTGCCCAGCACCACATGCTTGTCTGCTGGCTTTACCATATTTGTCAGTCTTCTCTCCGAGGGCATCAACTGTGCCATCTGGATGCAGACGGACAAAACCTCCAGTCAGCCTGTTGTAGAACTGAAGGGTATTTCCTTTTGTAAACTTCCAGCTTTCTGCAGCCCACTAAAAACAAAAATAAAACAAACAAAAATACCAAGTGAGAAAATACCAAGAGAAGAAATTACAAAGTAATGTCTCTTACTAAACATTACACACTCTTCTGTTTTAACACCTCTAATAGTTATCTGAACATGGTGTGTCCTAAATAGTTTAAAGCCCAAAGCAAAATCTCACCATTTCTTTTCTCTGAAGTTCTAGCTTCTTCCCTGAGAAGATAAAAGAGAGGATCATGAATTTAGTAGTGTCATGCTTTCTTCCATCATCATAAAATATAATTTTCCAAAAAAAAAGTTTCTACATAACACTCACTTGCAGAGAAGATACTATTAGTCCTGGCATACAGTTCTCTGACAATTTTACCATCATCTTCTCCTTGATCCAGCCATCTGTGGAAAGAAAAGTGCATCCATTATTTTCAGGCTTTATATTTACTCAAACTATTAGCGAATATCTGCTCTAGTCAGAAAAACTGGATAGCTGGATCTGGGAGGAGTCCTGTATACCTACTTGATAAAGGCAGAATAGTACAGAATGGAACAGGAAATCCCAGAATGACCACAAGAGTACAAGGAAGAAGAAGCTGCCATCTGGTAAGGATCACATGTTTTCCCTAATGCACAGGGGAGTTAATCAGTCATCCTGCTAATTGAAAAGGTCACAGACAGTACATCTATTCGACCAATTATTTTACCCTGTTCTTGTGGCACCAACTACAATTCCAATTCCAGTCAGTTATTACTGGTTCCATATAGAAAGAGGCAAAAAGTGTTTTCAAAAAGACAAATCTATCACCACTGCTGGTATAATAACCAAAATGTCAAGATCTATGGACAACAAGTTATCACTGTCATTGCCGTTTTACAAGCCAAATGCAAAATTTAGCATGCACATTTGTTATTTTTGAAAGGAATTTGGGACCAACTTAAAAGGAAGTATGTTTTCTTGTCAGAGATTTTTCACTCTCTTTACTAATGTGTAGAGGGAAATAAAAAAATTTTAAATATATTTTAATTTATTAATAAACATTCAATTTATATCATCAGGAACAATAATAAACATAAATAGATACATTTCTCCATAGAAGCACGAGTCCCTAAGATTAATGTTCATAAAAGTGATTCAACAAAGCATCTGTTACCAGGAATAATTCAATAAGCTACCTAGTTCTCAAAAGCACATGAACATAAAATTGACTAATTATAATCTGTTCCATGTAAAAACACACAAACCTGTGACAGAAGAAGGCATAGTCACGATTTGTTGTGGGATCCTTGACTACAACATCATCAAGAAACCAGCCGTTCCCTAAACACAAATTGAAGAAAGAAAAATACAATGTGAATATATATGGTCCAGGGATTACTTCAAGTTTTGAGAAATTACTTGTTACTTCCAAACATACAAAAAAGTCTTATGCAACATAAAACTTTAGTACTTCATATAAAAGCAAATTATAACAGAAGTAAACTATATGAAACATACATATGTCTTATACATGCAACAAGCACAGCATTATTTTAAAACTTCATACTTTTATAAATATTTTAATATGATCTTCCAAATAAATGAAAATAGGATAATTTCTCCATTGCTCTTGATTTTATAAACTATATTGATAATCCTGAACTTAATCTTCCAGAGAATATATATTTTATGAGTTAGTAGTATCTTATATTTCCAGAAAATTATTAAAGCTTATTAAAGTTTATATGGACTAAGTCTATGTAAATAAAATAAATGTTTTGATCAGATAAAAATAAACAGTTATTCAGAAACCCTGTCTCTGTCTGTAACTTGGGATGGGTCCTGACTGAGGAATACATGAATCATAATTATCTCACATGTGTGTTTCTCTTGAGTTCACAAAGAACTTTGGAATATGTGAACTAATTTGGTCCTGATAATTATACAATGATAGGCATTATTTTTCTCAGCTCTCCAATTAAAAGCCAAAGACTGGCAGAGTACATTGAAAAACAAGACCCAACTGCATATTGTATTCAAAAGACTCATCTTACAGGCAAAGGCAGCCACAGATTGAAAGTAAAAGGGTGGAAAATGATATTCCATGCAAATAGAGCCTAAATTCAAGCAATAGTAGCTACTCTCATATCCAACAAAGGGGATATCAAGCCAAAATTTATCAGAAGAGACAAAGGGGGTCACTTTATAAGGGTAAAGCGAAAAAAAATTCAACAAAGATACATAATAATGATAAATATTTATGCCCCAAACACTGGTGTATCTAATTACTTAAAACAAACACTACTCAAAGACCTAGATAGACCCCAATACAATAATACTGGGCACTTTTAACACACCTCTCTCACCAGCAGATAGGTGGTCATCCTAACATAAAATCAGTAAAAAACTCTTTAAACCTAAGAAAATATAATAAATTGAGCTAACAAGTGTCTATAGAATATTTCATCCAATAACAGCAAAATTCATTTTTTTCCAAATTTCATTGAATCCTCTCCAAAATATACCATATTGTAGGTCACAAAGCAAGTCTTAACAAATTAAAAAATTGTCATAAACCCTTGCATCTTATCAGATCATAATGGAATATAATTAGAAATCTCTAGCAAAACAACTATGGAAACTACATATCTATAAAGAGGTTGAAGGATATACTTTTGGAAGCTGAATGAAACAAAGATGAAAATAGAATATAAAATTTAAAATTTCTAGAATCAACTGAGAGTAGAGACAACATATCAGAATCTCTGGGACATTTTATGAAGAAAATCTAAGAGAAAATGTAAGAACAAGACTGCCTACATAAAAAACATCAAAAAATATCCCCCCAAAAGCTAAA
Source organism: Spermophilus citellus (assembly GCF_964194105.1). Lineage (NCBI taxonomy): Eukaryota > Metazoa > Chordata > Mammalia > Rodentia > Sciuridae > Spermophilus > Spermophilus citellus. The sequence continues at coordinate 28,262,408 of NC_138194.1, read as the reverse complement.
AATGCATCTCAAGGTTCTATAAAAACAAAAACAAAAACAAATCAAACTCAAAACCAGTATAAGAAAGTATTAAGATCAAAGCTGAAATTAATGATATATAAAGTGGAAAAGTAATACAAAAGTTCAATGAAACAAAAAGTTGATTCTTTGAAAAGATAAACAGGTTTGATAAATCCTTAGCCAAACTAACCAAAAGAAACAAAAGACCCAATTAATAAAATAAAAGATAAATATGGAGATATCACATCAGACATATCTGAAATCCAGAGGCTCTTAAGAACTATTTTGAAAACTTATATTCCAATAAATTTGAAAATCCAAAAGAAATAGATGAATTTAGACACATAAGACCTACCAAAATTGAACCAAGAAAGTATAAACACACCAATAACAAGCAATCAACTCGAAGCACCAGCAAATACTTCCAACAAAGAAAAGCCCAGCTGAATTCTATCAGACCTTTAAAGAAGAACAATGTAAATTCTCCTTATTCTGTAAAATAGAAAGGTACCCTCCTAAACTTGTTCTATGAAGCCAGTATCAGCCTGATTCTAAAACCAGATAAGGACACGTCAAGAATAGAAAACTAGGGCTGGGGATGTGGCTCAAGCGGTAGCGCGCTCGCCTGGCATGCGTGCGGCCCGGGTTCGATCCTCAGCACCACATACAAATGAAGATGTTGTGTCTGCCGATAACTAAAAAATAAATATTAAAAAAAATTCTCTATCTCTCCCTCTCTCTCTCTCACTCTCTCTTTAAAAAAAAAAAGAATAGAAAACTACAGAATAGTATTCCTGATGAACATAAATGAAAAAATCTTTAATAAAAAACTAGTAATTTGTATTCAGAAACACATTAAGAAGACTACAAATCATGATCAAGTAGGTTTCATTCCAAAGACACAAGGAAGGTTCAACAAATGCAAATCAATATACAAATAGAATTAAGTACAATCATCATATGATTATCTCAAGAAATGTAGAATAATCTTCACCAAATTCAACACCCATTCATTTTCAACTACTGAAGAAATGAGGGATACAAGGAATTTATCTTAACATCATAAAGGTTATATATGAAAAACCCAAAGCCAACATCATACTGAATAGGGAAAAACTGAAAATATTTCCTCTAAAGTCAGGAACCAGGAAAGGATGCCCATGCTCACCATTCCTATACAATAGCACTTAAAATTTTAGCTGGAACATTTAGGCAAGAGAAGGAAATAAACAGAATAGGAAAGGAAAATGTCAAATTATCACTGTTTGCAGATGATATGATCCTATATTTAGAAGACCCAAAAACTCTATCAAAAGATTTCTAGAGCTAATAGATGAATCCAGTAAAGTAACAGGATAAAAAAAAATAACATACAAAAATTAACAAATTTTATATACACCAATAATGAGTTCAATGAAAAAGAATTCAGGAAAACAATTCCATTCACAATAGGTTTAAAAACAAAATAAAACAAAAACATACCCTAGGACTAAATCTAACCAAAGAGGTAAAGGACCTCTACAATGAAAATTAGCAAACTCCAAAGAAATTTAAAAAGGCATTAGAAGATGGAAAGACCTCCCATGTTCTCGGACAGACAGAATTAATATTGCTAAAATGGTCATATTGCCAAGAGCAATCTATAGATTTGATGCAAACTCCACCAAACTACCAAAAACTACCCAAAACTTAAAAAAAAAAAAGTCCTAAAATTCATATGGAAGAATAAAGCACCCAGAATAGCCAAAGCAATTCTGAGCAGTAAAATCAATGCTGAAGGCATCACAATACCCAATTTCAAATTATATTACAAAGCTATTATAACAAAACAGCATGGTATGACAAGAATCAGTAAACGGGGTAGCATCAAATTAAAAGGCTTCTTCACATTAAAGGAAATAAAATCATGAAGAGACAGCCCTCACAATGGGAGAAAATCTTTGCCAACTACTCTTCTGACAGAGGATCACTATCCAGAATTTGTAACTCAAAAAACTTAACACCAAAAAATGACCCATCCAATAAATGGAAAAATCAAATAAACAGACACTTCTCAAAACAAAAAAATACAGATGGGCAACAAATATATAAAAAAATGTTCAACGTCTTTAGCAATCAGGGAAATGTAAATCAAAACCACATCAAGAGTTCATCTCACTACAATTAGAATGACAACCATCAAGAATACAAATAATAAATGCTAGTGAGAATTTGGGAAACAATTAACACTCGTACATTGTTGGAGGGACTGGATATTAGCACAACCACTGTGGACTCTTAGTTCTCAAAAGACTAAGAATGGAACCACCATATGACCCAACTAAACAATTTCTCAATCTTTATCCAAAAGAATTAAAGTGAGCATACTTTTAGGAATACATGCATAGCCAAGTTTATAGCAGCACAATTCACTATAGGTAAGTTATGGAACCAGGCCAGGTGTCGGTCGATAAATGAATGAACAAAGCAAAGTGGTGCCTATCCACAATGGAGTTTTACTCAGCCATAAAGAATGAAGTCATGTTGTTCTTTCCTGGAGTTCTATCCAGAAAAATGAACTGGAAAACATCATACTAAGTAAAATACACCAGACTCAGAAAATCAAGGATCACGTGTTTTCTCTCATAAATGGAAACTACAGAGAAATTCTACTGATGTTCCTTATCATCAAAATAAAAGGGAGACCAGGAGAATAGGAATCAGATAAAGGGCAGACAGAAGGGGAAAGAGAGAAATGATGGAATGAATTAGAGCAAATTATGCTATGTGCAGGTACAATGTATTAAAACAAAGCCTAATATCATGTATAATTATAATTCATCATTAAAAATATTTTATAAAATAACACTTTATAAATTAATAAGTTCACCTAAAACTATTGATGTACAAATATATTGTCTACATTTTTCCCCCATAAGTGAGAAAGACCCAGGACTGAAATTAGAACAAGAAAAGATGAGTTCATAAAGAAATCCAAGCTGTCTCTGCAAGAATTAGGCAGAAAGAATAGGAGTCAACAAAGTAATATTAAATTCCACTGAATGTGTTACTTTCTTAACATAATGCACAGAATGAATGGTCTTCTAATATTTAAAACATTAATCATTACTTAATATTGCCGCAGTCTGGCTAGGCACAATTCAGGAGCCACTTGTCAAAAGAAACGAACTTTATTTTTAGAACCACACACACGCCAAACAAAACAGCTCCTCAGGAAAAACCTTCAGAGCCCAACTGCCACCACCGGCTTCCCACAAGCCTCTCCCCCTCAATATAATGTTTATTTTACACTGGATTGGGTTTTTTAAAAATAGACCAAAAAAAGGCATTGAAATAATATAAAATTTTAGCACCTACTTTAAAAAAAACACTATAGGTACTTTATACATTTTAAATGCTTATGTATAGCACTTCTATATGTCATAAATATGGATCCTTCTATGTAAGAGTTTGGTGCTCTACTGTGGTACACAGAAGCCAGGTGCTTACTGCATTGTTTCCTTTATCTAGTTATTTTTTAAAAAATGGACTACATTTCTCAGTCTCTCTTGAAATTAGGTAGAGATCCATGACTCATTTCTTGCCAAGGGAATGAGAACAAAAACAATGTACATCACTTGCAGACCTAGCCTTGAAACACATCCTTCAAGAATCTCTGACCAACTCCACCTTCTGTGGGGACCTTGGAAGCCGTAGAGCACCTGAAGTCTCTGCAAATTGACTGGACCCAGAGCTGTGATGCACTGCTCCAAGAATAGCTGCCTGAGAGAATTTCAAGCTTATATCAGACTGCTATATGAACAACAAACAAACCCGTGCTGCGTGAAACCTCTCAGCATTTGAGGTGATTTGTTATTCCAGCTAGTGAGAATTGATTACCCAAGACATGTATCTACATTGTTCACTTGACATTATACATGAGTATTCCCACATTTTTCCTAAATATTATTAGCCATTGCTTTTAAAGTTCTGTAACATATCTGTGTACTGATGTAACACATAATATATATTTCCTATAAATCATCTGAGCCTGCTCCTTTTCTTGGACAATATTTCTTTAATAAGTTTCTCTATTTCTTCTTTAGCCTATTTAAACTTTATAACTCTCCTAATTTTGGTAACCAGTACATCCCTAGGAAATTATACATTTCATCAGAGCTTTTTTAAATGTACCTGCACAGAGGCCTAAAAAGTCTCTAGTAATTTTTTTTTCCTGTTTTAATGGCTCCTTTTCCATTGTTATTTCTCATTTTGTATGTTTGTGCTTTCACCCTTTCTCCTCTTGATAATGTTAGCTGGTAGCTTGTTTATTTTGGTAATTAAAAAAAAAAAAAACTTAAAGCAACTTCAAGAATTATATTGCTTTCAGATCTAAGTCCCTCTAAAACCATGACACCTAGAATCAAGTAGGTACTTTGATTATGAAACCAGATACTCAGCTTCTGAATTCATGATAATTCACATTGTTTTCTTCTCATCACCTCATATAGTTGACTTTACACTGAGCTGTCAACCAAAACACCTAAGTAATTTATACCATTCTGACGTTAAATCATATCTCCTCCATTTCTGTATTTGCAAAATTGGTTTTATTAATCTACATTTGCCTTTAATTTCCAAGTAATTATTATATACAACTAATATTATATATAATATATATATAATTTTTTCCTATTATGAGATAGGCAAATTTGGTATTATGCTTAATAAATCCACAATTTTGATCATAACATTTTATTTATGTTTATCAATTCTTTTGGCTATCTTTCTGGAAATAAAATTCTTGAGTAGAATTAGTGTAGTTTTCAAATAACATTAAGTAATATTAATCACAAAGTATTTCATTACTTGACCACAATTCTTTTCCTCCCAACCCACCCCATTCCATATATTTTGGCCTTGGCCTTTTGATTTATTCATCATAGCTCCAGACTGAGAAATCTAGATGTCTTTCAATAGGTGAATGGTTAAACATACTGAGGGAAATCCATACTTTGGAGTGCAAAAGGCAATTTTAAAAAATCAACTATTAATAAATACAACTTGAATGAGTCTCTAGGAAATTATAAAGAAAAAAGCCAAAACTAAGATATTACATAAGGTATGATTCCATTTTTATAACTCTCAAGAAATTTTAGAAATAAAGTATAGATTAACAGTTGCCAGAAGTTAAGAACAAGGGATAGGAGAAGGGGGAAGAAGAAGGGATGTGGATGTAGCAAAAAGGCAAGAAGAGAAACATAATATTGAGGTAGTATAATTTTATGTCCTACTGTATCAATAACAACATACTGGTAACAATATTGTACTACAGCTTTGTAAGATGCTAACATTAGTGGAAACTGAGTAAAAGGTGCAGATAAATTTCTCTGTATTATTCATACAATTCCATTTGAATATATAAAATTAGAGATTCAAGATGACAGGTTAGAGAAAGCCTGCATTCCTAATTGCTCTGCAGCTTGGGAATTCAAGCAACGGGTATACTGTTTCATAGAGAAGCAGGTGAAAGTGGGATTTCACTAAAATTCAGTATTGGACAAAGTATCTTAGAGACTCAGAAATTTGGATGCACTGAACAAAGAAGAAAGCACATTGAAGCCAAGGCCATAAATATGTCATAAATATGGATCACCACCAAACAGAGGAATGACACAGAGGGAGGAAAACCCATTGAAAAGATTTGGTAAGGAAAATCCTAAGATCAGAAAAGCAGCCTGAACTTACTTAGCTGATCCAGAGGCTGCACCATGAATGGGTATACGAAAAGTGCTCTGTATTTCTCAACTGGCAAGCAGAAAGCTGCAGGCGGAAGTAATCTTGAGGTAGCTGCGCTGTAGCTACTGCTGTGGGATCCTGAGAGATCACAGCAATCGCTGCCATACCGCACCAACAAGTGCCTACTGTGTGGCCTAGGGTGTACTCGGCAGAGGAGAATGAAACAGGCACAGAGAGATTGTACCCAGGGGTATTCAAGTCAGAAAAAAAGGAAGGGAGCCCAACTCAGCATTTCCTTTGAGTCTAGCAGTTCATGTGATCAGCAGGAGAGGGCTGGAAATCTGAAGAGCTGGATGTGAATCCACTCAGGGACTGAGCCTGGGAAGGCTTTGGGGGCAGCAGAGCGTATGGAGGATTGGCTCGCCTGCTCCAGGATCAGACTTCCTGGAGGTTCCTGAGATCCAGAATCCCAGCAGAGATAGGTAATTTGGGGCCCTACAGGTCTGTTGATTTAGTCTCTGTAGAGCAGATACCACCCAAAAAAAATTGCCCTGATGCCTGATTAGACCTAAGCACCAATCACAGGAACTCCACTCATAGAGCCCTGCCACAGTCCCACCCTGGGAGTGCATTGATCTGGTCTGTGCAAAGAGAACTCCAATTGTCAGTACTTCCCCCTCCACCCTACCTGACACTGGAGAGAAAGGAAGCTGAGAGTTATTTCAACCAGCTTCAGTCTAAGACCACACCAACTGGCTGTTTATTGAGCAATAAAAGAAGAAGGGGTAAAAAAACAAACAAACAAACAAAAAACAACTGTGTTCTTGTTACCCCATCCCCTCTCTGTTCATAGCTCAAGAAGAAATGAAAAGGACAGTTGGGCATAGGCAGTTACCGTCTATTCTCTTATTTCGACTACCTCATTGGAGGTGATTCCTCTCATTGATTCTCCCTTTACATTGTTTTTCCTATTTTCCCTCCTCCTTCCATATAATCATAAACTACTACATCCCTCTATCTGTCACCTTTGAACACGGTAAACTCTTTTCTACCTTCTTATCACATATTCCTTTCTCTTAACTACATTTTCCCCATCTTTTGGAACTAATTGATTTATATAACTCCTGCCCTCACCATTCATGTTGTTGCCATTATTACTGCTGTGGATGACATGACACCTGTTGTATATGCTTTAAAGCCAGATCTAGTTCATGGTTGTTGATTGTTTTGTTGCTATTGACAATTGCTGACCTCCCCTTTCCTGCTTTTGAGGTAATTAATGTTATAGATCTCACAGTAGGAATCGGGTATTTATTTTAAGGCTGCATATTGTTTGCATCAGTTGTTAGGATTGTTTGTTTCTCTCTATTCTGTGAGGTGCTGAGAACCTACGAGGACACTAAAAGTTCACAAGGGAGAGACTTTGCTGCTGAACTGAACTTAGACAAAAGATAGTACACTTTGCTCCACATACAAGTGAATCATACACAAACTTCAACTGTACTTCAATACAAAGAATAAAAGAGACAAAAACCCAAACCAATGACCAGACCCCAAGTAGGATATAGACAGATCTTCTGGTCCCACTCACAGACATCCACTATTACCAAAATAATAATAATAATAATAATAATAATAATAAACACAAAGTCTATGGATACCACACTTACAAGGGGTGGGGGGGGGGTCTCACCTAGATTACTCAAGGACACTTTGGCAAAAGAAGTCTACACTCTAAAAAGGTCAACACATAATAAAGGAAGAGAAATCCTTCCTAAAAGATTCATAAAATCCATCACAGGAATACAAGAAATACTTAAAAACTAGGTAACACAACATCTCCTAAAGTTAATACTTCACCAGAAACTGACCCCAAAGATGCTGAAGTGGAGGAAATATCAACAAAAAATTTTAAACACTCATATGAATGACCAATGAATTCCAAGAGAACACATAAAAACAACTGAGTGAATTAAGGAAGTCATTACAGGACATGAATGAGAAATTCAAGGAGACAGAAATATTAAAAAATAACCAAACAAAAATACTGGATTAAAGATAAAATGAATCAAATAAAACGTTCAATTGAAACTCTCTAATAGAGTAGACTAGGCTGAAGATAGAATTTCAGAGCTGGAAGACAAAGTGGAAAGCCTTGAACATTCAGACAGAATAAAAGAAAAGAAGTAATCATGATCAGAATATACAAGAACTCTGGGATAATCTTAAAAGACACAATTTAAGAATCATTAAAACTGAGAAAGGTTATGAGATATAGGCTAATGGAATGGAAAACCTCTTTAGGAAAATAATAACAGAAAATTTTCTAAAACTTGAAAATGAGATGAACATCCAGATATAGGAGGCATTCAAAATCCCAAAGAGAAAGATCAAAAAGGAAACTCCTAACAAGACATTATCATTAATATGCCTAACATAGAGAACAAGGGTAGAATTTTAAAAGACTCCAGAGAAAAGCATCAGGTCACATTTTGATGCAAGGCAATGAGAATAACTTTCTGTCTCAGCACAAACTCTAAAAGCCAGGAGGGTTTGCAATTATGTGTTTCCAGTCCTAAAAGAAAATAACCATCAACCTCTATAGTAACAATATCTACTCAATTCACAAATTCTCTTCTTTTATTCATTCTTTAATCACTTGTGATATTATGATTTATAATAAGGGAGGTGTATTTTGTTCTTCTTCCATGTTTCCTGGCATACAGATTCTACACTAAAATTCTTGGAATCTCCAAAAGCGAAATCTTTTAATATGCTATTATATGATTGATAGTATAGAGCCCCTGAATGGGGATTGATCTCCTGAGAAATCCACTTTCAGACCTCTGGCACAGAGAAAAAAGATTGAAAGATGAGCCGATCACCAATGTCCAATAATTTAACTGATCATACATATGTAATGAAGCCTTCGTAAAATCCAAAAGAAGAGAGTTTAGGAAGCTTCCAAGGTTGCTGAACATACAGAGTTACCAGGAAGGAGAGGTACCTGGAATGGATTCTTCCCAAATATCTGAGTCCTTGTTCCTTTTCATCTAGATGTTCTTCTGTATCCTTTATAATATCCTTTATGATAAACCAGTAAAGGTTGGTGTTTCCCTGAGTAATGTGAGTTACTCTAGCAAATCACTGAAGAGACTCCAGGGAATCCACAATTTATAACCATTTGATTGTAAACATTTGGTCTGATATTTTGGAGGCCCAGACTTGAAATTAGCATGTGAGATAGGGGCAGTCTCAAAGAGCTAAGCCCTTAAACTCTGGGGTAACTAACCCCAGGTAGATAGGGTCAGAATTGAATTAAGCGGTAAGACACCTGATAGGTATCCACCAGGAAATTTCTGTTGAAGAAAACAACAACAAAAATCCCACTCATTTGGTAAGAGAAGTGTTTTATGTTAAGAGTGTAGTAGGAGAAAACTGGGTTTCCTACAGAACAACACTGGAAGTGAGGTTTAGAATATACCTTTGAACTTCATAAATCACATTATTATTCCTAATAGTCAGTCATGTATTCTCTATGCTGAAAATACTAGAAATCCACAGGGTTAAAGGAGAAAATTTATTTTTATATTCCTATTCATTTAAATCTGTTCAAAGAATTTTCTCCCCACCACCTTCTGAAGGAAATCTAGAAAGTGGAGACTTATCTCATGTTATCCCTGATGGATTGGTTTTAGGACCACCACCCAACAAGGATACCAAACTCTATGGATGCGTAAGTCCTATATATAAAATGGTACAGTATTTACGTGAAGCCTACACATATCCTCCATATCCTTTAAATCATCTCTAGATATAATACTAAATACAAGGTTAACGCTGTATAAAGAGTTATGATACTATATCATTTTAGGAATAACAACAAAAAAATTGTATATACATGTTCAGTACACGTGTAATTTTGTGCCTACATTTTCTTTCTTTCTTTTTTGCTTTTATTTTTTTGTTGTGCTGGGCCTCCTAAATACCAAGCAGTCTAACATGGACCCATATTCCCACCCCACTGCCTTCACTTTGATCTTGACTTCCCAGACTAGAGAACCTCCAGAACTACAGAGCTATAAGAAATGAATTTCTTTTATTCTTTTTTTTTTTGGGGGGGGGGTTACTGAAGGATATCCTTTAACTTGTGATTTTCCTGCCTCAGCCATCTGAGAGCTGAATTTACAGGTATGTACCACCACACCCAGCAAAGGAATGCTGTTGGGCTTTATTTTGTTCATTTATTTATACGTGGTGCTAATAATCGAACCCAGTGATCTCACACATGCTGGGCAAGTGCCTTAACACTGAGCCACAACCCCAGCTGGAGAATTTTATTCTTAACAGGAAAATCATACCTTGACACATTTTAGTCAACAAGTTTGCTATTGTGTTAGTTGTTTTGTTTGTTTTTTATCCTTTTTCGGTATGTCCCTTTTAGTGCTCTGCTTTGTCAATGGAGTCTGTTTATGTCATGGCTGCTTTAAGGAAAACGAATTCTAACAAAGCTGAGAGGAAACATGGGATGAAACATGAGCAAGATGACAGCAGGAGACACCTCTGAGGCCTCCTTAAGGTACCACAACTGGACAATCACCAGCCTTCCAGGGATATTACCACCAAGTGACCCTACGGCTGCTGCCACTGGTGTGCCGAACATTGATATTGCCACCGCATACAAATCCCAAATTCCTTCTATTTCTTTGAATCTATTTCTCTAGCAATCCAGGCCTATCCATCAACTTAGCCAAGCCTATGTCATCTTGAAGAGAAACACATCTATTTTAAAAGACATTTGGGGCCAATATTTTTATTTCACATAGTCCATACTTGGAAGTTTGTTTCCTACAACTTTCACACATTATTTTCAAGTCTCGTATAAGATTTCACATAAACAGAGTAGAACCAGACCTTCATCAACTCTGTGGAAGACCTTACCTGGGCCAAGCCCATTGTGGCCAATTACAATCTTGTACAAATCTCCAAGGTGTACAGCTTCCAGGAAGAATGCATCCGTCTATAACCAATCAAAACAGCACAATTGGATCTAGATTGTCATTCTGATTTCTATCAAGAGTATAAATTAATATGTAGTAAAAGTTAATTGTAAAAAGTATGTTCTTTGACTAAATATATAAATCTCTATGTTAAGAAAGTATAAATAAAAGAGTAACATTTATTTATAGAATATAATAAATTTTAAATATACTCCTCTACTTTATTGAAAATTTTTAGTATGTGAACATACATTTGGGGATTCTCTACAACTATATTTTTCAAATAATCACAGCATAACAATAATGATTATAAAATATTCTAAAAATCTGTATTCATTTCAATGTAAATAACTCCTATCTATCCTAGAATGAAAAGTTTTAGGAACTTTTATGGGCCATTTGAAAATACAATACTTCTGAAGTAACATTAAGATACTAATACAAAAATATTAGAAATATATGTCATTTATCTGAAGTCAAATCTGCTGTCAAATAGAAAGGTGCTATGGTCACACTTCAACAATTTATATACTCAGAAAATGGATGAATGTGAGTATCACAGAATACTTTTGATAAAATCTAAGATGATGCTATAGATTTCGGTGTAAGAAAAATACATAATATACATAAATACATAAATACATAAAATCTATTGAAAATGATCAAGAAGAAAAACCTTTGCATGGTATAGTGTTCTACATGTTTCAAAATATTTTCACATACTATTGTTTTATCCTCAAAAATTGTTCAGTGAGAGCAAAACTTCCTTGCTACAGACAATACAAGTGAGACACAGATGTGGGATTTGAGCTCAATTTCTCTGACATAGCATAAGACCACTTTCCTTCTGAACCACTCTCCCTGGGCAGAAGTGGTCTGTTAAGAGTATAAATAATAGGTAACAAAACCATTAGCATTCGTTAGCAAAAAATATAGCTCATGTTTAGCTATAGTTTAATGGGTAATATTGTCATCCTTTTATCCACTAAACTAATCTGTTAGAGGACTAGTTGGGTCATCAAAGAAACCAAAATATGATGGAAGGAAGAACAGGCAGGCAGGCATGTATACTAAATATTCTGTTTATACTATTAGGTAATAATGGTAGAATAATATAATGCATTCAGTTTCACATTGAACAATGAAAGTTGTATAAATAACTACCACATTTAACAATCTAGAGGGAGATTTAAAAATTAACAACAGCAAGGGGAGACACATGGCAAGTTAGGAAGCTCTAGTCCCTGCTTCCCCCATGGAGGCAAGTTAACAGTAATACAAGGACTAGAGTACTCTCTTTGATTTAAAGACCACTTAAAGAGATGTAGCACTCAGGTCAATGCATAATCAAAAAGTGACTCCATCTCAAATATTATGCTAAGCAAAATAAGCTAGACACAAAAAGAAAAAAAAACAAAAGGCCGAATGTTTTCTCTGATATATGGATGCTGATTCACAATAAAGCGGGGTGGGACTAGGGAAGAATAGAGGTATTTTGGATTAAGCAGAGGGGAGTGAAGGGAGGGGAGGGGATATAAGGAAGGGTAGTAGAATGAACCCCATATTATTACCTTATGTGTGTGTGTGTATGTGTGTGTGTGTGTGTGTGTGTGTGTATAAACACAACCAGTGTGATTCTACACCACATAGGAACAGAAGAATGAAGTTATATTCCCTATATGTACTATGTATCAAAATGCATTCTACTCTCATGTATAACCAATTAGAAAAATGTCTTTAAGAAGTGACTCCATCTCAGTAGAGTAGCAAAACTTAAGGAAGTTTACCTGCCTGTGCCCCACTTCTACCTAGCAGGACAAGAGGAAGGAAACCCTCCATCGCCCAAATCCTCCCTCAGGACAGAATCAAAAGAATGGGGTATGTGTCCAAAATGTAACTTGTCTGGAGACAGCCCAGAGACTGCTTCAGTCTCCCCTGGCCCAGCGCCATGACGAGAATGACAGCAGGGTTTAAAATCCTAGGAAGAGAGGCTGTGGCTGCAGCCTGTTACTGTTACAGGGATCCTTCAGTATGACAAGCAGATAACCCAGGGAGTGAGAGATTGTGGGCTTCAGATAATAGGAGGAAGCACTTAAGGAAATTAAGACAGTTAAAAAGTATACAGAGAAGACACAGCAGCAGAAAAGGTTTGAGAGCAGAAGAGTGCAAGATTTCCCCTATCCTCAACAACTATGAGATGCCTGAAACTCAACAAGAGATCTCAAGGCCTACAGAGAAGGAGGAAATTAGGACCCGATAAAAGGAACAAAAAAAAATTCATAGAAATGTGTTTCACTAAGTTTCCTGGGGGAAAAAAAAAGGTTTTAAACAACTATCTTAATGATGTTAAATGAGCTAAACACTCACAGATAACTAAAGAAATCAGGAAAATCAGGCCTCAGTAAAATATCAACAAAAGATAGAAGTACAAGGGACAACCAAAGAGAAATACTGCCTACCCCTTTCTCTTCTGCTGCTGATAATAACTGAATTGCAAATGTCACCAGAAGGGTTCTACATCAGACTTGATAAGGAAGACAATGACTCACATCACTTTAAGGCTTCCAGGACTCCATCAAGTCACCAACATACACATTCTGGGACAGGAAGAAATAAATGAGAAAGGGGTACAATTATGGGTTTCAGTTCTCACGACTAAAAGGCTCAGGGGTCACTCCAGTTGAACTGGGCTAACTGGGCTGCACAAAATAACCACACAAGAGACACAAGTACCTTTTTCTTTGGGGTCGTTGTGATGGCTCCTCTGACCTTCAGGGTCCTGAGAGAGAGAGAGAGAGAGAGAGAGAGAGAGAGAGAGAGAGAGAGAGAACACGCTGACCCCTTTTATTGAGGAGAAGCTATTCAAATAAGGCAAGGGGTCAGGTTTCAGGGGGCTGAGTCTATCTTCATGATGTCCACTGTCAGCAGGTGACTGACACCTGGGTAGGCCACACCCAAGGGCACAGTAAGAGGAGGACACACACACAAGGCACTTCCATGGAAGATTCTATCCTAAACAGGGCAAGGGGTTAGATTACAAAGGAACAGGTGAGTGTAGCTTCACCCTGGGGCTGTAGCAAGACACACCCATGCACAAGAGACCGACCCTCGAACCCAAGAAGGGTGGGGAAAGCTCTGCCACATTTCTGCGACTGAGTGCCTCAGCACCCTGCCGGGGAGTGTAACCCAGTCACGTGTAAGGTTGGTCTCCCACAGTAGAGAGCTTTTTTGAAAAAATATACAACAAATTCCACCATTGTGTACAACTGTAATGCACCAATAAAAAATATTGGAAAGCGAAAAAATAAAATAGATTAGAAGTTAGAAATAAAATAGTTAGAAGTTGAAGATGTTTTTGTATAATCACATTGGTAACCACAAAGAAAATATCTGTAGAATACAAGTGAAAAGAAGAGAATCAAGTAGGTCACTAGGAAAAATATCAATAAGATACCAAAAAAAGTGATGAAAGAGAAAAGGGAAATTGCATGGAAATGAAGGGAGACCCTCATTGCTATACAAAATTACATATAAGAGGTTGTGAGGGGAATGGGAAAATAAACAAGGAGAGAAATGAATTACAGTAGATGGGGTAGAGAGAGAAGATGTGAGGGAAAGGGAGGGGGGATAGTAGGGAATAGGAAAGGTAGCAGAATACAACAGTTACTAATATGCCATTATGTAAAATTGTGGATATGTAACCGACGTGATTCTGCAATCTGCATTTGGGGTAAAATTGGGAGTTCATAACCCACTTCAATCTAATGTATGAAATATGATATGTCAAGAGCTTTGTAATGTTGTGAACAACCAATAAAAAAAAGAGAAAAGGGAACCAGGGAAAAGCTATAAAATATACAGAAATCAATTAACTAAATGATAATAGTAAGTCCTTCACTATTGGGAAATCCTTTAAGTGTAAATGGATTAACCTCACAATCAAAATCACGAATAGGCTAAATGTATTAAAAAACAAAATCTAACTTCATACTATTTACAATAGATTTAATTTAGGCTAAAAGTGAAAGGCCGGGAAGAGATATTTCATGCAAATTGGAACTAAAAAAGAACATAGCAATACTTATATCAGACAAAATAGAGTGTTAGTCAAAAACTGCTATAAAAAGACAAAAAAAAAAGACATGACACAATAAATAAAGTGTTGATTCACCAGGAAGATACAACATTTATAAATATGTATGTAGCTAACATCAAAGCTCACGTATGTAAAAAGCAAATGGTGACAGAATTGAAAGGAGAAATATCCACACAATAATGCAGGAAACTTCAATGCTGCACTTTCAATAATGGATAGAGCCATGAAATAAAAACATCAATAAAGAAACAGAGAACGCAACACCACAGACCATCTGAACCTGACAGACATACAGAACCATCACCAATAAGTGAATATGTATCCTTCTCAAACTCACATAGAAAAAATTCTTCACAATAGATCACAAATTAGGACACAAAAGTCACAACAAATTCAATAAAGTTAAAATCATACGAAGAACCTTTTCCGAGCCCAGTGGAACGAGACCAGAAACAAAAGCAGAAAGAAACTGGAAAATCTACAAGTATGTGGAAAATAAACAAAGTCTCTCTTTAAATAAGTATTTAGTCAAGTAACAGCAAAGTAGGAAGGTTCCAGCTTTCAACACTCCTATATCAAATGAACAACTATACATAGACCAATTCCTTTGGAGAAAGATCCAGAAATTTGTTAAAAGTTTTCTACATGCTGGCACTGAGAAAACATCTACATGGAAACGGGTAGGGAAAATTGAGTCATGCAAAAAAACATAGCCTGGAAATAGTGCTGCATGATCAAGAGGGAATCCCCAACTCCTAACTGCCTCCTGAAGAGTGAAGTTTGGGGACCATGAATAGAGCACCCCTACTTTAATAGTTGCCACCTGAGAGAATGGCTCCTGAATCAACTACCTCTGAGAGCAGATGAGGCTCAACATTTGCAAATCCCCTGAGACCACACAGAACAACAAGGTCACGATCCTCCTGGATCCAATGCAGTGAGCAGAGAAAAATGTCCAGTTTTCCATTTCTCCCAACAAGGGGTTTAACTACACACTTTTCCAGTTGCTGCCTGAGGGTCAAGCTTCTAAATAACCTATGACAGAGAGTCAATGGAGCAAGTAACCAGTAAACTTCTGGGGACAGGAATATGCATGTGGGTACTTCCCTTGACTTTACACTCTAGCTCACCCCAGTAATAAAATGAAGTCTCTAACTTCTGCCTAGAAAGAGACTATCCACACATTAAGCTCCCCAACTTATACAGTTACCACTCTAAGGACTGGCTCCCAAATAACCTAGCTCTCAAAGGTTAGGGCTCAGCATGTGAAGATCCCTCAGGACCACAGAGAACAAAAAGATGATTTCAAATGGGTACTGGAACACTTTCAGCAGCTATCACCAGAGCCATTAGCACAAAGTGAATAGGCAAAAACGTCCAGTTCTCAGTCTGTCCCTGGAAAAGATCTGACCACACACCTAATGTCCCAGCTTGCCCAGCTGTTGCTTTAGCATGCATCTAGGAACTGACAGAACAAGCAGTCAGCAGGCCACTGAGCACCTGGACAGGTATCTGGATACTTCATGCAGCTCTTTCCCCTGTCTTGCTCCAGAGATGGAACCCAGCCTCCAGCTCACCCACCTGTCCCTGAAAGCTGATGGAACCATGCGTTTAGAAGGCTCCTGGGGGCATCAAAGAACAAAGTAATAGGCTGAAAATGTGTGGTCAGAACATTAGTGCAGACATTGGTCTCAGATCCTCTCCTAACCTTAGTACAGAGGAAGTGGGAAACAAACTCTAGCTCCCAGGTTTTCCCTGAGGAGAGAAGAAACTAGTTCACCCATCTAGCATCCCAACATTCCCAGCTGCTTTTTGAGGCACTGGCTTCTAGCCTGCTTGTTTGGGGGCACTGGTGAATTTGGCACACCATAATCCTCTGGAGGCTACTAAAAACAAAGCAGTTTGGACAACTATAAAGGTTTGAAAAGCACACTCAATCTCTAACCAAGTTTATTGGTGAGTTCATTTCCTACATGAAAAAGTCTGAGAATACTGGGAGACCTGGTTCTTGTCCAATGTTAGGAAAAAAGAAAATAAAGAAGGGAATATATTCTAAAAAAATAACAAGATTAATTATAAATTTACCCTAATGAAATGGAGGTATAATTTAATCAACAGGGGATTCAGAATATGGTTCTCCGTGTATTCTGTACCTTAAACCTTTACTTTTTCATCTCTTGAAGGAGATTAGGGTGTGCCAAATTTATCAGTGCCCCAAAAACAAGCAGGCTAGAAGCCAGTTCCTATTGAAAGAGATAAAAAAGTATAAATAATAAGGGCTTAAAGTCCAGAATACACGAAGAATTTCTATCATTCAACAGCAGAAAAAGAATAAACCAATTGAAAAGTTGGCAAAAGATTTGAATTCAATTTATCTAACCATGATATGCAAGTGATCAATAAGAATAAGAAAGAAGCTCAACACACCAAATATTAGAGAAATGCAAACCTACACCACAATGAGATATCACCCATATCCACTAAAATGGTGACTGTTTTTAAAATTTAACAAGCCTTGGCAAGGATGTGAAGAAATGAGAACTCTTGTGCCCTGTTGCTTGGACTTTAAAATGGTGTAACCACTATCAAAAAGGTCACAGCAGGCTGAGGATTTAGCTCAGAGCACCTGCCTAACATGTGTGAAAGCCTTGGATTCAATGCCCAGCACTGAAAAAAAGATAAATTATGGCAGTTTCTCAAAAACTTAAAAATAAAATTTCTGCTAAAGATGGCAGAAGTGAGCTAGGCAGCAAGTCCCAATCTCCTCACAACACAGAAAGAAGGCAGCAAAGGAAAAGAAAAATTGAAAGGTGAGTTACAAAATCAATGCTCTAAGACTCAATTTTGCAAAGTCTGAGACCTGGAGAGACTTGAAGAAGGTTATCAGAGTACAAAATAAACTCAAAGCTCCCTAACCCTCAACCCTAATCAGGGGAGAGGAAAGGAGAGGGGCAACAGAGAGGAAAAAAGAGAGAGAGAGAGAGGGAGTGAAAAAACTCAAGTTCACCCACTTAAGTCTGACAGTAACTGCATGGCCCTTAAACCAGAGCAAACAAGCTTAAAACCAGTCATGAAAAGAAACTGAGCTGAGGGTCCAAAGTCATTTTGTGGAGCCTTCAGTAAACCAGTTGCTCCCTTAAACCAGCACAGTGTCTTCCCATACTCAGACAGCTGCAAATTAAACCAGAGGGAAGTCCCCTACAGTAGGATCTTTTAAGACTCTGGCCAGAAAGAACTTCTAGAGGAATTACTACTAGCCCAAAATTGCTGAAACCCCCTCCCTCTCCTCCTCACCACAAACAAGAAGAGTGGGGCAAAGTGAACCTTTGCCTGGAGATGCACATAACCCTGCTCAGTCTTCATGATCCAGGCAAGGGCAGAAAGTGCATAGCATCTGCTTGGCTCAAACAGAGAGAGCAAAGAAACAGCTTTATCCCAAGCAGAAGAAGGTGAACTCAGCAGGCCCCAATCATGACATTGCAGGGAGGCACCACGGGAAGCCTAGGAATGGTCCTGGGATCAAGGGACCTTACCACAGGGAAGTTGCCTGAATATCCAGTGACATGGAGACCAGGTTCCCGGATAGTGGCAGCCATAGACAGAAGGTGGCTAGGATAAGTTCCCTGTATACCCAGGACACTTAAGCTGAAGGCACCTGCAAAGATAACCTGAAAGAGATTAGTGCAGGCAAAAACTTACCAGAGCAAAGACAATAAGAAGCAGCTGCTCCCAGCCTTAACCACTCATAGCCTGACTGTGATCACGACTGGCGAGTGAAACGGCACTGTGTGGATACTGGCAGGACCTTGCATCAGACACAGTAAACAGAGGGAATCAACACCCACCATTCACACCTGGGGCAGTGGAAGCAAGCGCCCAGGTGAACCACCTGAGTCTCTTCACTACAGCACTGCAGAGTGCAGCATCAGCTGAGGGGATAGTTTTGCATCACAAAACACCTGCAGAAAACCCACAACCAGAGTTCCTGAGCTCACAGACAGCCATCACCATCTTCACCACCACAAAAAGGACCCTATAGAGGGGAGCAGGTACAAAATGAAGCAAAGCAATCACAAAAATGCTCCAGAGCCTGCAGACTGAACTCCTGCAAATAATAAAATCAACCAAGCCATGACACTGCACCCTCCAAGCAGTCAGCTGCATATCCCTGAGCTGATAAACCAGAACCAGCTGGTGCGAGATTCATAGCAACTAGTGAATTGGCTCCTGCAGGGGCAACTCTGGAGAGATCCACAGCCAAAAAGAATGATGGACATTTGCTAAGTGTCTAAACCGCAATGAAATCCAAACCAGGATTCAACAAGAATATTCTTCACCTGGACGTGGTTTACTATAAATAACACCAACATCAACTTTGATCATATAAATAACTCTTGAATGATAGTTGTTACCCCAATAGCCAACATTGTACCTTCAACCCAATTGAATGTATTTCATCTAATGGTTTAAACCATTAATTAGAATCAATCTTCTTTGTTTTCCTAGCTCTAGTTTGTACTTTCTCCTCTTACCCCCATTCATCCTCTTGTATTATTTATCTGCTACTATTTCAAAGGTCCACTGGATGGATATTTGACTTTAAGTGGGTGAGCTTAAGAGTTTATCCCCTCCCCTCCCCTCCTTCCCCTCTCCCTCTCTCTCTCTCTCTCTCTCTCTCTCTCTCTCTCTCTCTCTCTCATCTATTTCCCATTTCTAGATTGACGTGAATCATTTTTTTATGTCCTTTCTCTCTCTCTCCTTTCTCTCTCTTCCCCTATCTTTTTTGCCCAGTCTTTCTTCTTTTGTCTAGGTCTCACTTAGGGTTTTAGTAGTTTTACTAAATTTAGTAACTAAATTTTTGGCCTGTTCCAGAACTTTATTACAAATTTATATCTGGATTTGAGAAAACATGGAGAACAAGAGCAACGAGTTTATGTTTCTTTTAAGTTTGAAGAATATGAGGCTGAAATGATTAAGGTCCAGTGACATCTCAAAGTAGTACTGATATTGGGATCAATAGAGGTCACACATTTGACTTAGATATCAATATCACCCAACTCGGGGCTCTTAAGGGAAACAAGCACACAAAGTAGTCCCTTTCTTAAAAGAAAAAAGTGAGAACTACACCAATAGATGGGTAAACATACAAACAATATGAAAAAGTGAGGCAGGCAGCAAGCCATCCCAAACAGCCCACAATGCTTCAACAATTGACGCCATGGACACCACAGTGGAGGAAATGTCTAAAAACGTATTTAGAATATTCATAATTAAAATGTTCTATGAGCTAAAAGAAGATGTAAGGAGTGAAATTAGCAAATCCAGGAAGTGAAAGACCACGTTAAAGAAACAGAGATTCTGAAAAAGAACCAAACAGAAATCCTATAAATGAAGGACTCAATAAACCAAATTTAAAATTCAGTGGAAAGCATCACCAATAGATTAGACCACTTTGAACACAGATTTTCAATCCTCAAAGACAAGGTATATAATTTTGAAAATAAAGCTGACCATGAAGAAAAAATGTTGAGACCATGAACAGAATATTCAAGAAATCTGGGATAACATTAAGAGATCAAATGTAAGAGTCATTGTCTTAAGGCTCTGAAATGCAAGCTACAGGAAATACACAGTCTTTTCAATAATATAATATCGTTAAAAAGTTCTAAACCTTAAAAATGAGATGGATATTCAAATACAAGAGGCATATAGAACTCCAAATACACAAAAGTCACAAAAGATCCACTCTAAGACATATTTAACAAAAATGCCTCGCATGCAAAATAAGGATAGATAAAAATGGTTGGTCATATTTAGGGGTCAACCAATCCCGTTTTCAACTGATTTCTCAACCCAGACACTTAACAGCCAAGAGAGGCTTGGAATAATATATACCAAGTTCTGAAAGAAAACGGATGCCAACCAAGAATATTATACTCAGCAAAATTAAACTTCAGAATTGAACATGAAATAAAAACATTCCATGATATACAGAAGCAAAAAAAATTAATAACTAGAAACCCTGCACTGTAAAACAGATTCAGTGAAATATTTCATGAAGAATGAATAAAAAAACAAACAGGGAAACCAGCATAGGAAGAATGACTAGAAGAATAGTCAATTAAAGAAGAATCAATCCTATATAAAATTAGAAATAAATCAAAATGGCAAGGAATAAAAAACTCTCAGTAATAACATCAAATGTAAATGGTCTAAAGTCTTCAACTAAAAGACATGTTGGCTGATACATTAAGAAACAAGACCAAACAATATGCTGTCAGCAAGAGAATCATCATTTCACAGGCAAAGACATTCATAGACTGAAGGTGAGAGGATGGGAAAAGAGATATCATTCAAATGGGACTCATAAACAAATAGGGGTAGCTATCCTCACATCAGATAAAGTGGCCTTCAAGCCAAAATTAATCACAAGAGACAAAGAAGGTCACTTCATACTTAAGGGAATTATACATCAACAGGAGATAATGATTATAAATATTCATGCCTCAAACAACAGAGCATCTATGCACATCAAACAGACCCTCTCAATATTAAGAGTCAGATAGACCATAATACAATAGCTAGGTGATTTTAACACACCTCTCTCACCATAGATGGATCAACCAAACATAAACTAAGATTCTACAAAACTAAAAAACACAATTAATAACATAGACATCTATAGAGTATTTCCCTCCATCAACAACTGATTTCAACTTCTTCTCAGCAGCACATGGAGCATTTTATGAATTAGAACAGATCAGTATTAAAAAAAAGAAAAGAAAGAAAAACACCTTGCATTCTCCAGATCATAATAGAATGAAATAATACACTTTTGAATGATGGTTGGATAGAAGAAGAACTTGGAAGAAATTTTTTAAAATTCTTAGAAGTGAGAACAGTGATACAACATATCAAAGTCTCTGGGTAGTTGGAATGCAGTTCTAAGAGGAAAATTCATAGCATTGAGTTCATACATTAAAACAATAGAAAGATATCAAACAAATAATCTAACATTACATTTCAAGGCCTTAGAAAAAAGAAAAACATACCAACATCAAAATCAGTAAAATATGGGAAATAATTAAAATCAGAGCCAATGAAATTGAGAATAAAAAAATACAAAATATTAATGAAAAAAAAGAGTTGTTTTTTGAAAGGATAACAAGATTGATAAACCCTTAGCCAAACTCAACAAATGAAGGAAAGCAAAAATTCAAATCATGAAATTCAAGATGAAAAAAGAAATATCACTAGAGACACTACTGAAATCCAGAGGATCATCAAAAATTATTTTGAAAATTTATACTCCAATAAACTAAAACTTCTTGAAGATATTAACAAATTCCTGGATACATATGGCCTACCAAAATTGAACCATGAGGATATAAAAACTTCAACTGAACAATATTGAGTAATGAAATTGAAGCAGTTGTCACAGCTTTCCAACCAAAAAAAGCCCAGGACTGGATGGACTCTCAGCCAAGTTCTACCAGATCTTTAAAAAAAAGACTAATACCAATCCTCCTCAAATTATTCCATAAAATAGAAAAGGAGGTAACACTGCCAAACTCATTCTACAAAGCTAGTATCACCCTGATACCAAAACCAAAAACATATCAAGGAAAGAAAACTACAGACCAATATCCTTGATGAACATAAGTGCAAAAATTCTTCATAAAATATTGGCAAACTACATACAAAAAAAAATGCATTAAAAAGATAGTGCTCCATGATCAAGTGGGTTTCATCCATAGGATCCAAGCTTGGTTCAGCATATAGAAATCAATAAATGTAATTCACCACATAAAATAGACTTAAGGACAAGAATCACATAGATGCACAGAATCTCAAGAGATGCTGAAAAAGCTTTTGAAAAAGTATAGTACCCAATCATGTTTAAAACACTAGAGAAACTAGGGACAGAAAGAACTTACCTCAACATTGTAAAAGCTACACATGTCAAACCCAAGGTCAATGTTATACTGAGTGGAAAAAACACTGAAAGCATTTCCTCTAAAATTAGGAGAAAGACAAGGATTCCCACTTTAACCATTCCTATTCAACATAGTCCTTGAAACTAGCCAGAGCAATCAGAAAAGAGAAGGAAATTAAAGGGATACATATAGGAAAAGAAGAGCTCAAATTATGTGTTTGCTATGACACGACCCTACATTTTGAACACCCAAAAACCTCTACCAGATGACTTATACAGCTCACAAATGAATTTCTCAAAGTAATAGGATACAAGATCAACACTGATAAATCAATTGCATTCCCATACTCCAATGATGAATCTGCTGTAAAAGAAATTAGGAAAACTATCTCATTCACAATGACCTCAAATAAATAAACAAATAAAATACTTGGGAATAAGTCTAACAAAAGAGTTGAAGAACCTCTACAATGAAAAATATAAAACAATAAATAAAGTTTAAATTGAAGAAGACCTTACAAGATGAAAAGACCTACCATGTTCTTGGATAGGCAGAATTAATATTGTCAAAATGGCCATACTACCAAAAGTGATATGCAGATTCAACACAAGTCACATCAAAATTCCAATGATATTCTTCACAGAACTAGAAAAAGCAGTTATGAAATTCACTTGGAAAAATAATAAAAGACAACAGGATTAACAAAGCAATCCTTAGTGAGAAAAGTGAAGCAGGAGGAATTACAAT
Organism: Spermophilus citellus; assembly: GCF_964194105.1. Lineage (NCBI taxonomy): Eukaryota > Metazoa > Chordata > Mammalia > Rodentia > Sciuridae > Spermophilus > Spermophilus citellus. Next base: position 28,238,910 of record NC_138194.1, on the reverse strand, counting down.
ACCAGACCTCAGATTATACTACAGAACTACAGCCACAAAAACAGCATGGTACTGATACCAAAACAGGCACATTGGAATAGAAGACAGACAGATGCACGTAAATATAGTTATTTCATACTAGACAAAGGTGCCAAAAACATACATTGGAGAAAAGCTAGTCTCTTTAATAAATGGTGCTGGGAAAATTGGAAATCCATATATAATAGAAGGAAACGTAACCCCTGTCACCCTATACAAAACTCAGCTCAAAGTAGACCAAAGACATAGGAATCAGACCAAAAACCCTACACCTGCTAGAAGAAAATGCAGAACCAACACTCTAATATATTGGCACAGGAACCAACTTCCTTAACAAGACTCCTAAAGGACAAAGAGTAAAATCAAATATCAATAAATGAGATGGCATCAAATTAAAACACTGCTTCACAGCAAAGGAAACAATTAAGAGAGTGAAAATGAAGCCTTCAAAATGGGAAAAAATATTTGCCACCTACTACTCAGATAGGGCATTCAAATCCAGAATGTACAAAAAAAATAAAAATTTAAAAATTTTTTAAAAATCCAGAATGTACGAAGAACTCAAAAAACTTAACACCCAAAAAAAAAAAAAACCAATCAACAGATGGGCAAAAGAACTAAACAGATATTTCTCAAAAGAAGAAATACAATGGTTAACAAATATATGAAAAGTGTTTAACATCTCTAGCAATTATGGAAATGAAAATCAGAACTATATTGAGATTTCATTTCACTTCAGTCAAAATGGCAATTATCAAGAATACAAATAACAATAAATATTGGCAAGGATGCAGGTGATAAGGTGAACACACAATTCCTGGTGGGACTTCAATTTAGTGCAACCACTCTGGAAAGCAGTATGGTGATGTCTCAAAAAAATAGGAATGGAACCACCATCTGACCCAATTATCCTACTCTTCGGTATATATCCAAAAGACTTAAAATCAGCATACTACAGAGATGCAGCCACTTCAATGTTTATAGCAGCACAATTCACAACAGCCAAGCTATGGAACAAACCTAGGTGCTCTTCCACACATGAGTGGATAAAGAAAATGTGGTGGAGTATTACTCAGCCATAAGAATGACATCATGACATTTGCCAGTAAATGGATGGAACTGGAGATTTTCATGGTAAGTGAAATAAGGTAGTTGAAAAAGCCAAAGATTGAATGTTTTCTCTTATGTGCAGAATCTAATCCAAAATAAGCAAGAGGATAAAAAAAATAGAAGAAAGATCTGTGGAGTAGATAAAATGGAATGAAGGGAAGGGAGGAGAGATAAGAATAGACAGTGGAATGACTCTTATCTAAAATTCTTATGAATGTACTACAGTGAGTCTCACCAATATGTATATCCACAAGACACTAATTTTTTAAAAAAATGTAAATAAATGGCAGAAGGAGTAGAAGAGAGGGAAGGGAATGGGGGGCAGGGAAGAGGAAGGAAAAGGGAAGTAACTGAGGACTGAATTAGGATAAATTATATTCCATGCATTTATAATTAGGTCAAACTGAATCCTAATGTTATGTATAATTTAAAAGAACCAATAATTTAAAAAATGGGGAGAGGAAGTGGTAGAAGGCTGTAATATCAAATGAGAACATCACAGTAGCCTTCTTAGAGTAAAGACCTGAAGAAGGTAAAGAAAGGGGTTTCGTGCCAACCAAGGGAACATTAGTGTCCTCATGTGCCAGGAATTATTTTTAAGTGTTCTGCATACATGAGCTCATTTAATTCTCACAATCAACCTATAAACTAGGTAGCTAGGTAATAAATCCATTGTATAAATAAGGAAACTGAGGCACAGAGAGGAATAGAACTTGGCCAAGATCGTAGGCTCAAAGCGATGGAGTCAGGACTGAACACAGGCAGTTATGTCTAAAGTCTAGAAGAGGTACTTACCTGCAAGCAAAATACCCAAGGCATAACTGCATAACTTGGATACCCCAAGGTATCCAAGCTGGTATGTTGGAGAACAGCTCCAGGACAATGTCAGTGGGTGGAATGAGCAAGAGGAAAGGTGGAATGGGAGACAGAAGAAGGACATGGGTAGGATGCAGATCAGGAGGAACCTTGTGAATTAATCTGAGCCTGTTTGATGGGAATGTTTCATAGGCTTCATCAGAAGATGCACTGACTTGGTTATACATGTGCTTCAAAAATCAAAATTAATTTTTTTAGGGCAGGATAAAAAGGCAAGAGATTACAAATAATCAAGAAAAATACATAAAACTTTAATGTTTGTGATCAGACTGTATTTTTAAATATTCCCTTGTACTTTTGAAAATTTTAAAATAAACTGCAATATGATACAGCAATCTCACTTCCAGGAATAGATCCAAAATAACTGAATGAATGATCTCAAAGAGGTATTTGTACTTTATGTATGTATCTGCATTATTCACAATAGCTAAGAGGTAGCGGAAACCCAAATGTCCATTACCAGATGCACATTAATCAATAAACAGAATATAGTGTGTGCACACAGGCAATGGAATAGTATTCAGTAAAAAAGAAAGAAAATCTTCTAACATGTTACAACATGGATGAATCTTAAGGACATTATGCTAATTCAAAAAAGTCACAAAAAGATAATTATTCTATAATAGGATGTACCGAATGAAAGTACTCAAATTCCCATGAACAGAAAGTAGAGTGGTGGTGACCTGGGGAACTGGGTAGTTGTTATTGAATGGGTATAGATTTCCAAGTTCAGAAAGACAGAAAATTTCTCAAGACCTGCTATTGCATAACAATGTGAATACAGATGCTTCTTGACTTACAGTGGGGTTACATCCTAATAAATCCACTGTAACTTGAAAATAGTGAGCTAAAAATCTTATCCTACTCAATATCAGTGCTCAGCAACACAGGGCAGATAGAGTTTCAGCTGCTTATTCTCATGATAATGTGACTGGTAGGAGCCGTGGTTCACTGCTACTACTCAGCATCAGAATAGAGCATCTTACCCATTGCTAGCTCAAGAGAAGATCAAAATTCAAGATATGATTTCTACTGGCTGCATATTACTTGCACACTGCTTTTCTGATAAAGTCGAAAAATTGTTATGTTGAGACACTATAAGCGACATACTGTCACCACCGTGCACTGAACACTACTGAACTATGCTCTTAGAAATGCACTTAAAATCTGCTTAAAAATGGTAAAGATAGGAAATCTTATTTTATGTGTTTGTTTGTTTTTGAGCCACAAGGAAAAATCTTTTTTTCAATCAAAGGAATTTTTGTTTACTTACTTGTCCTCTTAAAAATTTACAGGAGTTCTTTGATCTAAATAGTTGTCTGGATCCTGTGTCTCCTTTTTCCCCATAGATAGAAATGTAGACATTTGCTACTGTTCCAGCATTCCATAGCTCACCTGTTGCCACAAACACTTCGTATTTTGTCACTGATAACAGAAGAAAAATAGGCTTTAAGTGCCAAGCATTACTTCTGTAACTAAAAATTAAGTACATAAAACTAATCAACCGTTCCAGTTCTAGGTAAGTCACTCCCACTGATTGCAGGTTATGAAAACTTAGCTGAATGCATGCCACAGCTATATGAAGACTGGGCAGTGCATAGGAGCAGGAGGATTGGGAAAGAAGAGCAGAAGGTAAAGAAACAGCAAGTGTTAATAAGTTGACATTTATCTTCACCACAGTCCTCCAGCCTGGATTCAGTGCATGAGAAAGCTGGAAAGAACTCACTAGAGCTCAGATACAGAGGGCTCAGAAGAAGGCCTCTAGTTCTGACTAACGAAGCAAAAACATGAACTCTCCACACATAGAAAAGGTAGTCGTTCTACCTCTCCAACCCCTCCATTTCTCTGAAAGCAGATGAAAAAGAACACAAAAAGAAAAAGAAAGGGAAACAGACCTCAACAGATCACTCTGCTTTACTAAGCAGCAGAAGGGCACATTTTCAAGAGTAAAAATGGCAACTGGCTGCCATAAGGGTCTGAGTTTTATAGGGTTTAGAGGACCTGAGTCCTAGCAGGAAATGTGTTGGTTACAGCTGGAGGTAGACCTTGGGCAGTCAAGGAAAGGGTTGTAGATAAAGAACATTGCAACAAGTTCAGGACCCATTACTCTCCCTTTCTCCTTGAGGGTTGTTACATTGCATGTCCTTCAAAAGGTGTGGATAGAGAACAGAGGTGCTCAGTACTGGGGACAGCCAGTTCAGCTGCAGGTGGGGGTCACTTGGGAGTCCCTTCTGAGCTACCCCCATTTTCCCTTCTGGCCTTTCCTCTGGCTGAGGCCTGAGCTTCTATTTTGTCCTGCTGCAAAGAAAAACCTCCAATTTACCACAGACATCTCCCCACGCACAGGACAGGAGGACAGGAGGACAGGAGGACAGGAGGACAGGAGGACAGGAGGGGAACAGTTGGAGATAAGGGAAGTTCCCTGGGACCTGTTTTCCATATCCTTCATTCTCTATTCTCTTACATTTCAGTGTCTGGAAACAACAGCATACAAGAACCTTCTCTTCAATTCAGTGAAACTAGGCTTCAGTAGAGAGGGGCCTCCCCACCCCTACCCCGTGCCCCCAACCCTGTTGCTTTACTTTCTCTGTCCTGCCACTGCTTAGCCATAGACAGAAAAGACTGCAGAAATCCACAACCCAATAGAGCAGAAAGCCCCAGTTTTTCAGCTAAAGGACCAAAAAGAGGATCTAGGGAGCTATAAAGCCTTTAAAAACTGAATAGACACTGGAAACAGACCACAGAAGACAGGTTGAAATCTGTGACCTGAAACTAACCAGAAGTCATATGCATGCTAAAATAAAAATATGAACATTCTCCACAAGATTTAAATAAGAACCAATGCCTCATATAATAACGTGTAAAATATTCAGGATATTACTTGTACTATTAAGAATCACAAAAGTCTCAACTCACATGGGAAATGGGAACGAAGAAACAATTTTTTAAAAATAGTCTTAGCAATGAAATAGAAAACTTAAAAAAGATCCAGATGGAAGTTTTAGAATTGAAAAAAAAAAATCCCACTAAAATTTTAAAAGTCTCTGACTAGTCTCAAGAGTAGAATGAAAAGCACAAGGAAAACACCCGTGAACATAAAGACAGAAAATTACCTTTCTATAAAAATGACTAGAGCAGGCAGGGTATGGTGGCTCACACCTGTAATCCCAGCAACTCAGGAGGCTGAGGCAGGAGGATTGCAAGTTCAAAGCCTGCCTCAGCAATTTAGGGAGCCCTAAGCAACTTAGTGAGACCATCTCAAATTAAAGAATTAAAAAGGACTGGGGATGTATCGGCTCAGTGGTTAAGCACTCCCTGGGTTCAATCCCCAAAACCAAAAAGAAAAAGAGAAAGCAAAGACCAGAGCCTCAGGGATTTGTGGGATAATAACAAAGAATCTAATAATATTCCTGGTGGGGACTTCCAGAAGGAGAAAGAATCAGACTCCTGTTCTATGTACTCATGAGCACAATTCCTCTGGTACCAATTCCATTCTTTGGATTTTCACACCAGTGATATTTCCACACACCTGACTCATAGAAACAAAATTGATAAGCAGTAATCTTTGAGAGAAGTTCACTTTTTTTTCTATATTGTTAACTTGGAAATGTTGCTCTAACAATTAATAACTTTTCTCCACTAAAGGCATACCTCAGAGATATTCAGATTTGTTTCCAGATTATTGCAATAAAGTAAATATCACAATGAAACCACATGGATTTTGTTGTTGTTGTTGTTGTTATATATGACAGCGGAATGAATTATAATTTAATTTACACATATAGGGCACAATTTTTCATATCTCTGGTTGTATACAAAGTATATTGACACCAATTCGTGTCTTCATACATGTACTTTGGATAATGATGTTCATCACATTCCACCATCATTTTTAACTCCATGCCCCTCCCTTCCCCTCCCATACTTTTGTGCTATCTAGAGTTTGTCTATTCCTCCCAATCAGGTGGACCTTTTGTTTATACAATGCATACATAAAAATTATGCTAACAGTGGACAAGATGTGTTGGCACAGACCTGTTGCCACAGCTACTCGGGAGGTTGAAGCAGGAGGACTGCTTGAACCTAGGAGTTTACAGCTAACGCAACATAGTAAGACCCCCATCTCAAAAAAAAAAAAAAAGCTTTGTTTATATTATACCATAGTTTACCAAATATGCAATAATAGCATTAAAATATGCACATGCCTTAACTGAAAAAGTTTGTTATTAAGAAATTCTAATAATCATCTGAGCCATCAGCCAGTCATAATCTTTTTGCTTGATGTTAATAGCTGCCTCCTGATCAAGGTGGTTTTTGCAGAAAGCTCGGATAGCAGTGGCAAAGTCTTGAGATAAAAATGAAGTTTTGCCATCTTGATTGACATTTCCTATCATGAAAGATTTCTCTGTATCATTCAATGCTATTGATAACACATTATACACAGTAGAACCTCTTTAAAAAATTGGAATCATCCCTCTCAAAATTTATTACTATTTTACAAATTAAGTTTATGTAATATTCTAAATCCTTTGTTGTTGCATTTCAATAATCTTCACAATATATTCACCAGGAGTAGATTTCATCTCCAAAAAAAAAAAAAAATCCTTTTCCCATCTGTAAGAAGCAACTCCTCATCCTATAAGCTTTTATCATGAGATTTCAGCAATTCAGTTCCATTTTCGGGTTCTACTTCTAATTCTAGTTTTCTTGCTATTTCTACTACATATGCAGTTATTTCTTCCACTGAGGTCTTGAACCTCTCAAAGTCACCCATGAGTGTTAGGATCAACTTCTGTTAATGTTAATATTTTGAAATCCTTCCATGAGTCACAAATGTTCTTCCTGGCATGTACAATGGTGAATCCCTTCCAGAAGATTTTCAAATTACTTTGCACAGATCCAAAAAAAGGACTCAATATCAATGGCAGCTATAGGCTCATGAATATCTTAAATAATAAGACTTGAAAGTTTAAATTATTCCTTGATTTATGAGCTACAGGAGGGATATTATGTTAGCATGCATGAAAACAACATTAATCTTAGAGGACATCTCTACCAGAATTCTTGGATGAACAAGGGAATTGTCAATGAGCAATAATAAGAGAAACTTTTATCTGAACTTAAAATATTCAGTAATCTATGTTGTAAACAGATGTACCGTCACTCAGGCTTTGCTGTTCCATTTACAGAACACAGGTAGATTCCATTTCATTCTAAAGAAACTTAGGGTTTTCAGAATAGTGAATGAACACCAACTTCAACTTAAAGTCACCAACAACATTAGACTCTAACAAGAGAATCATTCTGTCCTTTCGAGGTTTGAAGCCAGACATTGATTTCTGTCTTTGGAAAACCTTGATGGCATCTTCTTCCAGTATGAGGTGTCTCAACATTGAAAATCTGTGATAAAATGTTCATCATAATATAACTGATAATCTTTGTCAATGATCTTAGCAAGATCTTTTAAGGAGAACCAGCTGCAGCCTCTGCATCAGTACTTGCTGATTCAGCTTGCACTTTAATGTTATAGAGACTACTTTCATTAAATCTTATGCTAGCTTCAAATTTTTCTGGTGCTGGGCATGGTGGTACTTGCCTACCATCCCAGCCACTCAAGAGGCTAAGACAGAAGGATCACAAGTTTGAATCCAGCCTTGGAAACTTAGGGAGAAATTGTCTCAAAAAATAAAAAGGGCTGCTATTTCCACATTATGTATAATTATAATGCACAAATAAAATAAATATTTTTTACATAAAAATGAATAGAAATGTAGCACAAGGTAGACTGCCCTTGGATTCAGTCTTCAGTACTACCAGTGGAGAGAAAAAAAAAAAAAACAAAAACTTTTCTTTGGGAACTTCCTCACTTGCCTTTATAGAATTTAAGAGAGTTAGGTCCTTGCTCTAGACTATGCAATTAAGACTATTGCAATAAAGCAAATATCACAATGAAATCACATGGGCTTTTTGTTGTTGTTGTTGTTGTTGTTGTTATATATGACAGTGGAATGAATTGCAATTTATTTTACACATTTAGAGCACATATAGACTAGGTTTGGGCTCAAGAAAATATTATGGCCAATTTGCTCTTCTATCCAGACCACTAAAACTTTTTTCATGTAAGCAATAAGGTCATTTCATTCTTATCATTTATGTGTTCACTGGAGCAACACTTTTAATTTCCTTTAAGAACTCCTCGTTTGCATTCACTGCATAGCTAACTGATGCTAGAGGCCTAGCTTTCCACCTGTCTTGGCTTTTAACATGCCTTCCTCACTGAGTTTACTCATTTCTAGATTTTTCTTATTCATTTCTAGGGAGAGACGTAAGACTTTCTTTCACTTGAACATTTAGAAAACAATGTAGCTTTACTCATTGGGCAAATGTCAATATTTTTGTGTTTTGAAGAAGAAGGACACCTAAGGAGGGTGAGTAATGGCTGGTTGGTGGAGTGGTACACACACACACACACACACACACACACACACACACATTTGTGCATTAAGATCACTTTAGATGGACATAGTTTGTGCAGCCCCAAAACAAAGACAAGAGTAAAAATAAAAAATCACTGATCATGTGTCACCATAAGAGATGTAGTAAGAAGAAGCATGGAATATTATAAAATACCAAACTTTGACACAGAGACACAAGAAGAAAGCACATCGTTAGGAAAAGAGCACCTCCAGCCTTGCTTAATGCAGGGTTGCAATAGGCCTTCAGCTTATAAAAACCCTAACCCTTATCTTACATCATATATAGATATTAACTCAAAAAATATAAAGACCTAAATACAAGACCCCAAATTATAAAATTCTAAAAGAAAACATGAGAAAATTTTCAAGTTATAAAATTTTGCAATGATTTCTTGGGTATGACACCAAAATCACAGATTTCAAAAGCAAAAATAGACAAACCAGAACTACTTCAAACTTAAACTCTAAGAAGCAAAGGAAAACACAGTGTGAACAAGCATCCATTGAAGTTACAGAAACCATTTCCAATTCATATGTCTACTATGGGGTGAATATACAGAAAATAAAAGAAAATCCTGCAATTCAACAATACCACCACACACACACACACACACACACACACACACACACACAAGGGCAAAGAGTTTGAATATAGACAATTCTCTAAAGAAAAATACAAATGGTCAACAAGAATATAAAAACTCAACACCAACAATTATTAGAGAAATGCAAATAAAAATTACAAGGATAAATAATTGCTACCCATTGAATGGCCCACATCAATACAACAGAAAACAAGTGTTGAAGAAAATGTATAGAAAGAAATCAGAACCCTTGTGCACTGTGGGTAGAAATGTAAAATGCTACAATTATTATGGAAAACAGTATGGAGTTTCCTCAAAAAAATTAAAAGAGAATTACTATATGATCCAGCAGCTTTCAAAACAGATTCTGAAAGAGATATTTATAATTTCACATGCAGGTTTGTTTTAACACTATTCACAGTAGCCAAGAAGTGAAAGCAACCCAAATGTCCATTGCTAAATAAACAAAGAAATTGTAGTGTATCATTCAGCTTTTACAAAGAAGGGAAACCTTTTACTATGGGAACACTATACTATGGATGAACCTCAAGGATATTACTCTAGGGAAAGAAACCAAATCGCAAAAATATAAATACCATATGGTTTCACTCAGATGAGGGATCTCAAGTAGGTAAAATTACAGAAACAAAAAGTAGAAAGGTGGTTGCCAAGGGCTGGCGGTGAGGCAGGAGGGATTACGAATTAATGGTACAGAGTTTCAGATTTGTAAGATGGTAAAGTTCTGGAGGCCATTTGCATAACAGTGTGAATACATTTAATCATAGGGAAGAGTATGATTAAAAATGTTTAGGATAGTAAATTTAATGTTTGTGTTAGTTACTACCACAATAAAAAATAAAAATTTTATAAATAACTCACCAAACTGAGAAACCCCACTTTTGCTCAGTTTTCTTAACAACCTGTATCCTCTTCAAGAAAATAATTCCATAATAAGGAAAAAAAATATATATATATATATATTCTTTTTTGGTACCGGGGATTGAACTCAGGGACACTCCACCACTGAACCACATGCCCAGCCCTATTTCGTATTTTATTTAGAGACAGGGTCTCACTGAGTTGCTTAGCACCTCGCTTTTCCTGAGGCTGGCTTTGAACTTGTGATCCTCCTGCCTCAGCCTCCCTACTGATAGGATTACAGGCATGCGCCACCACACCCCTCGAGAAAAAGTATTTTTCAGGTACATATGATAGTATACTGATAAACAGGTAAATTCTGTCAGAGTTCCTTTTGTCTTAAATAACAAATACTACCATAATTCTTCATGAACTTAAAGGAACAAAAAATTATATATATATATATATATATATATATATATATACACACACACACACACACACACACTAATGAAGCTTGCCTTATTTATATCCCTAAGAAATGATGTGTCTACCTCTAGTGAAGGCTGCTGCTTGTCTATAATGACATCATTTCAGATATCACATCAATCATTGCTAGGATATTAGATAAAAATATGGGTAGAGTCAGCTACCCATTTACTTCATTTATCCCTGACCTACCAAAGAGTATACCAAGCACATGATAGAGTATGGTTAGAAAACCAAGCCAAGTGGAGAAATTGAAAAGAAAAATGTCTGTTAATAAATACCAAGCACTACAGGGGAAGCAAAGAAAATCAGTATGTGTTTCTAGAGTACGTCTCTTTTGATCAGAATTTTGCAATTAAAATGGGGAGAGGAAAAAGCAAATATAGCCTCTAAATCATTTCTAACCCCTAAATTATTACTAACAGTAATAGAATAGGGTACCTGGTGAACTTCTTTCAGGTGGTACATGTGGAATGATAAAGAAGAATGGTAAGAAAAATACTTACAAGTAGTAAGAAAATCTTTTATGAATGGTGAGAACAATGCTCACGCAATCTTCACTTTTCAGTAAATTAGAGCTATTCATGTCTTCAAAATACATTAGCTTCAGAAACTCAAGAAAATTTATCAGCGCACCTTATTTAAAAACCACAGGGAAATTATCAGTCTGTGCAAGTGTTTTACCAGTCTACGTTCCATCAAAAAGTTACATAAATAGGTAAGCCAAATGTCAGATTATATGATATTGTGGGTCTCTTCTTATTCTTCAGATAATACTTTTACTATTTTTTTTCTTTAGAAAACTACAAGATAACATTATAGTAGGACACCGCCTAAATTGGAAAAATATTTCTATTTACCAATTGTCAATTTAATAATTCTCATATACCTTTTTCCCATTATCTTCCAAAACATAGGCTAGTAACTAGACCCCAAGAACAAATAGCTTCTATAGACAAGGTCACCCTGGATTCTTGTGGTGGGGAACAGTCACTACCTAATTCTCAGTGTATCAAGAGCCGCACTTGATAAAACTAGTCTCAGCCACAAGTACATAAAACTTGAACATATCTCTGCTTCTGGGCAAATGTTTAGAAAGTCATTGAGCTGTTATGTTTTCAATTCCTGATCAAAGAGATCAATTTTCAAAAGCACGGTAGAACCTTGTGGGAAAAGTACACGTTAACTTGCATGTCTTAGCCCTTCGCTTCATTTGACATTCAATTTTCTCATGACCTTCTAAGAATTAATTTTCTTGTTTTGATTGAGAGGCACTTTAGTTGACCTTCCTACAGGGCTAACAATGACAAGAACATATTCTTGAATGCCAGCATGTGAAACAACTAAAGCACATTTAGATGCAGCTGGCACAGCAGCAGAGGTAATTGATAAGAAACTAGCAGTCCTTAATCATTCATTCATTCATTTACTCATCATGCATTCATTGAGTTCCCTGTCCTTCAACATTTAGGCAAACGAGGGTTTTTTTGTGCTGCCTGGGTTTGGAGTGTCCCTACCTGGAAGGACGGGTTGTCCTCTATTTATAAGAGGCAATTCTCGGCAGATTTCTCCATCCTCTTGATCTCGCGCCAACCATCGCTGTACAGGTATATAAAACTCTTCTCCAGAATTCATGTTCTGCAACTGTATCTACGATAGCAACAATATTACTTGCAAAAGAATCTCCTATCAAAGTCTCCAACAAAATTTGTCCAAACACTCCACTTAGCTCAGAAACCATTTTACATTTTTTAATATAAGAAATTATGGATTATTTGCCCCAAAAAAGCATATTTACTCTTTTTTACTCCAATTTGATCTTTTATTGTACAATGGCATTTCTTTTTATTATTTTGAAATGTTTCTATTTGTAATTTTTCTGTTTTGAAATGTTCATATGAAACATGCCAATTTCTCCCAAGTTTTATGTTATTAAGAGTTTTAATGATGTAATTTAATGTATTTTTGAAATTATATCATTAAAAAGCAAATCTTCAGGACCCAATACTTTAAGGTTTGTGGGTCTCACACAGATCCAGGAATTCACATTTATAAATGCATACCAAGTACACTTCAGACACAATGTCACTTTTAGAAAGTCTCCCTGAGAACCATGGAGAATAATCATTGGTTTGCAATTAAGCTATTAAGGCCAAAACTAATCATTTGAGAAACAGAAAATAAACCGGCATTTTTAACTTTCTATCTTGTACTCTTCCCCAACTAAAATTGAAAGAATTAAGTTCCTAAAAGCAATGTGATTATTTTATGGAAATGTTGTATCACTGTTGGTATTGTATATGAAAGCAGAGTTTTCACTCAAATCCCTTCAGGTTATAGGTATAAGTTGGCTTCTTTAAAATGTCAAACTTCAAACTTCTAAACTGAATTATAAAAACTAAACAGAAAAATTCCAACCTATTATCAGCATATTAATTGAGATGAATTACATGAAGATTTTATTCACTCAGAATTAAACTTTGATTTAAGAAATGTTTGGGGGCTGGCTCAGTGGTAGGGTGCATACTTAACATCTTTGAGGCCCTGGGTTAAATCCCCAGCAACCCCTTCCCAAAAAGAGTGTCTTCTTTACTGGTACTCAAATAGAGGTGAGGTAAACCTCAGGCAAACAAATTGTCTTGCAAAAAGAAAGTAGTTATCATGGAGAGAAAGAGAATAGGAATTTTCAGACTGATTTTTATATCATTCCTCTGCAATAGTACATAATATTTTCAGACAACTTAACAACTATCTTAGCATCCCAACATTATAATGAATATAATATTTCTTATTGGTTATCAATCAAATGAGATAGCATAATCATTAATGATAATTTTTATAATCAGTTTTTAAACAGAGAAAAAGGGAAAAGATGATATTATATAATTATTAAAACTATCAATTTGAATATCATATGATTTATTTCTTTTGGTACTGGGGATTGAACTCAGGGGTGCTTTATCATTAAGCTAAATTCCCAGTCATTTTTTTGTTTTATGTTGTTTGTTTGTTTTGTTTTGGTTGCTTATTTGGAGACAGGGTCTTGCTAAATTGCTGCGTGTTCTCTGAATCACTGAGACTGGCCTTGAACTCGTCATCCTCCTGCCTCCTGAGTCATTGGGATAATAGGCATATACCACCACACTAAGCATTAATAGCATACATCAAAAGCTCTATATGGCATAAAAGAGAACACTATTGCATATAAAAGCCAGGCAATAATTTTGAATTTTGAAATCTAACATCCACATCCTATATTTTCACAAAGTAGATTTTATATTAATTTTTCATTCTGCTTCAGGATGCTTTGTGACTTTAATGTAGAGAAGATGGCATAAGTAACAACTATTCATTTCTACTGGTAGAATAAAAAGTCTGTCTTAAGTAATTATTCATCTTCCATGAATTTTCTATTAATTTTCTCACATATTCCAAATCAGTAGAAGAACAAGTTCGTCAACAATATCAGGAATATGTAACTAGATACTCTCTGCTCTCTGAGAACTGGTTTAGTTAAAGATCATTTATTTTGAAATTATATGATGTAAATATATCATACCAAAAAATGGATGACATGCCGTATTGATTTCCGTGTGAGAGATCTGCATTTACCAGTGATGGAGAAAGTGAACAGAGTTTTCATTCTAAACAATGTAGAAAATTTAACTCATCTTTTCTTCCTTCTTAAGAATACTCAAGGGTTAGTATCTTGCTTAGTATGCCACACTAAATTCTAGGGTTGGAATTCAAGTCTAGTATATCATGAAGTCATCAATACGATGATATATCTTAATAAACTTTTTATGCAAATGCTATACAGCTAGACATCTTTTCATCATTAATGCAAGTATATCAAAAAGTTATGTGTATGTTGGTGGGACTGCAGACTAGTACAACCACTCTGGAAAGGGTATGGAGATTCCTCAAAAAAGTAGGAATGTAAGTACCATATGACCCACTCCTTGGTGTTTATCCAAAAGCTAAAATCAGCATACCACAGCAATACAGCCATCTCAATGTTTAAAGCAGCACAATTCACAATAGCCACATTATGGAATCGACTCCAATGCCTGTCAATAGATGAATGGATTAAGAAATTGCAGTATACATACCCAATGGAGTTTTACTCAGCCATAAAGAAGAATGAAATTATGTAATTTGTTAGTAAATGGATGAAAATTATAGAACATCCTGCTGAATGAAATAAGCCAGTTTCAGAAAAGCAAGGGTCAAATGTTTTCTCTCATATGTGGAGGGTAGAAAAAAAATAAGGAAAAGATAATGGGGAAGAATGGATATCATAAGGAAAAAGGGAAGATCAGTAGAATAGAAAGAGATCAAGAGGGAGAGAAGAGAGATAGGAAAGGGGAGAAAATTGTGGAATAAATTTTTAAAATTTTTGCTATGTGCATATATTAAATATACTACAGTGGATTTCACCTTTATGTAAAAATAGAAAGGATCTATCAAAAAAGATGGTGGAGTGAGTGGACATCATTACCCTAGGTACATGTGTGGCAGCACATACGGTGTGACGCTACATCACGTAAAACCAGAGAAATGTAAAGTTGTGCTGCAATATGTACAATGAATCAGAATGCATTCTGCTGCCATATATACCTAATTAAAATAAATCTTAAAAAAAAGAATGATCTAATAAGACAGGTTAGAAATCCTTGGGCTCAGTATTTTATTACAAACAAAATTAGTTCTTCTTACTACTTAATAAAAATATTAATTGAGAAATCTCTCCAACAACAAACTATATCTGAACAATTCTCAATTACTCAGTCATAAAGAATAGTTCAAAGGTGTGATATAACATACAGGTTGTTTACTTTGGCTCAATATTAATTTCCAATTAAGATTTTACCTGGCCAATTTCAACCTGCTTAGGATCTTTGAACATACCTCATCCAGGGGCAAGGACTGGCCAAGAATATATTTTATACTGTGTATATGTTTGTATTTTGAGATTTTTTTAATGTTTTCTATTGAAGTATAACGTTTTAAAGTGTTCTGATCCATAAGTGTGCCGTCTCATGAATGTTTGCAGAGTAAATATGACTATGAACTTTAAAAAATAAATAAATAGATGAGAGAAATAAAGATTAGTAGAGGAAGGAGAATGGGGAGATGGAGAAAAAGAGAGAGAAAGGGGGAATGTGAACTGAAGTCAAATTCCATGCATGTATGATTCTGTCAGTATCAATCCAACCATGTATAACTATAATGTTCTTTAAAAAATGCTATGTGAGTTTATCAAGAGTATTATCCCAGTACTTCCTTTTCTTTGAATAGAAGTGAAAGTATTGCTTAATTCAGGAAATTCCCCCAACCAATTAGGGATTAATGAATTGATAAGGGCATACCATACTACTTCCTTAAGAAATGTACTGACTGAAAAGGTCCAGGTTTGACATCATCAACCTGCTGTAGACATAAAATGTCTCCCTGAGAGTTAATTTCTTGGAGAAATTTGCAGAAAATTTTGCAAAAAGAAAAGGGGGCGGAGAATATTATTGATATATCCTTACCTTCTTACAGTGCCAGGATGGGGAGTGGCCAGAGTTGGTATGACCAATACGAATTTTAAAAACCGTTCCAATGTCTCCAACTGTTATCTATAAAGAAGTCAAAGAAATATCTTTCAATGTAATTTCACAAAATCCACTTAAAAACAGTTCAGAAGAGGACATTATATATTGATTAAAGAGGTCAGTTCATCAAGATGTTAGAGTAGAATTATAAATGTGCACATCCAGCAACAGAGCACTAAAATACTAAAATATATGAGGCTTTTTTTTTCTTTTGGTGGGGTGGAATGGGACTTGGGAATTGAGCTCAGAATCTCACATGAGCCAAGCACATGCTCCATGAGCTACAATTCAAGCCTTATGAAGTAAAATTTAGCAGGACTGAATAGTGAAACAGGCCATGATAATAGTTGGAGATTTCAATACCTGACTTTGAGTAATAGATAGAATAACTTGACAAAACCGTAAAGAAATGGAGGACTGGAACATCATACACTAGCTGGACGTAACATCTATAGAACACCCCATTCAACAAGAGATATAGTATTCTTGGAATATTTCCCAAGATAGACTGTATGTTGTGTAACAAAAACAAATCTGGAAATTTTTAAAAGACTAAAATCATATACTCTATTTTGTCTAAACATAATAGAATCAAACTAGAAATCAATACTAGAAGTAAAACTGGACAATTCATTGAATTGGTCAAAAAAGAAATTACAAAAACATCAGAAAATACTTTTAGATGGATGAAAACAAAAATATGACACAAAAAATAGCATAAAGCATGTAGTGAAATTAGAGCTCAGAAGGAAATTTATTGCTCTAACATATATATTAAAAAGGAGGAAAAATAAAAATATATAAATATAATAAAAGATCTCAAATAAATAGCTTAATTTTATACCTTAAAGAATTAGAAAATAAAGAACTAAATTCTAAGTTAGAAGAAGGTAGGAAAAGATAAAGATCAGAGTGATGATTTAAAAAAAAATAGGTAACAGAAAACAATTGAATCATTGAAACCAAAAATTGGTTCTTTGAAAAATATCAGCAAAATTGATAAAATTTTAAGGCCAATTTAAACAACATAGGCAATACAGAAAGAACCTGTCTCCTATAAAAACAAAGATTCGAATTGCTAAAATCAGAAATATAAGTAGAGACATGACTAACAACTTTACAGAAATAAAAAGGATTATGAAAAAAATGTTGTGTACAATTATATTCCAACAGAGTAGCTAACCCAGATGAAATGGGAAATTTTCTAGACACACAGCCACCAAAACTATCTCAAAAAGAAAGAAAAATCATGAGTAGATCTATAACAATTAAAAAAGTTACATCAGTAATCACAAACCTCCCAACAATGAGAAGTCTATAACAGAAGTCTTCACAGGTGAATTTTACCAAATATTTGAAGAATTAAACTGGGCGAAGAGCTGGGGTTTGGCTCAGTGGTAAAGTGCTTGCCTAGCATGTGTGAGGCACTTGTTCGAGTCTCAGCACCACATATAAATAAATGAAATAAAGGTCAATGACAACTAAAGAATATTTTTTAAAAGAATTAAACTGGGAGAGATGGTAGTGCAGACCTATAATCCCAACTACTTTGGAGGCTGAGGTAAAAGAATCCTAAATTTGAGGCCAGCTTAAGCAACATAGGCAACACAGACAGACCCTGCCTTGAAATAAATTGATTTAATTAATTTTTAAAAACTAATGCCAATTTATACCGAACTCTTACAAAATATAGAAGGGGTGAGAACATTTCTTCACTCATTCCTCAAAATCAGCAGTGCACTAATACCAAAGCCAGATGAGAGACAAGAGAAGGGCAAACCAAAACCCCTAACAAATACACACACACACACACACACACACACACACACACACGAGCCATACACACAAACGAGCCTCCAAACTAGCAAACTGAGTCCAGAGCCACATTAAAGGGACTATACATCATAACCATGTGTGATTTATCCCAGGAATGGAGATGGGGTCAACACACAAAGAATATAACATACTGCATAAGCAGACTGAAAGGAGGCAAAACAGCCATCTCCACGGATGGGGGGAGAAAAAACAAAACTCACAAAATTCAACACCCTTTGTGAATGGTAAAAACACTAAAAAGTCTAGGAATAAAAGGGAACTTCCTGGACATGAATAAATGGCATCGATTAAAAAAAAAACACTATAGATAACATTCTCACAGATGAAACCCTGAAAGCTTTCACCCTAAATCAGAAATCAGGAACAAGTCAAAGATACCAGTTTTTGTCACCCCTATTCAACACTGTATTAAAAGTTCTATGCAGAATCATTCAGCAAGAAGAAGAAATGTAAAGCTTTCGTATAGAAAGAAAAACAGAAAACACTTGGGAGGTTGCTAGAAGTTCAGGGTAAAAGGAATGGGAGTTACTGCACAATGGGGTTTCCTTTTAGGGTGACTTAAGATGGTGGTGACAGTTGAACAATATTGTGAATGTACTACAAGCCACAGAATTGTACACTTTAAAATTGTAAAAATGGGAACCCTTATGTATAGTCCTATGCATTCTACCACAATAATAAGAAGAAGAAGATCTATAAGAAGAAGATACAGGCAAAAGGAAAGAAGAATGGGAAAGAAAGGTTTTCCTAAGAACCCTTACCAAAATACAATTCACCAGGACAAATAAAGCTATGATCAACATTTGAATAAAATTACTAAACTCAATGAAGCTAACAACTCTACAAAGACAAATTTAGCCACACCAAGAAGGCTCTAGAAAGAGGGCAAGACAAACCGACAGCTGAAATGTAGGTAGCAGTGCCCAAAAAACAAGAAGCATCACACTATGTAAATGATTTTCTATGGGAAATGGGAATGAGGGTTTAAATGTACTCCTTTCGTACTATAGAACTCAAAACGATCTAGCCCTATAAATTACCTGAAAGTAAAATTTGATTTAAAAGTAACCATGAGACAATACAATAGCAAAATAGTAACAAGAAAAACAAGTCATCTGAGAGTAGTGACACACCTGTAACCCCAGGGACTCAGGATTCTGAGGGAGAGAGTCACAGGTTTGAAGTCGGCTTCAGCAACTCAGGGAGACCCTGTTTCAAAAGTTTTAAGGCAGGGGGGGGGGGTGTGCGGGGAGCTCAGTGGTAGAGCATTCCTGGGTTTAATCCCCAGTACCCACAAAAAAGAAAAACAGTTTACATAAATTTTGATATAGTCACTTCTACATTTATTTCTAATATATGAAAAATAATGACAAGAATCTTCATTTTTTAAAACTTTTATTTCTAGTGACCATCAATACAAGAAAGAGAGTTTTTTAAAAAAAAAAAACTCATATAAAGTATGGAAAGGATAGTTCACACCAATCTAAAAGGAATGATACTTGAGAATGATTTGGCCACCCCTGTGACATGTGACATGTGGGTGCAGTAAAACCAAGCATTTAGTGCCACATGGAAGGGGATGCCCTGTGAAAACTTAAGATAATGAAGATACCACTTTCTGATTGTGATTTCATTCTCTCCACCTGGTTTAAAATATGCACCCAGACATTCACTCAACAGCCATTATGCAGCACCTACAAACTACTCAATGCTTGGCCCATCTTGCCACTGATGGATGACATTTCTTACTTTGGTTTAACAACATGGCGCTGGTCTCACCTACTTCATCTTTTCTACCTCTGTTTCTTTCTAGATTCTGATCTCAGTGTCTCTAAAGGTGTCTCTCCCTGAATAACAAGGAAAAACTACTACTCATAGTTAATAACTTGAAGACAACTTCTTTGCCCTCATTGTTTGATAATTTTATTTTGCCCTTTTTGACTTTGGCTTTGAAACTTTTCTGTAGCGCCTGAGACACATAAGGCCTTGCTGCTGTTAGTCACCCTTATAAGAACAATAAATGCTGAACATCTAGTATTTCTCTCATGCTACTACTGTCTCCTCCATATGGTGGATTTACTTGTGTTAAATTGGCTTGAGCAAAGAGTGCCATGAATTTCTTTTGATTGATCTTCTACAGGGCACATCTGTTACAATAGGAAGAGCCGGGTTTAATAAACTGCAGTCATTCGAAAGTACTTACTGGTTGCATCACTTCTATTAACAGTTTTACTCCGTTTTATTACTTACAGTAAAGATGTCTTCATGGCCATCCTGAAATCTGGTCCCATCTGTTCCATAAAGATATATAGGGGCTGAACTTCTATGTTGTCCATATAATACAATATAAATCTGTGAGCTGGTCCCTGCATTTGGCAAGTCGCTGGTGATTATGGAAACTTTCCAGTTACCACCTGCAGAAGTACAAATAATATACAACACTGTGTCAACTTACAGAAATGAAAGACTCTGAAGAACAGGTCATCATAAAGCTAATAGATGATAGGACAGATAGAGGTCAGTTCCTTGAGAAAAGTGCCACAACAGAGAACTTAAGACTTGGCTTTTAAAATACCCAATAAGATTACTATATCTGACAATGTGACTGTGAAAATATCCTGTCATAGTTGGTCATGCCTGGACTCAAAGAGTCATTATAGAACTTCTCTGAAGCTCCCAACCTTTTGCCAAAATGTATCCAATATTCTTAGCTCTAACATGTAATATATGCATTCTGCAGTATGCTTTCAAAGGTTTATGAGTTTAGACACTTTCTAAAATATAACTTACATAAGAATATAGATTAGAATCAATAAGGTAAGGATTTGAGGAATCATCAGGCACAATTTCATTTATTATTTTAAGCTTCCTTAATTAACAGATAAAGTAACTGAGTTTCATAAACATTAAGTAAATTTTGTATCATTCAGCAACAAATAAAAACAGTGCTAGAAATTATATGGTTTAATTTGAGTATAAATGAGATTGATTAGACATTACAACACATTAGTAGTGGTATGGTATAACTTCCTAATGTTTCAACTCAATTTTGTCAGATTTGTTTAGGGTGAACATCAGAAAGTTGATGTAAGACAAGTGAAAAATGAGAATTAGGGAACACACTCAAGACTACATAAAAGAAGTAAGAATACAGGGTAATAAAATTCAGAACTAGGGACTTAACCAACATTCTACTCATTCAACTTTGATTTCCTCTCTACCAAATTTGAAGCAATATATATTTCCCATTTTATCACTAAAATAAGTAATAAAGTTCTAAGTTCAAATTTTACATATATGATATAACAAGTATATGTGAAATTAGTGTATGTTTGTAAAAATCTACTTTAAAACAGAAAATTGTACTTTATTTGTCCCACACAGGATAAAAAGCCACGATAGGCTACCATCTTTCAGTAAATAAAAACATAATTTTTACAAATGAATAGAAATTGAAATCCTATCTTTAACAGCAGCAGAAGCAGATAAATCACAATTATAAATTTGGAGATGGGAGAATTCTAGTTGTGTTCTGCAGTACACTTGGTATGCTAGTGTTTGTCTGAATAAATGAAATAAAGCTTTTTAACTTCTGCTCTCTTAAAAATGAGGCAAAGGAGGTTAGGGGAGAATCGATACTTGCTAAATGTGCAAGGACCAAATCGATAGTGAGAGAAATTGCATTTTCCAGCAACCAAGATGGAAAAAGAAGAAAAGTGTAGGAGTAGAAATAAAGATTAAAATAATGAAATCCATCATTGGTTTGCTATAGGTTCTGCACCTCCTTAAATCATTAAAACCTTAGCCTTGCAAGGGAATACTACAAGAAAGTAGACCAACCAAGAGTCACCTTTTAGTTTATCACTTAGACTTTGATCAACCAAAAGGCAGCAAGTCACTCAGTCATGACTAGGTATCCAGTGTCGGGGTGGAGAAGGGAAGGGGGGGGAGTATGGATAAAAAACACAAGGTGATGTCTTTGTCCTCCATTAGCTGTAACTATGTGAAGTAGTTGTCAACATACCAAAAAGAAAAAATAAATTACTCTCAATAGAAGATTTTGATGAGGTGAGGCCCAATCACAGAAAAACTAACAAAATAAATAAGAAAAATTAAAACAAATGTAGTGATAACAACAAAGAAGCCCTTTCCCCAAGAAATAAAAACCCATGTTAGTATAAACAAAGAATGTACAAAATTTTGCACCATAATCTTGTTAAATAGAAGCAAAGAAGTGAGTGACACAGATTTCAAGAATTTGTAGTGTAAGGAGCCCAGATTTCTCAGAAATATTATGGGAGAAAGAAGACAAAAATTCTAAAAATCTTCTTACTATTAATCTCCCTTTTAGACCCTAATTTGAAAAAGAGTACATTGAAGGGTAAATGAATTAGAGAATACAGAGTGTGGTAGTGGGCAATTTGCTTAATAAAACACTGAAATTACCATAGCAAATACAAAATAGATTGAAAATCTAAATCCTCTTATATCTTCTAAAAATAATAATAAACTTATAGTTTCAATTATTTTTCACTAAGCACTTCAGGGGATGACTTCACTAGTAAGTTTCCTCTCAAAGCTTTTAAAAAATAATAATATTGGCACGCGTGTGCGCCCGGAGGAGCACGGAGCTCCGGACCGGCCGCCGGCCACCGCCGCCCGCCTGTTCGTCTCGTCCGCGTCGCCGCCGCGCCCGACCCGGACGTCCCGGCACCATGCAGAGGGATCACTAGGCAATGCTGAGCTGACGTGGATCTGGGGCGAACAGTCTGGGCCTCTCAGAACACACACTGAGCCCGGATCGGCTGAATTCAAGCTCCCGTTCGCCTGCTTCCCGCAGACAAACAGCTGTGACTCAGCACTAATCCATCCGGCTGAAACAACTGGTTGGCCCTTCTGTTTCTACAGAGGTAAATGCCAACCGAGCCTTCATAGGTAGTGGCCACAGGTTTGAAACGGGGCTGGGGAAAGACAGTAAGGACCCACCCGTTGCATTGGTCACCCGGCAAAGGGAAACGAACTGTCGCCATTTGCAAGAGATACCACCATGGCAGAGAACTGACGTCACCAGACTGCGGCGGAGGAGATAACTTCATTGAAACCTGCGGCTACAGGTGTGTAATTCCCTAGCTTTCCCTCTCCACACATTGGGGAAACCTTAAGGGCCCCTCCCAGCTCTCCCGTAAGGGCCCCCCCCAGCTCTCCCGTGAGCGCGATAGCCAGACCGAGGGAATCAGACGTGGCGCGGGACCTGCGGCGCGGAACTTCCGGCTACCACTCCCACCAGTGCTGACAACTGAGGTCTCTTGCACCAGCTACCGGGGGCGTGGCTACCGGAGGGCAAGTAAAATTCGCTGAGGATTCTCAGCCCCAAGCTCTACAAACTTAGGGTCTCAGGGAATGGCAAACAGGGAGAGTGTGCCCAGTCATTCATGAAAACAGGGCTCCCGGGAGCAGCAGACCTGGCGTGTAGCCAGTATTGTGGTGAGCATCACCGGTGAGAGGGGCCTGGCTAGAGGAAAAGTGGGGAAGTGTCTAGACACAAGAGGAGGCCCTAGGCACTCAGGATTGGAGACTTGCCCAGTCTGGGAGGAGGAGCTGCTGCACAGTGATTGGTTCCCGCGTACTGACAGGAGAAACTTGACCTGGTGGGCACAGCGCCACCTACTGGAAGAGAAGTTAATCAAACTCTAAGACAGCATTTATTAGTTTTTTTTTTTTTCTTTTTTTTTGATTTGGGTTTTTTCTTTCACTTTCATTTTTCTTTCTTGTTGTTCTTTAATTTTTTTTTACAATTTTTTTTAAATTTTTTTCTTCTAATTTTAATTGTAATTTTTTTATTATTTTTTTTAATTTTTTTCTTTTTTTATTTCCTATTTTTTTCTTCTTTTGTCTTTTCATTTCTTTTCAATTTTCTTATTCCCCCTTCCTTGAATTCTGCCTGCTTACTCTCATTCTCTTTAGTGACTTCTTCCCTTCCCTTCTAATACCTTTCCTCCCAAGCATCAAATAAATTTATAGGAGTAAACAGTAACTCAGCAGTCAAACAGAACAAGAAGTAACATGAGCAACTAGAAAAAGCAAGGAAGAAAAGGAGTACAAACAATGCAGGGCAGCCTAAATATTCAGGAGGACCTAGAGTCATCAGAAAAATGGTCATATAAAGAACTCAAGGAACACCTTAGACAGATGGAATGGAAACTTAAAGAGGATACGAGACAGCAAATTCAAGCAGCGAAAGAACACATTGAGAATGAATTACGTAAACGCATAAAAGAAGAAGTTAAGCATCTTTATCAGGGGATAGAGATTATAAAAAATAATTAAACAATAATTCTAGAAATGAAGGAAACGATAAACCAAATTAAAAACTCAATTGAGAGTATCAGTAACAGAGTGTAGCAAGTAGAAGCCAGAACGTCAGATAATGAAGACAAAATATATCATCTTGAAAAGAGTCTAGCCAACTCAGAAAGGCTGGTAAAAAATCACTAGAAAAACATACAAGAGTTATGGGATAACATAAAAAAACCAAACTTACGAGTCATCGGGATAGAAGAAGGTACAGAGATTCAAACCAAGGGAATGAGTAACCTGCTGAATGAAATAATTACAGAAAACTTCCCAGAAATAAAAAAGGAAACAGATATACAAATTGAAGATGCATACAGGACACCGAGCACACAAAATCACAGTAGACCAACGCCAAGACACATTGTTATGAAGATATCCAATATACAGAACAAAGAGAAAATATTAAAAGCTACAAGAGAAAGGAGACAGATTACATTCAGGTGTAAACCAATGAGGTTCACAACGGATTTTTCATCACAGACGCTGAAAGCAAGAAGGTCATGGAAGAATGTATTTCAAACAGTGAAAGACAATGGATGCCAACCAAGAATTCTGTATCCAGCAAAATTAAGCTTCAGATACGACAACAAAATAAAAATCTTTCATGATAAACAAAAGCTAAAATAATTTGCAGCCAGAAAACCAGCATTGCAAAGCATCTTGAGCAAAACACTACACGAGGAAGAAATGAATAACAATAACCAAAGCAAACAGTGGGAAGTACCTCAGTAAGGACAGACGGTGGGGGGAAAGCTAACCATGGAGAAACAAACTAAATTTTAAAAAAAAGAGATAAATAATCAAACATGGCTGGAAGTACAAAACATACATCAATAGTAACTCTAAACGTTAATGGTTTAAACTCTCTAATAAAGCGACATAGGCTGGTAACATGGATTAAAAAAACAAATCCAACAATATGCTGCCTCCAGGAGACACATCTGATTGGAAAAGACATACACAGGCTGAAGGTGAAAGGATGGGAAAAAATATACCACGCACACAGTCCTCGTAAGCAAGCAGGGGTGGCCATCCTCATATCGAATAAAATAGACTTCAAGACTAAGTTAATCAAAAGGGATAAGGAAGGACATTATATACTGTTAAAAGGAACCATTCACCAACAAGACATAACAATTATCAATATTTATGCACCAAATAATGGTGCTGCGACATTCATAAAACAAATTCTCCTCAAGTTCAAGAATCAAATAGACCACAACACAATAATTATGGGTGACTTCAACACACCTCTCTCACCATTGGACAGACCCTCCAAACAAAAGATGAATAAAGAAACTATAGAACTCAATACTACAATCAATAACCTAGACTTAACTGACATATATAGAATATATCAAACATCATCAAATGGATATACTTCTTTCTCAGCAGCACATGGATCCTTCTCAAAAATAGACCATATATTATGCCATAGGGCAACCCTCAGTAAATATAAAGGGGTGGAGATAATACAATGCGTTTTATCTGATCATAATGGAATGAAACTGGAAATCAATGATAAAAGAAGGAAGGGAAAATCCTATATCACATGGAAAATGAACAATATGTTACTGAATGATCAATGGGTTACAGAAGACATAAAGGAGGAAATCAAAAAATTCTTAGAGATAAATGAAAATACAGACACAACATATCGGAATCTATGGGACACAATAAAAGCAGTTTTAAGAGGGAAATTCATCGCCTGGTGGTCATTCCTCAAAAAAAGAAAAAACCAACAAATATATGAGCTCACACTTCATCTCAAAGCCCTAGAAAAGGAAGAGCAAACCAACAGGAAATGTAGCAGAAGGCAAGAAATAATTAAAATCAGAGCAGAAATCAATGAAATTGAAACAAAAGAAACTATTGAAAAAATTAACAAAACTAAAAGTTGGTTCTTCAAAAAAATAAATAAGATCGACAGACCTTTAGCCATGCTAACGAAGAGAAGAAGAGAGAGAACTCAAATTACTAACATACGGGATGAAAAAGGCAATATAACAACAGATGCTACAGAAATACAGAAGACAATTAGAAATTATTTTGAAAACCCATATTCCAATAAAATAGAAGATAGTGAAGACATTGATAAATTTCTTAAGTCATATGATTTTCCCAGACTGAGTCAGGAGGATACACACAATTTGAACCGACCAATATCAATGGATGAAATTGAAGAAGCAATCAAAAGACTACCAACCAAGAAAAGCCCAGGACCAGATGGGTATACAGCAGAGTTTTACAAAACCTTTAAAGAAGAATTAATACCAATACTTTTCAAGCTATTTCAGGAAATATAAAAAGAGGGAGCTCTTCCAAATTCATTCTATGAGGCCAACATCACCCTGATTCCGAAACCAGACAAAGACACCTCAAAGAAAGAAAACTACAGACCAATATCTCTAATGAACCTAGATGTAAAAATCCTCAATAAAATTCTGGTGAATTGAATACAAAAACATATCAAAAAAATTGTGTACCATGATCAAGTAGGATTCATCCCTGGGATGCAAGGATGGTTCAATATACAAAAATCAATAAATGTTATTCACCACATCAATAGACTTAAAGATTAGAACCATATGATCATCTCGATAGATGCAGAGAAAGCATTCGACAAAGTACAGCATCCCTTTATGTTCAAAACATAGAAAAAATAGGGATAACAGGAACTTACCTTGACATTGTAAAAGCTATCTATGCTAAGCCTCAGGCTAGCATCATTCTGAATGGACAAAAGTTGAAGGCATTCCCTCTAAAATCTGGAACAAGACAGGGATGCCCTCTCTCACCACTTCTATTTAATTTAGTCCTTGAAATACTAGCCAGAGCAATTAGACAGACAAAAGAAATTAAAGGCATAAAAATAGGAAAAGAAGAACTTAAATTATCACTGTTTGCGGAAGACATGATTCTATACCTAGAAGACCCAAAAGGGTCTACAAAGAAACTACTAGAACTAATAAATGAATTCAGCAAAGTGGCAGGATATAAAATCAACACGCATAAATCAAAGGCATTTCTGTATATCAGCGACAAAACTTCTGAAACGGAAATGAGGAAAAACACTCCATTCACAATATTATCAAAAAAAATAAAATACTTGGGAATCAACCTAACAAAAGAGGTGAAAGATTTATACAATGAAAACTACAGAACCCTAAAGAGAGAAGTAGAAGAAGATCTTAGAAGATGGAAAAATATACCCTGTTCATGGATAGGCAGAACTAACATCATCAAAATGGCGATATTACCAAAAGTTCTCTATAGGTTTAATGCAATGCCAATCAAAATTCAACGGCATTGGGAGGGAAGGGGAGGGGGGATAGTAGGGGATAGGAAAGGTAGCAGAATACAACAATTACTAATAGGGCATTATGTAAAATTGTGGATGTGTAACCGACGTGATTTTGCAATCTGCATTTGGGGTAAAATTGGGAGTTCATAACCCACTTCAATCTAATGTATGAAATATGATATGTCAAGAGCTTTGTAATATTGTGAACAACCAATAAAAAAATAATAATAATAATATCAATCCAACGCAACCCCTTTGGAATAGTTCCCAACTCATTGTATGAGAAAAGCATTAACCTGATACCAAAACCAGAAAAAGACATCCTCAGAAAACTACAAGGCAATCACCCCTCATGAACATAAATAAAAATATTCTCAACAAAAACGTGAAGAATTTGTTTTAGTCAGCTTTTTTTGCCGCTGTAACCAAAAACCTGACCAGAACAATTTTAGAGGAGGAAAAGTTTATTGGGGGGCTCCCAGTTTCAGAGGTCTCAGTTCATAGACAGCAGGCTCCATTTCTTGGAGCTCAAGGAGAGGCAGAATATCATGGTGGGAGAATGTGGTGGAGGAAATCAGCTGGGAACATATAACTTCGTGTTATCCAACAAAATGTTGTTCCTTAATGTTTAATCTTGAGCAGGAGGCAATGATAAGAAAAAATTTGAGAAATTAAATAAGCTACTTAAAAGTTACACAGAAAGACTATTATCAGCCTTGTGAATTTCAAATAAACAATGTAATGGTAAATATCAGCATCCTCCAAATGCTTATGGGTTAGACAATGCAAATATTATCAGAGTTGAATGATTGGGTTATAAGAGCCTTAACCCAATCAGTGGATTAATCCTCTGATATGGATTAATTGCGTGGTAACTCTAGGCAAGTAAGGTGTAGTTAGAGGAGGGAGGTCACTGGAGGTGTGCCTTTGGGTTTCATGTTTTGTTCCTGGTGAGCAAAGCTCTCTGTCTACTTCCTGGGGACCATGTTCTGAGATGCTTTCATCTACCATCACATTTGGCCATGATGTTCTGCCTCATCTTGTGCCCAAAGCAAAATGAGTATATAATCTGTGAAATGAGACATTTTAAATCATGAGCCAAATAAACTTTTTTTCTCCTTTAATTGTTCTTGCCAGGTCTTTTGGTCACAGCAATGAAAAAGCTGGCTAAAGCATAATTATACAAATGAAAATTAATCTCCTGGAATACAATGTTAGAGAAAAAGGGCATGTGCCTATCTATACACCTGAATGATTGCAATTCACAAGCCCAGTAATAAAAATAGAGAGATAGGTAGGTAGGTAGGTAGATAGATAGATAGATAAGAAACAGGAGAGAAAGGGAATCAGCCTTTAAGACATAGATCTGTAGCCACTGTATTACAATGTTGTCGGTAAGGAAGCTTTTATTGGTGAGCATTAGCCAAATATGAATCACAAATACTTGGGATTAATCCACTGGAAATAAAACCATAAATAAGGCAATAAGTAAAGACTGTTTAATCTTAGCTATTGTTGTTTGAAGACTGATTGAGGTGGCAATAAAATAAATAACTGCTGAGTAGTTCAAGATGTAGAACTAATGGAGATATTTCTCTTACATTGTCAAAAAAAGGTTTCTTTTCTGTTCCTTGCCTCTTAACATAGCAATTTGAGTGTCTTAGGCACTGATGGGCTTCTTCACAAATACCAGGGTCATTGTATGTAGTTCTCCCTGACACTTTTCATCACACGGCCTCTAAGCATTGAGCTACTTTGATTCCTCCATCTTTTTGTGGTCTCTCTTTTCATCTAGGAATATAAGACCAAGGGCATGTCTCTGACTGTGGACAAAAATCCATCCACAGTGGATTGCAAGCTCAAAACTTAAGTCTTCGGTGTCCACCTGACAGTGGGGCAGAGTTTAAAGCAGAGGTAAATGAAAGAACCTAGACTAGACAAAGCAATTTTGAAAAGAGAATAAAGTTGCAAAACTTTACTCAGTTTCAGGGCTTACTATTATAACAGCAGTAATCAAGACAGTCTGTTTTGGCATACAGATAGACAAATCAATGAAGTAAAATGAGAGTGTAGAAACTGACTTTCAACAAAAGATTATCCTTTTTAATTCAAAGAATTCAATGGAGAGAGTCTTTTCAACAAAAAGTGCTGGAATAATTGGATATTCATATGAAATAAAATGAACCTTAATCTTTACCTCCCTTCATATTAGAAAAGAAAACACACAATGGGAACAAAAAAAAATTGAACAACTAAAATTATGAAACTCCTAAAACAGGAGAAAAATCTTGTTGTTGAACTAAGAAGAGATTTCTTCAATAGAACTTGAAAAACTTGATCCATAAAAAGAAAATTAACAAATTAGACTTAGCCAAAAGTGAAAAATTTAGCTTCTTAAAAGTTCCACCATTTAAAAAAAAAGTTTTAAAGCAAGCTTTAAAGATTTAGGTTTTTATTGGTCTAAGTCTTTCTTCATATAAAAATCTTTGCTTAGTAAAGATTCATATTATATATGGCTATGTATATTGGTCAATATTTAAATATGAGTCTAAAACAAATTCCAATGTTATTTAAATGACATTGTGTTATTCTTTTGGCTTATCTGCACCACATTCATGAGAATAAATGCAACTTATATGTATACAGATGTTGTGATATTATTCCTATGGAGTTTTTAGTTTGAGATCTCTTTCTCTCCCTTTTTAATATTTTTTTAGCTCTAAATGGACATTTTGTTTATTTCTATGTGGTGCTGAGAATCAAACCCACTGCCTCATGCATGCTAGGCAGGTACTCTACCACGGAGCCACAACCCCAGCCCAGATTTCTTTGTCCCTTGGGAATGGCCATAAGCTCCAGCCATTCCCTGATTGGGAATCTAAAAGCTTTGGCCATGGATATTTGCAGTCTGCCTTTCATGGGATACTTCTTTATCCTGGTAAACAACCTGTTGCCTCTGAGTCTGGCCCATGAGCAGGTGTCCCTCTCACAGAAAAAAAAAAATCTTTTTATTGGAAGATATCCTTGTGCCTCTTGTCTGACCTGTGTTCAGTTTATTCCTATGAAGATAACCACCTCAAGAGAATCCTGACCAGGAAATAGGTTGAAGCTTGGGTGTGTTTGTGTCTATTGTGTGAGACACAATGAGGGAGTGAAATCAAAATGCTGAAAAAAGAAATGTATTACTCACAGCCCCCAGAGAGACTAGACTCCCAAAAAGATGTCTAAAGGAAGTAGGGTGCTCAATGGGGAAGGGGTGCCTATAGGACTATGCATTTATTAAGATCCATGGGCATTATCCCTGAGTTCTTCCCTTGGAGACTGTAGATTTGCTAGTTTAAAGAAATGTTATCCCCTTCACTCCTGAAGGGCAGATTTAGTCACATGACAGATGTTAACCATTATACTCTACCATAGGCAACAGTTGTGGAGGACACTGGGTTTGGATGAGTGAGATGAGCACCAAGCAGGCTATCTGGTGAACAACCATATGGAGAGGTCTAAACTAGGCCAAGGTGACAGGATAATAATGGATTTCAAGCAGGGCATCCTCTACTCAGGAGGATGAGACAGGAGGATTGTAAGTTCAAGGCCAGACTGGGCAATTTACCCAGACCCTGTCTCAAAATAAAAAATAAAAAGGGTAAAGGATGTAGCTCAGTGATAGAGTGGCCCTGGGTTCAATTTCAAGTGCTGGGAGGAGAAAAAAGACTGAGCTTCAAATAATGTATTTCAAGTCTAACACGGAAGCTGAGGCAGCAACTAACTATATTAAACAAATTTAGTACTGTAATAATACACATATATATGAATACTCATACCTATAAATATAGCTATTGTATTTAATGTCATTCATTTCTCACTAATAACCACTTTCAGCCCTAATACAATGAAACCCTATGATGTATAACTCATGTCTTCCTATGAACCTCATGTTCCATTTTAGGTTACTTAGTTTTATGGATTTACCTGAACTTTAAGCAGTCTTACTTAGTTAGTATTCTGTAGACTTCAGCTATTCCTCAACATTGCTGTTACAAAAGATAAGAACTATTCTCAAGAGGAGGAAAAACAACAAAATGATTTTCATCTGTTGCCTTTTGTTGTTTTTTATAGTGCTATTATTGTTCTGATGATCTCTGTTCACGAATCAGGAAGTAAATATTCATCAGGTACAGAAATAGCTATGTGTAGAGAAAAGGCTGATGTGCACATCCTATGGAAGAATTCCAGTTGTTTAAAATCAGTCATTATATATTGCATCTAAAGTCTGTATATTGTTTATTATCCTAAAAACAGAATGAAAAAATATGCTCTAAACCATCAAACAGTCTAACACTTGTCCCTGTTCGAAAATTTGTTGTTTTGTTATTTAATTCTAGTAAGCTTTTCCAATCATACATTGTTTACTATGACCTGGGAATATTCCTTTAATAACTTAGCACTTAAGCCACTGAAGGATAAAAATTATGAAAGAAAAAATTGTGAAACTTCATCAAGTGAACAAAAAAGGCAGGGGACTATGTCTTGTCAAACATCCTCTTAAGGGTTATCTCTTCTTTCATTATTTTTTAAATCAACTTACAATCCTGTAAGTTGTAAAAAAAAAAAAAAAAAAAAAAAAAAAAAAAAAAGCAGGTCATGATGCAAATTATCCTGGTCCATAAAAGTATAAATTAGTTATGACCAGTGGGATGCAGTTAATTATTGTCCTAGACAGACCCATATTCACTTCAGCATTCCTTCAGCTGCCTATTTTTTGTGATACTTTAAATTCTCCTTTGAAACCACTGTAATATGCAAATGGTTCCCTCTTCATAAGTTAAACAAAGTTCTTGGCACATGTTCGTGTTTTATCTATATGTGACTCATGATTTTGTTTTAAAATTATCCTTTAATGCTATAATAGATGGGAGAGTATAACAATAGGGAAAGTACTCTATTTTGGATTAAAATAACTTTGGCTTACTGACATGGCTCCCCAGTAGCTGAGCTGCACAGCCAGCCCACTAATCCCCGCCAATTAGCAGCCAGTCCACTAATCTCCCCTGGAGCCCACCATGCCAGTGTGGGCCTGAGGTGCAATAAGCCAGGAATGAGGCAAGCCAGACCTGTCACAACTAGGCTCAGTGCAGGCACCCATTCCAAACAGCACTGAAGCCCCAAACTCCAGCATCCACCTTTCAGCAACCTCAATTTTCCAGTGAGAGGCAGGAAAACAGAAGTGGGACAGACCCTAATGGAAACTGCAGGGCTAAGCAATAGAGTTGGCACTTTTCCAAACCCCGATTAGCAAAAATTTGGACGAGTAAGTTTGACCCAAGTCTAGTGGCAATCTGCTCTCAGGTCCCCTCTCACCCTACAAGAGTTCTCTTTTCTTCCCCCTTGAATAAATCCTACTCCTTTCTCTCTTGCCTTCCATTGCCTGTGAATTTCATTCTTTTGGATTTATGAGATAAGAACATAGAAAGAAGTAGCCGAACCTAAAAAGAAGTCGGCAGTGAATTGCTATGACATTGGAGGGCACGACCCACCATTAAGAGCTACAACACGCACTTCATAGCACTAGAGAAGAATTCAGCTTTGTCAGCTGCAACCCTCAGAGTTATGCTGGCAGGCATTCCCTGCCTTGACGATCTGCTAACACTCAAATGGGCTTCCTCAGCTGCAGAGACCTAGAGCTGAAACAGACCCCACCCTCCTGCAGAAGCAGAGAACTGAGTCTCATCACTATGCTACCCTGAGGAGTTCTATACACAGAAGATCAAACCACAAAACACAGGACAATTTGGAAGAAAGACACACATGAAAGTGGAAGTGCTTCTTTACTGGTCTATCTCTGTGAGAGTTAGTTCCCCTTTGGCTATTAAAGATACAATCACCCATCTGAGGACATTATTATGCGGGTTGACCAATCAGCATAAAGAACCTAAAACAATACTTGACACCAAACAGGGCTCAAAATTTTAGTCACCTTTACCTTATAAGGGGTCAAAACATGAAATAAATGTTTTGATTTGTTTTAGATATCCTAACACCCAACAGAGAGAAATACTTCTTGATTGGAAGAACACCAACTTTTAAAAAGTTTATCGAAAGTACTAACACTGATGGCTTTTTATTTTTTAATAGACAAAATGTATTCAGCACTGGAGGCCATGGTCTGTGCTGAGAGCTCTAAGAGCGTCTCTAGTTATCTTCTCATAATAAACTTACAGGGTAATCTCCTCATAAGGACTTTTAAATAGCAGCCTCATTTTATAGATGAAGAAACCAACAAAATGAGTTCCAGAAAATGAAATGTGGTTTCAATACTTAAGTTCAAACCTTGAAAATGGTGTATTTGTTTTGTGTCACTGGAAAGTTAAGAGGTAAACTATTTTTAAAAGAATCATATAAAAAACTACCCCTATTCTGGCTGGGAGTGGCACACGCCTTCAATCCTAGCAGCTTGGGAGGCCGATACAGAAGGATCGTGAGTTCAAAGCCAGCCTCAGCAATTTAGCATGGCCTTAAGCAACTCAGTGAGACTTTGTCTCTAAATAAAATACAAAATAGGGCTGGGGATGTGGCTCAGTGGTCGAGTGCCCCCGAGTTCAATCCCCTGTACCTCCCACCCTGGGGGGGGGGGAACAACAACAACAAAACTACTCTTACTCACTGAGATAATCACTCATTAACTTAGCTTCAACTTGGGTTAGGTGTTTCATTAAATGTCCCCTACCCTCTCCAAATTGGGTTTTCCTTGAGATCAACTCTTATAAATCATTTTTCATTTCAACCCTCTACTTCTGAACTTCAACTCCTTGCAGCTAATGTTGACAGTACTCCCTTGGACCACAAAAGCGTCCTTCTGAGGGTGCCTGAACATTGCACAGTGCATTGCGCCGCCGCCATCTGGTGGACATAAACAAAATTTCACCATGCCACACTGGGACCAGAAACCCTGAACTCAGGTATACATTCATGCCGTGGTATCTGCA
Organism: Spermophilus citellus; assembly: GCF_964194105.1. Taxonomy (NCBI): domain Eukaryota; kingdom Metazoa; phylum Chordata; class Mammalia; order Rodentia; family Sciuridae; genus Spermophilus; species Spermophilus citellus. The sequence goes on along the minus strand of NC_138194.1, from coordinate 28,204,422 downwards.
GGAGATTGGTTTATCAGGATGTAACTCCACTGGAAGTTGAGGAGCATTGTATTCCTCTGGGTACAAGAAGGTGGACTCCGAGTTGGGGTTGTGGTTCAGTGGTAGAGTGCTTGCCTAGCATGTGTGAGGCACTGGGTTTGATTCTCAGCACCACAATCAATAAATAAATAAAATTTTAAAATTAATCAACAATGAATAAAAATGTTTTTGAAAAAAGAAGCTGGACTCCATTTCTTAGCCATTCAGGTATTTTACTCTAAAGTGAAAGGGAGGTTTATATAAAATTCTTAAATTCCCTCTGAAGCTTCACTTACATGCTAAATTTCATGTACAAAAGTTTTTTAGGGGGGACCCAACATGGCGGCCAGTGAGGAGGCAGCACTTTCAATGCCTCCGCGGTGACGGGATCAGAGAGACTCATCAATACACCTACATGCGTCCTGCTGAGAAACTTCTAGCAAATTTCCGCTGAAAGGAGAACTGCCGGGAACTAGTAAGTTTAATTGGAGGTGTCACCTTGTCCCAGACAACTGAATCTCGGCAACACAGAGCAGGGGCACAGTCCCGCCGGCCGCCGCCAAATGGCTGCAGCCCACACGTTGCAGTGAACATAGGAGCGGGCGCTGACCGCCTGAGCCCCCACCGGCCCGGCTCTGAGAACCACCGCTGGCCGCTGCCCACACGTTGCAGTGAACTTAGGAAGGGCGCCACCTGCCTGGGCCCACACCGGCCCGGCTCTGTGAACCGCAGCCGGCAGCCGCCGGACAGCCACTGCCCACACGTTGCAGCGAACGTGGGAGCAGGCGCTGCCTGCCTGGGCCCCCACTGGCCCGGCGCTGTGAGCCGCGGCCCACACGTTGCAGCGAACTTGGGAGTGGGCGCTGCCTGCCTGGGCCCACACCGGCCCAGTTCTGTGAACTGCCGCCGGCCGCTGCCCACACATAGCAGCAAACTTAGGAATGGGCGCTGCCAGCCTGGGCCCACGCCGGCCCGGCTCTGTGAACCGCTGCGGGCCACCACCAGACGGCCGCGGCCCACACATTGCAGCGAGCTCAGGAGTGGGCGCTGCCTGCCTGGGCCCACGCCGGCTCGGCTCTGAGAACCACCGCTGGCCACCACCCACACGTTGCAGCGAACTTAGGAACGGGCGCTGCCTGCCTGGGCCCACGCCAGCCCAGCACTGTGAACCACCGCCGGCCGCCGCCGGACGGCCGCGGCCCACACATTGCAGCGAGCTTAGGAGCAGGAACTGCCTGCCTGGGCCCCCGCCGGCCCGGCTCTGTGAACCGCCGCCGGCCGCTGCCCACATGTTACAGCGATCTTAGGAGCGGGCGCTGCCTGCCTGGGCCCACGCCGGCCTGGCTCTGTGAACCGCCGCCGGCCGCTGCCCACACGTTGCAGCGAGCTTAGGAGCGGGCGCTGCCTGCCTGGGCCCACGCCGGCCTGGCTCTGTGAACCGCCGCCAGCCGCTGCCCGTACGTTGCAGAAAGCTTAGGAGCGGGCGCTGACTGCCTGGGCCCACGCCGGCCCGGCTCTGTGAACCACCGCCGGCTGCTGCCCACACATTGCAGCGAGCTTAGGAGTGGGCGCTGCCTGCCTGGGCCCCCGCTGGCCCGGCTCTGTGAGCGGCCGTCAGCTGCCGCCAAATGCCTGCTGCCCACAAGTTGCAGCGAAATTGGGGACAGGCGCTGCCTGCCTGGGCCCCCGCGGGCCCGGCTCTGTGAACTGCCTCTGGCGGTTTGGAGCTGCAAACGACCACCCCCCACCTGCCAGCCCGGCGCTGCAAACGACCCCCGACCGGCTCTGCAAAAGGCCCCACCCACACGGCGAACAGCAGGAGTGCAGACCCGCCCAGTCCGGGAGGAAGAACTGCTACACAGGGATTGACTCCCACCTACTGAGAGGAGAAACTTGGCCCGGTGGGCATAGCTCCATCTACTGGAAGAACAGTTAATCGAACTCTAGGACTGCATTTATAATTTTTTTTTCTTTTTTGCTGTCTTTTTAAATGTTTTTTTTAATCCATTTTATTTTATTTTATTTTATTCTAGTTTTTAATTTCATTTTTCATTTCTATTATTATTATTTTTCTTTAAATTCTTTTTAAATTTCTATTTTTTTCTCTTTCCTTCTTTTCTTCTGTCTTTACATTTCTTTTCAATTTTCTAATTCCCCCTTCCTTGAATTCTACCTGCTTACTCTCATTCTCTTTAGTGACTTCCTCCCTTCCCTTCTAATACCTTTCCTCCCAAGCATCAAATAAATTTATAGGAGTAAACAGTAACTCAGCAGTCAAACAGAACAAGAAGTAACATGAGCAACTTGAAAAAGCAAGGAAGAAAAGGAGTGCAAACAATGCAGGGCAGCCTAAATATTCAGGAGGACCTAGAGTCATCAGAAAAATGGTCATATAAAGAACTCAAGGAACACCTTAGACAGATGGAACGGAACCTTAAAGAGGATACGAGACAGCAAATTCAAGCAGCGAAAGAACACATTGAGAATGAATTACATAAACGGATAAAAGAAGAAGTTAAGCATCTTTATCAGGAGATAGAGATTATAAAAAAGAATCAAACAATAATCTTAGAAATGAAGGAAATTATAAACCAAATTAAAAACTCAAACGAGAGTATCACTAATAGAGTGGAGCAAGTAGAAGCCAAAACGTCAGATAATGAAGACAAAATATATCATCTTGAAAAGAGTCTAGCCAACTAAGATAGGCTGGTTAAAAATCACGAGAGAAACATCCAAGAGATATGTGATAACAATAAAAAAAACAAATTTAAGAGTCATCGGGATAGAGGAAGGGATAGAGATTCAAACCAAGGGAATGAGTAACCTGCTGAATGAAATAATTACAGAAAACTTCCCAGAAATAAAAAAGGAAACAGATATACAAATTGTAGATACATACAGGACACCGAGCATACAAAATCACAGTAGACCAACGCCAAGACACATTGTTATGAAGATATCCAATATACAGAACAAAGAGAAAATATTAAAAGCTACAAGAGAAAGGAGACAGATTACATTCAGGGGTAAACCAAAAAGGTTAACAATGGATGTTTCATCACAGACGCTGAAAGCGAGAAGATCCTGGAACAATGTATTTCAAACACTGAAAGACGATGGATGCCAACCAAGAATTCTGTATCCAGCAAAATTAAGCTTCAGGTACGACAACGAAATAAAAAACTTTCATGATAAACAAAAGCTAAGGGCTGGGGATGTGGCTCAAGCAGTAGCGCGCTAGCCTGGCATGCGTGCGGCCCGGGTTCGATCCTTGGCACCACATACCAACAAAGATGTTGTGTCCGCCGAGAACTAAAAAATAATAAATATTAAAAAATTTTTTTAAAAAAAGCTAAAATAATTTGCAGCCAGAAAACCAGCATTGCAAAGCATCTTGAGCAAAACACTACACGAGGAAGAAATGAATAACAATAACCAAAGCAAACAGTAGGAAGTACCTCAGTAAGGACAGACCATGGGGGGGGAAGCTAACCATGGAGAAACAAACTAAATTAAAAAAAAAGAGAGATAAATAATCAAACATGGCTGGAAGTACAAAACATACATCAATAGTAACTCTAAACGTTAATGGTTTAAACTCTCCAATAAAGCGACATAGGCTGGTAACATGGATTAAAAAAACAAATCCAACAATATGCTGCCTCCAGGAGACACATCTGATTGGAAAAGACATACACAGGCTCAAGGTAAAAGGTTGGGAAAAAATATACCACGCACACGGTCCTCGCAAGCAAGTAGCAGTGGCCATCCTCATATCGAATAAAATCGACTTCAAGACTAAATTAATCCAAAGGGATAAGGAAGGACATTATATACTGTTAAAAGGAACCATTCACCAACAAGACATAACAATTATCAATATTTACGCACCAAATAATGGTGCTGCGACATTCATAAAACAAATTCTCCTCAAGTTCAAGAATCAAATAGACCACAACACAATAATTATGGGTGACTTCAACACACCTCTCTCACCATTGGACAGACCCTCCAAACAAAAGTTGAATAAAGAAACTATAGAACTCAATATCACAATCAATAACCTAGACGTAACTGACATATATAGAATATATCAACCATCTTCAAGTGGATATACGTTTTTCTCAGCAGCACATGGATCCTTCTCAAAAATAGACCATATATTATGCCATAGGGCAGCCCTTAGTAAATATAAAGGGGTGTAGATAATACCATGCAATTTATCCGATCATAGTGGAATGAAACTGGAAATCAATGATTAAAAGAAGGAAGGGAAAATCCTATATCACATGGAAAATGAACAATATGTTACTGAATGATCAGAGGGTTACAGAAGACATAAAGGAGGAAATCAAAAAATTCTTAGAGATAAATGAAAATACAGACACAACATATCGAAATCTATGGGACACAATGAAAGCAGTTTTAAGAGGGAAATTCATTGCCTGGAGGTCATTCATCAAAAAAAAAGAAAAACCAACAAATAAATGAGCTCACACTTCATCTCAAAGCCCTAGAAAAGGAAGAACAAAACAACAACAAATACAGCAGAAGGCAAGAAATAATTAAAATCAGAGCAGAAATCAACGAAATTGAAACAAAAGAAACTATTGAAAAAATTAACAAAACTAAAAGTTGGTTCTTTGAAAAAATAAATAAGATCGACAAACCCTTAGCCATGCTAATGAAGAGAAGAAGAGAGAGAACTCAAATCACTAACATACGGGATGAAAAAGGCAACATCACAACAGATGCTACAGAAATACAGAAGACAATTAGAAATTATTTTGAAAACCTATATTCCTATAAATTAGAGGATAGTGAAGACACCGATAAATTTCTTAAGACATATGATTTGCCCAGACTGAGTCAGGAGGATACACACAATTTGAACAGACCAACATCAATGGATGAAATTGAAGAAGCAATGAAAAGACTACCAACCAAGAAAAGCCCAGGACCGGATGGGTATACAGCGGAGTTTTACAAAACCTTTAAAGAAGAATTAATACCAATACTTTTCAAGTTATTTCAGGAAATACAAAAAGAGGGAGCCCTTCCAAACTCATTCTATGAGGCCAACATAACCCTGATTCCGAAACCAGACAAAGACACTTCAAAGAAAGAAAACTACAGACCAATATCTCTAATGAACCTAGATGCAAAAATCCTCAATAAAATACTGGCGAATCGGATACAAAGGCACATTAAAAAAATTGTGCACCATGATCAAGTAGGATTCATCCCTGGGATGCAAGGATGGTTCAATATACGGAAATCAATAAATGTTATCCACCACATCAATAGACTTAAAGATAAGAACCATATGATCATCTCAATAGACGCAGAAAAAGCATTTGATAAAGTACAGCATCCCTTTATGTTCAAAACATTAGAAAAACTAGGGATAATAGGAACTTACCTCAACATTGTAAAAGCTATCTATGCTAAGCCTCAGGCTAGCATCATTCTGAATGGAGAAAAATTGAAGGCATTCCCTCTAAAATCTGGAACAAGACAGGGATGCCCCCTATCACCACTTCTATTCAATATAGTTCTCGAAACACTGGCCAGAGCAATTAGACAGATGAAAGAAATTAAAGGCATAAAAATAGGAAAAGAAGAACTTAAATTATCACTATTTGCAGATGACATGATTTTATACCTAGCAGACCCAAAAGGGTCTACAAAGAAACTATTAGAGCTAATAAATGAATTCAGCAAAGTGGCAGGATATAAAATCAACACGCATAAATCAAATGCATTCCTGTATATCAGCGACAAATCCTCTGAAACGGAAATGAGGACAACTACTCCATTCACAATATCCCCCCAAAAAATAAAATACTTGGGAATCAACCTAACAAAAGAGGTGAAAGACTTATACAATGAAAACTACAGAACCCTAAAGAGAGATATAGAAGAAGACTTTAGAAGATGGAAAAATATACCCTGTTCATGGATAGGCAGAACTAACATCATCAAAATGGCAATATTACCAAAAGTTCTCTATAAGTTCAATGCAATGCCAATCAAAATCCCAACAGCATTTCTTGTAGAAATAGATAAAACAATCATGAAATTTATATGGAATAATAAAATACCCAGAATAGCAAAAACAATACTAAGCAGGAAGTGTGAATCAGGTGGTATAGCAATACCAGACTTCAAATTATACTACAGAGCAATAGTAACAAAAACAGCATGGTACTGGTACCAAAACAGGCAGGTGGACCAATGGTACAGAATAGAGGACACAGTAACCAATCCACAAAGTTACAACTATCTTATATTTGATAAAGGGGCTAAAAGCATGCAATGGAGGAAGGACAGCATCTTCAACAAATGGTGTTGGGAAAACTGGAAATCCATATGCAACAAAATGAAACTGAATCCCTTTCTCTCGCCATGCACAAAAGTTAACTCAAAATGGATCAAGGAGCTTGATATTAAATCAGAGACACGGCGTCTGATAGAAGAAAAAGTTGGCTATGATCTACATACTGTGGGGTCGGGCTCCAAATTCCTCAATAGGACACCCATAGCACAAGAGTTAACAACCAGAATCAACAAATGGGACTTACTCAAACTAAAAAGTTTTTTCTCAGCAAAAGAAACAATAAGAGAGGTAAACAGGGAGCCTACATCCTGGGAACAAATTTTTACCCCACACACTTCAGATAGAGCCCTAATATCCAGAGTATACAAAGAACTCAAAAAATTAGACAATAAGATAACAAATAACCCAATCAACAAATGGGCCAAGGACCTGAACAGACACTTCTCAGAGAAGGACATACAATCAATCAACAAGTACATGAAAAAATGCTCACCATCACTAGCAGTCAGAGAAATGCAAATCAAAACCACCCTAAGATACCATCTCACTCCAGTAAGATTGGCAGCCATTATGAAGTCCAACAACAACAAGTGCTGGCGAGGATGTGGGGAAAAGGGTACACTTGTTCATTGTTGGTGGGACTGCAAATTGGTGCAGCCAATTTGGAAAGCAGTATGGAGATTTCTTGGAAATCTGGGAATGGAACCACCATTTGACCCAGCTATTCCCCTTCTCGGTCTATTCCCTAAAGACCTAATAAGAGCATGCTACAGGGACACTGCTACATCGATGTTCATAGCAGCACAATTCACGATAGCAAGATTGTGGAACCAACCTAGATGCCCTTCAATAGATGAATGGATAAAAAAATGTGGCATTTATACACAATGGAGTATTACTCTGCATTAAAAAATGACAAATCATAGAATTTGGAGGGAAATGGATGGCATTAGAGCAGATTATGCTAAGTGAAGCTAGCCAATCCTTAAAAAACAAATGCCAAATGACTTCTTTGATATAAGGGGAATAACCAAGGACAGGGTAGGGACGTAGAGCTTGAGAAAAAGATTAACATTAAACAGGGATGAGAGGTGGGAGGGAAAGGGAGAGAGAAGGGAAATTGCATGGAAATGGAAGGTGATCCTCAGGGTTATACAAAATTACATATAAGAGGAAATGAGGGTTAAGAGAAGAATAATACAAGTGGAAGAAATGATTTACAGTAGAGGGGGTAGAGAGAGAAGAGGGGAGGGGAGGGGAGGGGAGGGGAGGGGAGGGGAGGGGGGATAGTAGAGAATAGGATAGACAGCAGAATACATCAGACACTAGAATGGCAATGTGTAAATCAATGGAAGTGTAACTGATGTGATTCAGCAATCTGTATACGGGGTAAAAATGGGAGTTCATAACCCACTTGAACCAAACTGTGAAATATGATATATTAAGAACTATGTAATGTTTTGAACGACCAACAATAAAAATAAATAAATAAAACAAAAAAAAGAACTTAAATTATCACTATTTGTGGAAGACATGATTCTACACCTAGAAGACCCAAAAGGGTCTACAAAAAAACTACTAGAACTAATAAATGAATTCAGCAAAGTGGCAGGATATAAAATCAACACGCATAAATCAAAGGCATTTCTGTATATCAGTGAAAAAACTTCTGAAACAGAAATGAGGAAAAACACTCCATTCACAATATCCTCAAAAAAAATAAAATACTTGGGAATCAACCTAACAAAAGAGGTGAAAGATTTATACAATGAAAACTACAGAACCCTAAAAAGAGAAGTAGAAGAAGATCTTACAAGATGGAAAAATATACACTGTTCATTCATAGGCAGAACTAACATCATCAAAATGGCGATATTACCAAAAGTTCTCTACAGGTTTAATGCGATGCCAATCAAAATCCCAACGGCATTTCTTGTAGAAATAGATAAAGCAATCATGAAATTCATATGGAAAAATAAAAGACCCAGAATAGCAAAAGCAATTTTAAGCAGGAAGTGTGAATCAGACGGTATAGCGATACCAGATTTCAAACTATATTACAGAGCAATAGTAACAAAAACAGCATGGTACTGGTACCAAAACAGGCAGGTGGACCAATGGTACAGAATAGAGGACACAGAGACTAATCCACAAAGTAACAACTATCTTATATTTGATAAAGGAGCTAAAAGCATGCAATGGAGGAAGGATAGCATCTTCAACAAATGGTGTTGGGAATCCATATGCAACAAAATGAAACTGAATCCCCTCCTCTCGCCATGCACAAAAGTTAACTCAAAGTGGATCAAGGATCTAGATATCAAATCAGAGACTCTGCATCTGATAGAAGAAAAAGTTGGCTCCGATCTACATATTGTGGGGTCGGGCTCCAAATTCCTTAATAGGACACCCATAGCACAAGAGTTAATAACAAGAATCAACAAATGGGACTTACTTAAACTGAAAAGTTTTTTCTCAGCAAGAGAAACAATAAGAGAGGTAAATAGGGAGCCTACATCATGGGAACAAATTTTTACTCCTCACACTTCAGATAGAGCCCTAATATCCAGAGTATACAAAGAACTCAAAAAATTAGACAATAAAATAACAAATAACCCAATCAACAAATGGGCCAAGGACCTGAACAGACACTTCTCAGAGGAGGATATACAATCAATCAACAAGTACATGAAAAAATGCTCACCATCTCTAGCAGTCAGAGAAATGCAAATCAAAACCACCCTAAGATACCATCTCACTCCAGTAAGATTGGCAGCCATTATGAAGTCAAACAACAACAAGTGCTGGCGAGGATGTGGGGGAAAGGGTACACTTGTACATTGCTGGTGGGACTGCAAACTGGTTCGGCCACTTTGGAAAGCAGTATGGAGATTCCTGGGAAAGCTGGGAATGGAACTACCATTTGACCCAGCTATTGCCCTTCTCGGACTATTCCCTGAAGACCTTAAAAGTGCGTACTACAGGGATACTGCCACATCGATGTTCATAGCAGCACAATTCACAATTGCTAGACTGTGAAACCAACCCAGATGTCCTTCAATAGATGAATGGATAAAAAAAATGTGGCATTTATACATCATGGAGTATTATGCAGCACCAAAAAATGACAAAATCATGGAATTTGCAGGGAAATGGATAGCACTACAGCAGATTATGCTTAGTGAAGCTAGCCAATCCCTAAAAAACAAATACCAAATGTCTTCTTTGATATAATGAGAGCAACTATGAACAGAGCAGGGAGGAAGAGCAGGAAGAAAAGATTAACATTAAACAGAGACATGAGGTGGGAGGGAAAGGGAGAGAAAAGGAAAATTGCATGGAAATGGAGGGAGACCCTCATTGTTATACAAAATTACATATAAGAGGTTGTGAGGGGAATGGAAAAATAAACAAGGAAAGAAATGAATTACAGTAGATGGGGTAGAGAGAGAAGATGGGAGGGGAGGGGAGGGAGTATAGTAGAGGATAGGAAAGGGAACAGAATACAACAGTTACTAATAGGGCATTGTGTAAAAATGTGGATGTGTAACCAATGTGATTCTGCAATCTGTATTTGGGGTAAAAATGGGAGTTCATAACCCACTTGAATCTAATGTATGAAATATGATATGTCAAGAGTTTGTAATGTTTTGAACAACCAATAAAAAAATCAAAAAGAAACCCCAAAGACAAAAAAAATAAAGATATTGTGTCCAACTCCAACTAAAAAATAATTTTTTAAAGAAGGTATCACTTCATGTAGAAAAAGCATACTCTATGTAGAGGTAGTCTTTAGCTGGCAAAGTAGCAATTCACAAATTTTTTATGGATTTATGACTCATGCTGAACTGATACAAAAGTAATTATTGATGTAATTAATTATTTTTCATCCCTCAAAACCAAATTTGTTATTTTAGCACCTCTATGTGTTGCTCCAAGAACATTAGTAAACATTCTACTCTAAGTCCATTCTAGACAACAGGCACATATTTCCAAGTCCTGTAAGACTTGTTATACCATCCTAGAACCATGGAGTGGAAGGATTCTCAAAAGGTTTCCTGATTAACACCCAGGCAACATAGTACAATTACGCAAAATAATTTATGGTCTATAATCTAGTCAAGCTTATTTATACTTCTGGGAAGCAATATGTTTTTATTTCTATAAAATTAATATTTCATTAAAGCAGGAAAAGACACAAAGAAATCTGTCAAATTCTTCACGGCAATTCTCTTTCCAGAAGAGAATGTTGAAGTCACCATTCTTTTCTTTTCCAGATTAAATCATTCCAGCTCCTTTAATTTTCCTTCCCAGAGAATGTCTTAAGATTTTTGTCTCCACTTTTTCTGATCCCTTCATATTTTTTGGCTTTTAATACTATTTAAAAGATTATAATTTCTAGGAAAAGTACTTTCTAGTACTTTTAGTACTTTCTAGTACTTTCTAGCAGCTTAGTGGTAGAGCACCTTTTTTCAGTGTGAAAATGGTGAATCGTGTCCCATAGACATAGATGTTCTGAGGGTCCAGGACTCAACATATTTGGCACAAGAACTAGGACATTGTGATGAAGGTCTTTTAATTATACATTTTATCAGATCAGTAGTTAAAATTAATAAATGAAGCACTTTAAGTCTATGTCTATTCCATTTATTTAAGACTATATTCAATAAACATGTTATATAAAGCCAACAATATAAAAAGACATAATTCTTGTCCTAGGCATATTTTTGATGCCCTAGACAAAAATTCATGTATACAAGAAATCACAAGTTCAGAACAAAACCACATAAAATCTGTAAATGTTGAAAAAAAACAAAAGAACAGAGTAATAATAAAAGTCAAATCAGTTCATCCAAGGGTAAGATTTCTATGGTAAGCTCATTTTTAAAGTGTAGGAAATTTACTTAGAGGTCATCTATATGTCTATCCCAATGTTCCATCTTATTTTGGAAAAAAAATAATTACAAAGAAAGATGGTGCTGATATTACAAATTATAAATCATCTTGCCTATTACTGCTTTCAAGATCAATTAAATTTAATTGGTTTTCCTCTTCCCAAATGAGAAGATTTTCACCCTCAAAAATATAATGTATTTTTAATATATTTCTATTAATAACATTTAAGGATGTCTCAACTTGGCAAATATCTAGCAGGCAGGTTTGACAAAGCATTTCAAAGAAGAAACAACAGTTGACATTTTCCCTTACTACTTGGTTGAGATTTGTTCTTGAGTTCTGAAATCTGTCATTTAATAAGTTGTTATTCTCATCAACTGTCTTAAAAACACCATTTGTCCAGTTGCTGGGGTTTTGTTTTTCTGAATTCCCGTCACCCACAACTAACAATGATTTGTGCAAGAAATTTACACAAAACCTTTTCTTTAAATATAATTGAAATTTCTTTAAATTGCTTTCTTCCTCTAAGCCCAAGAACTTAATTCTTTTTGGTTTCCTTCTTTTATCCATCAAGTCAAACATTTTATTGAAATAAAGTCTATCAAATGGATCGTCAATAGCGTTATCAACAAATTCTTTTCTCCTAATTGAATGATTATCCTGATTCTTGAATGTGTTTTTGTTTGACGGTGGCCAATAGGGGTATATTTTCATCCCTAAATGGAAACCCCAGGAATTTTCAATATCAGAATCTTTGCGATAAGCAAATCCTCGATCTTCCTCATTTAAAGGTTGGATGATGACAGTTAGTATGGGGCAGTGTTGACCACAAAGAGCGTAGAGTTTATCCAAAGAGTCACCTTCCTGAAGTGTACTGTGAGTTACAGAACTGCCAGGTAATGGTTGGGTTTTAATGATCTCATCAGAGACAGGGTGAACTTTGTTACTAGAAGATGTAAAGGCATGAGTGACTGCCGTGCATACTCTTTCTGATTGACGATTACCCTTCTCTTCTGTGCGATCTGGTCGTCTCTCCTTGGCACAGGTGTTATTCTCAACATCTGCAAAATCCTCACCGAAGGGTTCAGAGTCGCTCCCATGAGGCAAGTTAAAGTAATTGCATCTCAGTTCAAGAGGTTGAGTGAGCTCCTCCAACTCTGAAGAGGATAATTCAGTCATGTTTGGGCCTGGGATCAAATTTCCAAAATGTGAATATGGCACCTCGTTGCTGTTATGATCAAGGAGGGTATCGACTGATGTAGTGTCTGCATTGCCGTACATGCCAGGATTTTCAGATGACACCCTTAGCAGATGATTTTCTTTCAAAAGCCACTTGCCTTTGTCAATCAGTTTTCCTTCCTCTTTGTCTCTGAGGACCCTGTTAGGATCATTTTGTTTTATAGTACCATGGTCTGCCATGTCGACCTGGTGATAACTGTCCCCCACACCATTGGCATCACGTTGACCTTGTCTTTCCTCCTGGAATTCCTGCAACATCGGGGATCTACTGGACACCTGTTCAGAGAAGCCAAATGACTGACCTTCAGAAACACAAGAATTTGCTTTCTTTGCACACTGAAACTCCACAGAATTGTAAGGAGAAACTTGAGATCTGTGTAAAGACCCTGGAAAAAAAGATGGTTTCATACTCTCTGCCTTCCCATAAAGTTTTTCTATGGCCCTTTTAACAAACCCTTTATTATATTCTTTCTCTTGGGCAGCGTCATCACTGTCATTGTGGTCCTCGCTGGATGTTTTATGTGGCTGCTCGCTTTCGCTGTCTGGCCTATAGTCTGACCAGTCAGAAGTTGCCGGGCTTTTGAAGCATTTTTTAAAATCCAGAGAGGACTCTGAATAACTTCCAGCTTCTATGCGTCTCACCATCATTTTAGCTCTCCTCTTAGCATCTCCTTCACTAATCTCTTTTTCAGTATTTTGCTTAGAATCATAACAAAACACCAAAGATGGGGGTGTCACCTGCCTCGTATTGGTGGTCTCAGAAATCACATCATTCCTTCTTTCTTCTTCTCTAATATTCCTACTAGACATGTGGATGGATTGCAAATTTCCACCAGCCTCTATCTCTTTTTGGATGGATTCTCCAGTGGTTTGCTCTTCTGCATTTACCTTGGTATTAAAGATACCAGCGTCTTGGTTTTCTAATTCTTCAAATGACTCCAGTTCAGAGATATTATTTCCTTCACTTGATGTCATGCTGTTGGTGACTGAACCTGGTTCTTCAGAAGTTCTTGAGTCTTCCTTATCAAAGGAAGTGTAGGTATTTTTATCCTGAAATTTCTTTAGTGAACAATTTTCAAATTCATCTGAAGAACTCTGTTGCTTATCAAACTCTAGATCAGTTTTACTCGAGGAAAGGCCACAAGGGCTTAAATTACTGACATCCCGAAGTGACGCTGATGTATTAAAGCCACTTTTATACTCAGAGTCTGCCAAAACATGTAGGTCTTTCTCAACTTCATCAACTCTTCCCAACTCTTCGCTTAATTCCAATGAATCAATATATTTGTTTTCTTGGGAGTCTAAAATGTCAATAGTATTGAAGACTCTGGTGGGAATGTGGGTCTCATCAGTTGAGCAAGCTGCCTCATAGATATTTTCCTCTTCAGCATAAGCTTCCTGGGGAAACTCAGCATCAGGAAGCGCACAAATCTGTCCTAGGAAACAAGGTTTACTCAAGGAGGTCTGATCCCCAACACCACCATCACTAGGGGAAACAGCTTCGCTGGGGTGACATATTTCTGCAGGAGGGTAAGTGTCATCCACAGTGCATACTGCACACAGAGAGCAAGTCGTTTCTGGAACACAGACCTCAGAATCACAGACCTTATTGGTAGAACCCTGAAAATCTCTCTCCAAAGAGATTTTCAGGGTTCTTTCATTTCCACTGCAGTCAGAAACTCTCTGAATGTTGGCTGTGATACAATTTGCAGACAGACCTACCGGAACCCTACCCGGTTCTTCCTCGCTGGGCCCAGGGCAACGTTTGGTTGCTTCCACTAAATTGGCAACCGCAGCCTTCAACTCATCAGCTTCCTCTGTGACAGCAACGTGCTTTAGAACTTCCAGCAGGGCAAGTGTCTCTGAAGATCTGCTGGTAATCTTGTGAGCATCACCTTGACAGAAGCTAGTGATACCTCCCTTTAGGTTTAGCACCAACAGCCAAGCTAGAAGAAGATTAGTGGATGAATTACACAGGGAAGAAGGGAAAGAAACATCTGCAAGTGAACCTGGCATCTGAACAACTCCATTCTGAGGCTTGTGGACACCCGCAGCTGGAGCTTGAAATTGGCGAAGCAATAGGACTGATAAGAGGTCTTTGGGAGTACTCTCTTCCATAGGATCTACTTGGATGGCAACCTCTACACTTTGTGCTTTCTTAGCTAGGTTTATTCCCTGGCAAACAAGGCTCATTTCTGGTCCTGACTTTTCAGCAGATATCTGGCTTTTAGTCTTAGAGTCATTGACAGCTGGTTGTGACAATGTACCATATTCGTGCAGTGAAACCAAGTGGGCGCCATTCACAGATCCAACCTGACTCTCATCAAGATCTTTAGGTTCTTCACCGTCATCTTTGGCAATAGATGCCTCTTTACAGAGATTATCTCCTGTCAAAGTGGCATTTTTAGTCATGTGCTTACTACTTTGCAGGACAAAATCATTTCCTTTTGCAATATTTGTGTGGGGATGATTTCCTGGAGAACCGCCATGATTATAATTTACCACTCTCCTTTCATTTTTGCATAGTGGAGCTGACATTCTAGGTTCTAAAGTTGGATATGGATTTATGTTCTGCAACCATCTCTGTATATAATTATGAACCGAATTATGGGCAATATCCTCAAGGAAATCAGCTTTTTTCAAAGAAGCTAAAGAATTGGTCCTAGCTCTAGCATGGTGCTTATTTACAATAGCACCTGATTTCAATTTAACCCCTTTCCGTTTGGGGGGGCTTTTTGAAATTATGTGTGAATCATTAATTTTTGGAAATAAACTCTTTTTGGCCATTCCTCTCAAATTCTCAGATGCTATTTCTGCTTGAGACTCCGGATCACAAAAAACTTTTGATGTTTGTTCAGTGTGATTAAACACATGAAATGAACTTTGATTTTTTAAAGTGCTTTTGTAATATTTAGATTCGTTATGGGCTAGTACTTTATCTCCCTGACCAATTTCTCTTTTTTGGGGTGTTCCTAAACTTGATCTCTTTAGTAGCCTGGATTTTCTTTTGATTAAAAGTCCTTGAACCTTAGGGTTTTGAATAGTATTTAATTTATTTCTATGGAAATTCTTAGAAATTGTGGGATGGAGAATACTTTTGGAATAAAAATGATTTGATTTGATTGCCATATCACTTGTATGGGGGTCTTCCTCACAAAGTGTCCCTCCTTTAAGGGGACTGTGTGAACCTTTCAACACGGTTGCTTCTGCAATTCTATCTCCTGTATTTATTCTCTTACTCTTTTTGGAGATTTCTTTGGTGGCAATTACCCCATCTTGATACCTGGAACTTATTACTTGCGGCTGAACTTTCTTCTTCTTTTTTCGGGAAACAGATAATACAGTCTGCTTTTGATTTTCTGGCAGTTCTGTTAAACCACGCTGAGAAAATTCACCAGTTAATCTGTCAATTCTTGTGGTGACAGTAGAAGACCCTACGGAAACTGTGGCCTCAGAAATACTTCTGTCAGTCCCAGAATTGTTACTTGTAGAGCTCGTTACAGCTGCTGAAATAGGACTGAACGTATCACGGGTGCTATTGTAAGTTCTTAAGTTCTTGGTATCAGTTTTGTTGTCTGATATGACACTATTAACTGTACTTTCTTCCACAGTGGAGTTCTCTGATGTAGATGATGATAAGCCACTATTATGGGACATCTTTACCATCTTCTGACCTGTAATTTCTATCATACCAGCACCTATTGCTCTTGATTTGGGGAGTCTACTTTCCTTTTGTCTTTCTAAAGATGACTCCATCTGCTCATTCTGATTGTTCTGAACAAATACTGGTTTGTTGGATACGGATGACATTTTACTGCAAGAATGTGTGAACATGTGATATTCAGATTTGTTTTTCCCACCTTCCCTTTCTTCACTATAGGAAAACTGTTTCTCTTGAACTTCTGTTTCAGATACTAGGGTCACACTCCCCATCACTGACTTCTTTTGTCTTGCTCTCCTTGGTCCAGGTGTAGGTGGTCTATAAAAACGATGCTTCACTTGATTCTGAGTTCCATAGATGTTACCTGTGTCCAAAGCAGCATTCTCCCAACTAGCAAAACTGCAAGTTTCAGCCTCTTGAACTGTCATTTGAGTGTTTATTTCTTCTGCTAAACTGGCCTCTTGATTATTGCCTTTAGCATCTGCAGACATTGAACACGCTGCAAACTTGAAACTAGGTGATGGAGGATCTGTTCTTCCAGGAAAACAACTTATCTCACTCTTTTCGTCATTATTAGAAAGACCAGATGTATTGACAGTGGTGATCCACTTAATGGTTTCTTCTTTTATCTTGAATCGAACTTTCATCTCAACTGTCATAGTACCATCTTGATTAAAAATAATTGATTTCTCAATATCGTCTTCAGAAGGATATATCGATAAGTTCTGAGAACCATGTTTTTCTAAGGCCAAGTAGTTTTCAGGAGCAAAAGAATAGTCTGAGCAGCAGTCAATAGTATGTGTTTTGTCAGAAGAAACAGAATAAATCTGGGATCTTGGGATCGAAGACATATGTGTGCTCACTTTCAAGATTTTAAGAGTAAAAGATGCCCACATCAAAATATAACATGAAAGGTAGAGAATTTATAATATCCAATGGAGGAAGCAGCAAAGAAAAGAAGAAGAAAAAGGAAAATATTAGTACAAAAATACCATATTTTCTGTATTTCACAGTAAAATAATACTGATATGTTTCTAATCTCTATGTTCAATGGTTATTTGAGAAAACAATGTAATATCTCATACATTTCTTCAAATTACTCTTAAAAGAAACTTGTAAATCTACTTCAATGAGAATATTCACATAGTTTTAATTTAAACAAATTTATGAGGTAATTTAATAAAGTAGAAATTACTAAGGACTCTATTGAAATGAAGGGCTTTCGTGATTTTACAGTTAGTGAAACTGTCAGCTTATCAAGAAATGCTTATCAATTTAAACAAGTAACAGTAGTAACCTATCTGTGTATATGCAAGACAGACATCTATAGCTTTAGGAAGGCAGAAAACATTTTTAGCACTTAAGACTGAATTAATCAAATAATAAATTTAATATTCACTTTGTATAGTCATTGCAGTTGATTTACTACATGGTACAAAAAAGAACAGTAAGACACAGGTCCAATATTATTTCTTTATTTCTCTTAATTACTTATATATGATAGTAGAATGCTGTATATATTATACGTAAGTGGGGTATAATTTCTCATTTTTCTCACTGTACATGTTGCAGAATCACATCAGTCATGATATTATTTTTAAAGATTTTTTTATAATTAACCTTGGTGCTCCTGCTTCTTCAATGTAATCAAATTCCTATTAGTAGTCTATATCTATGTGCACATGCTTACAGAACATAGAATACCACCAAGTGTTCATCTTTAGTGTTTCAGAGTATAAATACAAAAATATTTTTATTTTTTATATACTTTTACTGAATTCATAAATGAAAATGTCTCACTATTAATTTTTTGAAGTGAAATGTAGCAAAGCCCTCAGATTCCCTGAAGTCATCAAAAATTAAAAATCATAATCAGCAGCCAATATCAGACACAAAGCAATAAAACTACATCAGTAAAATGACCAAGGTGGAATAGTACTACAATATACATAACATTTCTGGAAGCATAATGCTTACAAAAAAGAAGCATTAACAATGACCTATTAGTGATTGTAAGCTTATCAATTGCTTATCAATTCTTTCATTGATAAGATATGATACCCATGAAATGATTAAATGACAATAAATGAGTTTTCTCCACATTAGCAGTAAGTAGAGGGATTAGTACCTCTTAAAATGCATAGTATGTCTTATTCTGCATCTAAAAGCAATGAAAATTAAAATCAAAGTATAAATGGCAATAAGTATATTAGCATAGAGCTAAAATTTCCCTGGATATACTGAGCACAATGAAGAAAGAGATTAATGTACCCAACACCCCAAGCCTTAAGAGGTCCTCCTTCTCTCCTATACAAAGGATAATGTCACACCATGCAAAAGATCCTAAGGAATCAACTACCCAGATTACTGTCAACCAGAAAGATTTGGCAGCATGAAACTTTTGTAATAAATAAAAAGTGGTTCTAAAGACCTATAGTTTTTACAGGTATAACTCAAGAAGGTAGAACATACAGATAGATTAGAAAAAAAAAAATACAGTCACTGCACTAACGTGCTAAACTCTGCTATGAAAGCTGCATGAGACCATTTAGGGAAAACTCAGCAACTACCAGAAATGTTATACAGATTCCACAAAATTCATTTCTAGAGCAATAAAGTCTGACATTTTTATTTAACTAGGTATTTTATGCAAAAATATAAAACAAATAAAGCATACTTCATCAGTTTACACAGATACATCATTGATTTGGAAAAGTCTTTTTTAAATTACCAGATAATCTCTGTACTCTTTCCAACTAAAAATAAAACCAATTTCATTTTAGAGTGGTTTTAATCCTCTTATGTTTTATTTACTGTGATAAATGAAGTTGGTCATTTAGTAAGCATGTCTCTTTTTGCTCTTGAGACACAAGTTGTCAGGACTAAAAATAAGGCCTATTATGTGTAAGTGACTTACTCTTTCTGCTTTCTGATTTAGCATTTCCCTTCCGATGCACACGATGGGAGATCCCTGGTAATCTAGCAGGAAGCAAGTACTTTTGGATGTCATAATTCCCTGGTTTAAATGGCTCCCTTCCTG
This sequence comes from Spermophilus citellus, assembly GCF_964194105.1. Classification (NCBI taxonomy): domain Eukaryota; kingdom Metazoa; phylum Chordata; class Mammalia; order Rodentia; family Sciuridae; genus Spermophilus; species Spermophilus citellus. Next base: position 28,185,225 of record NC_138194.1, on the reverse strand, counting down.
CTGCCACCACAGCTCCAGAGCTCAGGATCACTGCCTGGAGACTGGGAACCTAGAAAAAAACAGAGTCATGGTCCTTACACAAGCAGGTTTTCTTCTTTCCATGAAATAATTTTATAACTTGAAATCAATGCAATAACCTCTCAGGTTTGAAAGACATCATCAAGCATTTTCTTAAGCAAAAAATTGATGTAAAATGATGTATATAAAATAACTGGAAATACAGAACACTAAGGGTAGGGGTGACTAATACAGACCCAAGAAGTCTATTAAGCCTACATGTTAACTGGAAAGACAGGCTGGTCTTCTGGCATAATTTAAAAAATCTTTAAAATGTATATGTCGCTCCACACCAAAGTCTGCAGCTGCAGGGCAAGCTGGGAAAGGGTCTGGTGGACATAGCTGGTCAGGAAAGTGAACTCTTGTGGACATGCTGTCTGCTGCTGACCACAAACAGAAAAAAAAAAATGCTTTCCCTAGCTAGAAGAACACTATCCATGCCATTCTCATCCAAGAATTATCAATATTTGATTCTGTGCCACAGCCTTATAACTCAAGGAACGCATGGAGTAAAAAGAGAACCTCGTGCCCAATGCCTCTGCAGATTCTGACAAGAAAGCAAAGACACCATCCACAAATGCACAGAATTTAAACACACACACACACACACACACACACACACACACACACACAAGAGCGAGGCCTTCTTTGCAGAGGGCTGCCATGCATATTCAGCTCAACCCCCCGCAGGCTCCTGATGCCCGCTCAGCCTCGTGGAGACCCCCAGCCTGGATGCTCACCTTCCTTCCATCCGTGGCATACAGCTTGGCAACCGGGTACTTCATGACCACTGTCAGGTGCTGCAGAAAGGCCTCGAAGCTCTGTGTAACCCTCCTGCTCAGAAGGACGGCGCACCTCGTCTTTGGATCGCCATTCCGGAAAACCACTAGGCGCCTAGGGGCGCGCAGCAAGCCCGGAGCTGCGGCCACGACGGGGTGACCCTGTGCCTGCGCGCCCAGGGTGCGGCTGCTGAGCCACGGCCGGGGGCGCTGGCGAGCCTTGTCCAGGTCCACAGGCTGCACCTTCCTACTGTGGGAGCACAGGTAGGACTCACCGTCCTCCAGGTCCTCCAGCCTCGTGATGCTGTGCCTTCCCCGAGGCGTGCTGATGTTCCTCACCCCAAAAGGCAGGGGCACCTTCCTGGACAAGTTGTCCAGCAAAGCATCAAAGCTCTTAAAGGAACGAGGGTTGACCACCACTCTGACTCCGCCGAATTGGGGGTCTCCGCTCTTATAGAAGCTGATCCGTTTGGCCACAACAGGATGAGTGATGCGTAAATGGCGAGGAGAACGAACTTGACCTTCAGAAGAACTCGGATGAATCATGGAAAAACCAGTGGAAGGAGTCTCACTCATTTTGATTGAGACCTAGTGAGAGAGAAAAAAAAATAGTTCCAGAATTAACAGCACCACTGTGAAAAATACATGATAATGCTAATGCAGGCTAATTATAGTTACAGACATTCAGGATATTCCTGGGATTTTATTCCTTCATTCATTCATTCATTCTACCCATCCATTTTAAAAGATAATTTTAGGGGTCTATCCTAAAATTTTAAAAGATACAAATGAAATAGTTAAATTAAAACATTTATAATTTGCAAATAAAACAATCTACAGATACTAATAAGCGCCTAGGTCAATAAATTTATGATGTGTACACCCACGTAATAGAAAACTATACAACCATTAAAAGCTGCTTTATAGATCTGTATTTGGCGGCACAGAAAGATGATCATGACATACAGCTAAATGAAAAAGCAGTTTGTAAGACACATATGCTAGGACATTGATTTCTACGTAAACATACTTCTTATAGAAATAAGGGAAAGTCTAGAAATAATATATAGACCAGTTATCTTGGGATGGCACAGCTATGGATATTATTTGTATTTGTGTTTTTGTTTTTCAGTGCTGCACATTGAACCCAGGACATAGTACATGCTAAGCAAGTGGACTGTGCTACATCCCAATCCTATTTGTGTTTTATTATACATTGCTAAACTTTGTGAACAAAAGTAAATTCAACAAGTATTATTGCACAACTTTTTAAAAAATCACAAAAGGAGAAAAAAAATTGGAAATTATCCAATGAAAAAAATTCGAATTTTGTAATTGATCAATTTAGTCCTGAATGTCCTGACAGTCGAGAAAAGGGGAAGCAAAGACAGGAAAAGGTTTTAAAGTTCTTACTGTCTGTTGGGTGGAACCAAATGAGTTTATCTGGAGGAATATGTACCTTACTTTAAGTCCAAGGAGGAATGTATCCCATAGATCCTTAAATAAGGGCCATATTATGATACTACCAGATGTTCCCGTGGCTGATTAGAGAAAATGCAGACAAATCATCTGACATACCACTTATACTACTTGGGAAATACTGCAATAAACAAGTGTTCTTTGACTGAATGATAGCATTTCTATGGGATGCTAAAAATGGTCTAATTTGGGTACTTCTTTGCAGTAGTGGTTCTAAAAATAAAAATTCAGAAGGGAATTCAAGAAGAGACACTTTCAACAAACCATGGTGGTTTTCCTTTTCTACTCCCCAGTGAATCTACACTCTAGACCAAATGAGCAGTTTGTGGGAAGATTTATCTGATTCTGGGATACACACACACACACACACACGTATATAAACAATAGAAAATACTAAAAAATTATCTATATATATAATTTTTTAGTATTTTCTATTGTTTAATAAATAAACTAAATCAATTTAATTATTTTTGCCTTTTTTCAGAGTAAGAAAACTCAGCAGACGAAAAGGCAAATTGAACAAACAGAATATGATTGGTATTATGAGGATAGAAAGAGGCATGTTTGCATGCCTTATCCAAACAACCAACATAAATGTTTGTGAGCTCTAATTTAAGAGTTTTCATATATCTCTAAAATGAGTTGCAAATATTACTTATAAGTAACTTAACAAAAAGCATTTGAAATTCAGCTTAGAAATCGGATGTCTTCCCTTCTCTCTTCCCCAGAGGCTTACAGTGATTATACTTCTTAAGACAGTAACAGCAGCTATGGCAAGCATGTGCAGCAGTAGACCGGGAATCCAGCTTTGCAATGGAGTCAGCAAAACTGCAACCTCTTCTTATCATCTGATAAACTGTGGCTTGACCTTGAGCATGCTGCTTAATCCCCTTGCCCTCAGCAACAATAAGGTGAGAGACTGGTTAACAGGCACATGGGTACGGCTGGATTGGAGGAGTAACTTCTAGTGTTCAATAGCACACTAGGAAGACTATGACAATTCATTAAATATTTTAAAAGAGCTAGTGGAGAGGATTCTAAACTTTCCAACACAAAGAAATTATCCATGTCTGAGATGACAGATATGCCATTCAACCTGATCTGATCATCACACGTTGGATGCATAATATTAAAATGTCCCATTGCATCAATTAAAAATATTTTTAAAGGATGAATATTTTAGTATTTAAATTAAAAAATAAAGAAATCTTTGCTTCCTGTTACTTTTTAAGATAGTTTATTTGAATGTTTATTTGAACATATTTTACATGAACAGTATTTGAGACGCCATTTTCACCTCATTTTGAAAATGCTATTTACCTATTATTGAGGCTTTTAATGTTGCTATTGTCCTGCCCATATTCACTATTTGGAGAGTTGTTAACCTGGTGACCACTCTGGAAACATATCTGTGTGATCCAATATGCTAAAGCTCTTGAAGGATTTTATGTTTATTTGGTTTTGTCTAAAATATGATAAAGGAGATTTTGTACCAGGACCACAAGGGAAAACATAGAAGATAAGGGCAATAGGAAACAAGAGGCAACCCCATTGTCCCTATTTCACGGCTGCAGGTCCTGAGCTAGTTCTGAGCCCAATGTATGAAAGGCAAGAGCTGAAGGCATCATGACCTGGGAAGATACCCCATGCCCAGCAATGGAGGAGCATTTGCAGAGAAAATGCCTATAGCAAGGCAGTTGCCAAGCACCTTGATAAGAAGACTGTAGGGGAAAAAATAATACAAATTCTCATGACTTCATCACATGTAAAAAAAATCTTTGGAAACTCTTAGAAGTCACTCGGGGAAGTTTTAGGCAGCATCGAGATTTTGCATACATGTATGTAAGACTTAAGAACCCATGTTAAGATGGGCTTTGGGTGTAAAACATGGAACATGATGACTATTCAATATTATTGTTGAATAAAAGAAGCTATGTTCTTTCTGTACATGATGCTGTCATTGGGGAAGAGGGTTCAAACCAAATTATTTCCCAAGGAAGTGGATCAGTTTTTGCTCTGACATAATCATCGGCATCTCGTGGAGTCCACAAGACATTCACATGGTAATTCAAGAGTAAAACTGAGGATGAGTCAGAGTACCAAGAAAATATTCAAGAAGGGATGTCTAACCTCACCTGAAGGCTTGGAAGTAGGAGTGAGGAAAGCCTTGTAAAGCTGATGCAAAGAGAGTTGGAGATGCCCTACTGGGTTCTGAAGGCAGAAATAGAGCATCATCTAGCCAGCACCTATGGGTAAGCCCTGTGATGTGGTCACGGAGTCTTGGCAGTCGAGTGTCCCCTTTTCTATGAAACTGAGTTACCAACCCTCCATGACTTTAAATTATTCTGTGTTTACTGTGATCCTTTCTTAATCAATTTTGAAAACTAATCAGAATTTGAATGAGAATTAAGTAAATTTTCTTCACATACATTTTTATGACAAGGTATTCCCTCTGAACTTGGAATAAGACAGTAATATGCTTAATGACTACCTAGGGCACAAACCAACTAAGCAGCCTAAAATGCTTTAAACTCTTTTCCCAAAAGTTTAGACTGAAGGAGACTAGAGGTAGAAAGGGGTAACAACAGAAAACTATAATCTTGCAGCCCTCCACTTTTCTTACCACTTGCTTCCTACAAGGAAGCTGGTTGATAAAAAATCTCTTGCCTCCAGCCCAATTTACATTAAAATCTGTTGCTAACGATGTGACTGCTTGCCACCCATATCTTTCCCCCTTTTCTGCAGAGTTTCTTCATTGCCTCAAGTTATACCCTGGAACTATCCTGAATAACTTCATTGCTTTTTAAGATTAAGATTTTCTAATACTGTTCATTTCATTGTGTTCAACTATGAATATAATTGTCTATGCTCTTGTGGGTGGGTGTCAATCAATAATGTATTTGACCATGCAGCTCAGAACAAAATAGCTACCTCTACTTACAGGGCTACGGCTTTGCTCTCATACTCACTTGACCTACAAATAAAGATCTACAAAGTTCACATGCCATTTTACTAATGGTGTTTAAATATAATTTTCTTCCACATAGTAGAAAATCAGGCAATTCAGAAAACAAAATAGAAAACTGATACATTCAAAATATTCATTAATTCAGAGACTTGATGTAAGAAAAATTAGTTCATTTCACAAACTTTTCAAACTCTATTGGATGGGAATTAGGAGAAGGAGGTTCAGAAAGATGTATACACCAGTTCTTCACTGTAGTAATCACAGTACTATTGAATTACAATCAGCTTCCTTTTTCTCTAATGTATTTCACAGATTTCTAC